>NC_073338.2:18710000-19060000 GCF_027580225.2 Misgurnus anguillicaudatus
GTCTTGTTCTCGCCATCCAATGCCTTCTTCAGCAGGTTATATGCTTTGGTAGACGTGTCATTGGCATCTTTCGCAATCTTCTCAATTTGATCTGCGTCTGCTTTATGTCTGCACAGAATCAACAGATTAGGTGTTAAGTCAAACTGTTAAGAAGATGCAAAAGCTTCAACTGCAAAGAAGATTCAACAGCAAAAGAAACGATACATAAGCTCTCATTAAGACAACTCACTTCTCAGCCAGTTTACGAGCTTCCTCGGCCAGAAGAGTCATGTTGTTTGGATCTCCGGATGTTGTGGGTATTTTGATGTCCTATGGATAAAAACAAGAACATTTGAATATACAAATGTTTTACATTCAAAGGCGGTATTGTTGTTAGATTATAAAGATGTGCTGACTGTTTAAAGATGTTTGATGTCCACTTTGCTGATGGCCTCCTTGGCTTTGTCCAGCTCCTCTCTGGCAACACTGATCAGGTCTTCTGCTTCACGGACTCGGTTACGTGCTTTGTCTGCCTGAGCGCCTGTGTTGTCCACAGTGCTCTTGATGTTTTGCAGTCTGTTCCACTGAGCGTTCAAAGTCTTGTTGATGTTGTTCAGACGATCCAAAAGACCTTTGTCCACTTCTGTATAGTATTCATAAAAATAAAAAATTGAAGATTGCTTTATAATACAGTATGGTGAACACTTAAATAGGTATGACAGGTTCATAGATAAACATGCGTGTTTCTATTAACCAATCGGATTTTAGGAATAGGTTTATGCTTTAATGTTACACTCTAAAAAATGCTGGTTTGTTTCAACCCAACGGGTAGGGGGCAATATGGACCAACCCAGACGTTAGTTTAAATTAACAGTGTATGAGTCAGTGTATCCCTGGTTTTTGCATTGTGGAAATCTTTAGGAAACTAATGTTTCAGGGCACTTGGCAGACAATTTTATTCAAAGCGACTTAAAGTGGATTACAAGGTACAGTATACATTATTTCATTAATATGTGTGTGTACCCTGGGTTTGAACCCATGACCTCTTGGCTAATGCAATGCTATACCACTGAGTTATACAAGTAAATACAAAACAGTAATACTTGTATAAATTCAGTTGACTAATAATAAATAAAAAAATAAAATATGAAATAAAATAAAATGAAATAAAATAATAAAATAAAAAATAAACGTGTATTGCACTCCGCTATATTATATTATAAATAATATTGTATACTGCTACAGGTGAATACAAAACAGTCATACTTGTATAAATTCAGTTGACTAATAATAAAAAAAATTAAAATAAATAAATTAAATGTGTATTGCATTGCGTTATATTGTATTATAATTAATATTGTATTATATCTGAACTAGATAGAAAAGGATTTGGTGAAATGGCAGACTCCCTGATCACTGACCTAACTACTGAACAAACATGCTGACTGACAAGCGAGCCTGGAAATTGTCCATATTGACACTATTCATACTGAAACAAACTAGCATTTTTTTAGATCGTAGCACACACCGTGTGAGTTTATACTTTTTTTTTGCTTAAATGCGTGAAATGAATAAACAATACCAAGCATCGGCTGTTTAGATTGTAGTCTCAATTGAAATCAGTGAGAAATCAGAAAACAAACGGATTACGTTTTCATAAATGCAAACTTAAATTTAATCCCTGATATTCCATGACTTGGAAAAAAATACATAAAATTGGTTGACTTTCAATGTCTGGAATAGACCTTTTAGAATTCCATGATATTCCAGAAATTTCACGACCCATGGGAACCATGCCAATGGTTACAACCAGCTTGGTGCTTACCATCATTTATCAAAAAATCTCATTTTGTGTTCATCATAAAAAAGAAATTCAACATGAGGATGAGAAAATGATGACAGAATTTTTGGGTGAACTATCCTTTAAATATATATCTATTGTAATCATCTTAAAAATCTTAAAAAGTTCACCCAAAAATTTAAACTTTGTCATCATTTACTCTCATGTTGTTACAAACCTGTATAGATTTTGTTGTTTTGATGAACACAAAGGAAGATATTTTAAGAAATTTATATCAGCAAACCGCTCGTGGACCCCATTCACTTCCATAGTATTCTTTTACCCTACTATAGAAGTGAATGGGGTTCACGAACGGTTTGGTTACAAACATCTCTCAAAATATATTCCTGTGTGTTCATCAGAACAATAAAATTTATACAGGTTTGTAACAACATGACGCTGAGTAAATAAAATAAAAATTTACTTATTTATCTGTTAGTACTTACTTTCTTAGTTTTACTTTTCAAAATGTTCTCATTTCATATGTATGTATGTATGTACCAAGTGCTCCTGAAAACCACAACAAATTCCTTGTGTGCTTCTGCACACCTGCCCAATAAAACTCAACTCTGATTCGCTAAATTTTGATAGCCAGTACCTTTGCTAGCCTGAGCCTCTTCCAACAAGTCCATTATAGTTTTCTCCGCTTCTTTCAGTCGGTCCTCAAAGGCCTTGTCACTCACAGTCTCCTTACTGTTGTCCAGATTATCAATCAAATTCTGCAGGTCAAGAAGCTTCTGTCTCTGCTGGTTCACCTGTATAAAAAGAGAGAGGCGTTAAAGGTCCCGTCACTTACAAAACAAATTCCCCTTAGGAGAAGTTGACCTTACCTTATCTCTGACCAGACTGTAACAGTTGGGGCACTGCTGGCAGCCGGGCGTCGAGCGGTTGTAGAAGTAATTCTCCTCGCACATGTCACAGCGAGCTCCCACGAAACCTGCACGACACCGACAACGGCCGTCCTCTTCACACTGAGCGGACTGAGAACCTTCTGGATCACAGTCACAAGCTACACAACACAAAACCAAGCAGTTATACGACAACCGTCAGCCACAACATTTACAATCAATCTTCATCGGAGTCCTTCAAGTCTTACGTTTGCATCCTGATGCACTAAAGCCGAAGAAGTTGACCTCGCAGCGCTCACAGTGTTGACCCGTCACCCCGGGCTGACACTCGCATTGACCGGTAACGATGTCACACTGCCCGTTCGTTGAACCGATAGCGTTGCAGTGGCATCTGAGCAAATAGATTCAAAAGCGTGTTTTAAGTTGCACGTCCCAAATAAAAGCAAAATAGGAAAGAGATGAAATACCGTTCACAGCCTTCGCCGCTCTGTATGTTGAAGAAGCCGGGTTCACACGCGCTGCAGTCTCTGTTGATGACGTAGGGAAGACACTGACATTGACCTGTGGACTGCGAGCAGGACGTCTGCCTGTCCACCGTACCGTACGGAGAGCAAGCACATGCTGCAGACAAGAAAAATTCAACATATAAATATATACATTGAATATACATATAAATATAAAGCAAAAAAAAAAAAATTTTTACTTACGTTTGCACTTGTCCTCTACATTTGGGGCACGTGGGTTCCCATAGAAACCCTCTTTGCAGCGGTCGCAGAAGACCCCAGCTGTGTTGTAGATGCACTTGAGGCATTCGCCCGTCTCTCTGTTACAGTTACCCACGGCGTTGGGGTCGATGTTGTTATTGCAGCTGCACGCCCTACACGTCCTGACTGGACCATTCTCACCCAGTGGGTCCCCAAAGAAGCCATCGTCACAAAGTTCACATCGCTTACCTGTGTACGACATACACAGAATTGGAATATATTATCCTGTTTGTGAAATCCAGGCCCATGGTCTAATTTTGAGATTAGGTGCATCGATTATTGATTTCTCATTGATACACACATCACATTAAAGGATAAGTCAATTTTCTTAAAAAAAAAAATCAAGATAATTTATTCACCACCATGTCGTCCAAAGTGTTCATGTCTTTCTTGGTTCAGTCGAGGAGAAATTATGTTTTTTTGAGGAAAACATTTTAGGATTTTTCTCATTTTAATGGACTTTAATGGACCCCAACACATAACAGTTTTAATGCAGTTTAAAATTGCAGTTTCAAAGGACTCTAAACGATCCCAAACGAGGCATAAGGGTCTTATCTAGCGAAATGATTGTCATTTTTGGCAAGAAAAATAAAAAATATGCACTCTCAAATCACAACTTCTCCTCATCCTCCGGTCGTGTGACGCGCCAGCGCGACCTCACGTAACACGTCATCACGTCAAGAGGTCACGGATGACGTATTGAAACTATGCCCCAGTGTTTACAAGTGTGGAGAAAGAAGACCGCTCCGACGTTGTTGTATGTCGAATGATACTAATTAATGTCTTTGTGTCAGTCTATTGTTTAAAATGGTCCGCAATTGTGCGTTTCATATATGTAACACGTGACCTTTCTACGTCATTACGCAATTATGTGAAGTTGCGCTGGCGCGTCACAGGGCCGGAGATATAGGAGAAGTTGTGGTTTAATTAAAAGTGCATATTTTTTATTTTTCTTGTCAAAAATGACAATCGTTTCACTAGATAAGACCCATATGCCTCGTTTGGGATCGTTTAGAGGCCTTTGAAACTCCGTTGAAACTGCAATTTTAAACTGTTAAGTGTTGGGGTCCATTAAAGTTCATTAAAATGAGAAAAATCCTAGAATGTTTTCCTCAAAAAACATAATTTCTTCTCGACTGAACAAAGAAAGACATCAACATTTTGGATGACATGGTGGTGAGTAAATTATCTGGATTTTTTTTAAAGAAAATTGACTAATCGTTTTTTTTACCTGTAGTGCCTGTTGGGCAGTTAGTACAAACCACCTCTTGGGATTTCGGCACCACGGCACATGTGGCACCTGCAGGACAGGGACACGGCTGACAGTCTGTGGAGGTCCCCACTGTTGAGTCGCCATAGAAACCATTCTTGCACTTTTCACAGCTCATTCCTGCCGTGTTGTGCCTGCAGTTACACATTCCTACAGTGATAAAGGACACAACCATACCACATCACACCACTTGATGGCAACATTACATTATACAATCACAAAGCTAAAAGTAGAGTTACAAATTAGGTTTATTTCCAACATGTTAACTGGACCCTTCTGACAGAGTTAACCATGCAACGTGAGAAGATCATGTGGCGGCACGCAGAACACCGAAACATTTACTGCCGAGCAATGCTCACTATTTTTAAAATAGCGGTAAATAGTAAACTAATAGATTTATTAGTTAACAGCTTAGTGGATGGTAGGTATATTTCTGTTTTGGGATGCCTACATGCATCTCCCTAAGAAATCTATTTGTGTCCATGTTGTAGATTTTTCTTATTATGTGTGAATCTTATTTTTTAGTTGTTCTTATATATCACATACATAAATGTTCATATCAATGGGCTGTACAATGTATGCATCCAAAGCAGTAACACCCACATTCAGACAATATACACAACGGTCAATTGTCTGTACAATAGATAATAATGAAATATATATGCAGCCGGTTGCCTGCAGTCTCTTGATAGAAGTTAATGGGATAGTTCACCAAAAAATGAAAATAATGTCATTAATGACTCACCCTCATGTCGTTTCAAACTCGTAAGGCCTCCGTTCATCTTCGGAAACACAGTTTAAGATGTTTTAGATTTAGTCTGAGAGCTTTCTGACCCTCCATTGAAAATCTATGTGCGGTATACTGTCAATGTCCAGAAAGGTAATAAAAACATCATCAAAGTAGTCCATGTGACATCAGTGGGTCAGTTAGAATTTGTTGAAGTATCGAAAATACATTTTGGTCCAAAAATAACAAAAATTATGACTTTATTCAGCATTCAGTCTTCTCTTACGACACTACAGTGATGCTGCTGACGTACAACGCTGCTGTTTTTTTACCAAAATGTATTTTTGATGCTTCAACACATTCTAACTGACCCCCTGATGTCACATGAACTACTTTGTAGATGTTTTTATTACCTTTCTTCACACGGAAAGTATACCGTACATAGATTTTCAATGGAGGGTCAAGAAAGCTCTCGGACTAAAACATCCTAAACTATTTTTGACATTATTTTCATTTTTGGGTGAACTATTCCTTTAAGTAATCGATATATCAACACTACGGAAATGCGGTAGATTTAGGCCGGCTTCGATGACGAACCTGTCACAGAGTCGCATGTGTCGCTGTGTCCGTTACAGTTGCAGGGCTCACAGCTGCTGAAGCGGCCCAGCTCGGGTCGGCTCCTCCTGTATCCCACCTCGCACTGCTCACAGTGTTGGCCCAGATAGCCGGGAGGACACGTGCACTTCTCAACCCAACGAGCTGGGGTGCCGGGTCCACGACGAGCTGTCGTGAGGGCAACGTTGTCCAAATAGCCAGCACCTTTGGTTGAGAGTGGTACAGTAGGTTTTATTTTGTTGCACTAATGCATATTATTACTTTATAAATTAGTATATTTGGGTAGGCTGAAGTACACATAGCCAAAATAAGTCTGCTTTAATGAATTGGCAGACGTACTTCTCTCGCTGTAGGTGCCACGAATCATGATGGAGGTCAGATTGTGCAGAAGTTTCTGGAAGTCGGCATGTTTCAAGGTGGGTCGCCAGGGGTAGTCAGGTGTGTCGTGGAGTCTGAATGAGTAAAAAGAGAAATTTTGTTACATAAAACTCATCAGAAATGCTGAATGTGTCTGTAAAAAAGAAAATAAATAAAAACGTCACCTGAAGACAAATGATTGCATTTCTTCTCCCGGGTAGGAATTGCCCTGGGCAATAAGGGGTACGGCAACACGAAAGCCCGCCCCTTCCAGTACGACATCCTCGGCTGAGAGACGCGCGTCGTGTCGCTGAATCCTAAAGTTTAGCGTGAGGTTCTGACCATAGCTCAGCAACTGATCACCAAGAAATTTCTCTGTAGAAACAGAAATCGTTAGATATCACTCATGGTCATACATTTATTATGAATTATTTAAAGCATATGAAGTTGATTCTTTAACCTAGCTGAAGTATCTTATACCTGGAGCCACAAAGTAAATAGGGAAGTAATCTTCGGAGATGAGTGAGATCTCGCGAGAGCTCGGTGACCACTGCACAGGTACGCTGGATCCGTCTCTCCGCAGTCCTTTCCAACCCTCGTCATCTATATACAACATGACACATGTTATCAGCTGTTTCTCATAAGCTTGTGTTTGCTAAAAAAACCACATGGGCCAGGATGTGACTGGATATTATGGATACTCACCTCTGTCAAAGCTGGAGGTGATTTTGTGAATGCTGTAGCTATCAGCGCTCTCGCACACAGTGGAGTGCTGGAAACAGAAGCATGGGGTGCATCCCAGAGGATTTTGGGGGTCCAGATTAAAGTAGCCCAGTTTACACCTTAACCAAAAAAAATTTAGGTATGAGACAGGACTAACTATATTTAGAATTTATTTTAGCTTTGATGTTTATAGTAACATGTTAAAGCAACACTAAAGAGTTTTTGCTTTTTGCTCCCCCTACAGGTTGGAAGCGGAATTGTCCATTACCACTGTCGTAAATAATTTAGCCTACAGCAGCAAAGCTGGCTCTGATTGGATTGTAGGTCTGCTGTAAAGTAAGTTTTTGTAGTTTTCACTCGAACTACAGGACCGCGACCCCACGGTTGGAAACTTCTTTAGTGCGGTTTTGGCCGATAGAGGGCTGCAAAGCGAATGTGAAAGTTTTGAGTGGATGAACGACAAACTTTTTTGCAAACGTTATTTTAAGGTAAAAAAAACTCTTTGGTGTTGCTTTAAAGGCAGGGTGCACAATTTTTGAAAAACACTTTGGAAAGGGAGTCAGGCCGAGCACCAAAACACACTTGTAGCCAATAAGCAGTGAGGGGCGTGTCTATTAACTGACATCGTTGCCTGGGTTGCGTATGTGTGGGGTGGGTCTATCAAAAGAAGGTCCAGATTATATTGGGGTAGGGGCGTGTTTGTTTGTTTGTTGTCAAATGTCAACATTGGCTTTCAGAGATCATGCACCCCGCCTTTAATGTTTAGATAAAGGTATCCCACTTTTACCAAAAGATGTTGGGTATAACAAGATTGAGCCCTCATTGATATAAATAGGTGACATTGAGTGTTGCATTATGGCCGTTCTGGCAATGGAAGTCCCGCCTTCTCGTTAAAAGAACCAATCATCAATCAATAAAGACTGGGGGAGGGGCTCTGTACAGAGTTGCATGAGTAGCAACCTCGAAATAGTGGTGTTTTAGTGCAATTTGAGAAAAAAAGTTCTGGAGACCGTTTCATTGGGCGCACACGTGCGGTGACGCGATAAGCGTCTGGTCCGAACTTTACTTCCGGTTTCTGTTTGTTTAATGGTCTGACTAGTTGCTGAAACTGAACTCTTAAACAAATACCACGTCGAAAATAACGAATGTTTTGGGTTCCTATGTAATCTACGTGTTGTTTATTTTGCTTGTTATATAAATAAACTGCTTTATAAAAGGACTTTGTTGTTATTTATTCTTCGCAGAGTTTACCGGAAGTTACGTGATGACCACGAAAGCCGCGTGTTTATGTTGATACTGCTAAAACAGTCTATAGTTGATGTAAGGTTTAATTGTTGGTCAGAAATATGTTGTTTAATTGTGATTTTAGAGATAATTGTCTTCCCATTCAACTAGACAGGACTTTAGTTTTGCATGACTGAAATAGCAACTCGGAGGCGTTGCAAACATCGCCACCTAGTGGCTTGGCTTCCCTTAAGAGCAGTGGTCTCAAACTCCCGGCCCGCGGGCCATTTGCGGCCCGCCCTCCCCCTCTCTGCGGCCCGCGTCACCTTTCAACAATATAACGTAATCTGGCCCGCAGAAAGATTTTTATTTAAATTCGTTTTTTTTATTTAAACGTTTAAGGGTTCGGTCACATGTCGCGTCTAACAACGCGAGTTAAAATGAGTCGAGGAGTTTCTTAAAGTATGTTTACTTTTCAAAGTGCGTGCTTGGGAGCGGAGGTTGCGCAGCGTGGGATCGCGTCACCCGTTGCTACGCAGCCACGAGCGCGCGCTCCGTGATGGCGAGGGTAACGGAAAGCGTGATCGAATTTTAATTCCTCTCGCGTCAATCATATCGTCACAATGCGATCAGTTCATCTGATCGTGACTTTGTAGTGTTTGTCCAGAGAAGATTTGTTACTTCCGGGTGGATACTCTGTTACTCAGAGAAGAGCTGCTGTGGGGTTATTACCGTAGTTCACATCAAGTCACAGCTTCTAATGGAGACACCGCAGTGGGAGATGTACTGCAACAGTTTAATATTAAACTACGGATGAGAAAATGACCCATCAAAGTGCCCAGGTTAGGAAAAGAGGAAAGATGAGGAGAAATTACAGAGGATACAACTATGTACACTTCTATATATAATGAAATATATATGAAGTATAATACATTATCTTGCTTGCTTATACATAGAGCAGTATTATTTATTTTTACTGTCCAACTAGCTTATGTAACATTGACTACCCATCCAAATGTTTTAGGATCACTTTCACTTTCAATCAAATATTTTTCTAAATATTATAGCAAATTCATTAAAACGGTGGAATAACAAAAAGGAACATAATGAAGTCAATACTATGACTGAAAACAGTCAAAAATAAATAAAAACAGAAACACGTACTGTTGGTAATTTTTTTTTATAATACTTTATTAAATGTATAGGAAAATTTGTTAGTTTTAATAGGCCTTAGTTAATCATTCAAAGCCTAATAAGGTTAAGAAAATATTTACTTACTTTTATAAAATAATGTATATTAAAAAATAAAAAACACTGTTTATATATTTTCAAGTATTATTATACATTAAAAAATATTTTAAAGAAATATTGTACTTTTTTGAACGTTAAAATAGCTCTGCGGCCCTCTGATGAAATGTCAGTCTCAGAAATGGCCCCAAGCCAGTTTGAGTTTGAGACCCCTGCTTAAGAGACTTTGCTATTAGAATTGAAATAACAATATTTTATAACTTAGTATTCAAAAGAAAAAGCAGATCAGGTCTGTCAGGGATGGCCTGTCAGGGCAGTGCACCCTCATGAGTAACAAGCGGTGCATGGGTGAATCTCAGCAAAGCGCTAAAAGACACTATAATGCAACTTTTACAAATATTTTGACTTTAAATTCCTCCCCTTCACAGCACCGCAGCCATCAAACTACAACAAATTCACTGTATCTAATATTATAATTCAAGTCCATTACTGTGGGGTTTTATATCAGCTGCTGTAAGCAATGCTCCTCCCACTGTTATGCATTAACTCACTTTTCACACAAAACTGCTGTCAATGTCGATTTTTAGTACTTTTTACTTTGATTGATCAGCATAACATGCAAGAATGACATTTATATTGAGGAATGTTGTTTTGATGTGAATGTTGTGAAGATTTATCAAGCATGGATTTGGTGCCAAAGTAACAAATCACGGTGAACAGATCACTTAACACTAGTGAGATCATCACTGGACATCCAAAACCACAAACAACAGACGTATAAATCAAGAACTGTAGTATTTTTTAACTCTTGAGACCGCTTTCTGTGTTTCTCATGGGGATGTACTGCAGGATTATCAGTTCATGTGTGGTCAGGCTGAATGAATGAGAGGAATGTCACAGCTGACATGCAAGTGAAAGGGTGTGTGTGAGTGTTTGGGGGGGTGGGGAGGGGTAAAAGATGACATTTTGGTGAAAAGTGCTGCGTGAAGACAGTCAGGAAACATGGGATTATACAGACTTTTCACAAGACTGCAAGAGGTTTTGCAGTTAAACACAGCTAGATGGAGCAGGAGTGTTTTGGCATGCGTATGGATATTGCAAAAGTGCAATAAATATAAAGTCTAAGAAGTCATTAAAGGAAAACACCACATTTTTTCTATATTTTACTATGTTCTTACCTTAACTTAGACAAATTAATACACACCTATCTTTATTCAATGCGTGAACTTAATCTTTGTACGGCGCATTGTGAATGTGTTAGCATTTAGCCTAGCCCCATTCATTCCTTAGGATCCAAATAGGGATGAATTTAGAAGCCACCAAAGACTTGCATGTTTTCCCTATTTAAAGACTGTTACATGAGTAGTTACACGACTAAGTATGGTGGCACGTGCCAATTTTTTAAGCGGATAAAAAATGAGAACTATATTGTATGGCGGAAGAGCACTTAGTTTGCTGCGCACAAGGTCGAAGTTTATTTTAATATTACTGCGCATAAGGTCGAAGTGCCGCAAACTACTTGCTCTTCCGCCATACAATATATTTCTTATTTTCATCCGCTTACTTTTATTTTGGGCCACCATAATTACTTGTGTAGTAACAGCCTTTAAACAGGAAAAACATGAAAGTGTTTGGTGGCTTCTTAATTCATCCCTGTTTGGATCCTAAAGAATGAATGGGGCTACGCTAAATGCTAACACATTCACGTAAAAAATTAAGTGCACGCATTGAAAAAAGATAGGTATGTATTAATTCTTCTAATTTCTGAAAACAGAAACGTGTGTTGTGGTCGTTCAAGGTGTACAGCTAACAAGCCAAAAAAACCCAAAATAAGTTTTTATAAGCTGTCGAGCCGTAAAACCCAGCCTTTAAAGGTGCAGTGTATAAATTTTAACGGCATCTAGTGGTGAGGTTGCCAGTTGCAAACAACGGCTCAGTCTACTCCTCACCTCTCGCTTTTGAAACACATAGAGAAGCTACGGTAGCCGCCACCGGACAAACATGTCATCGTCGGAGACAACTTAGTAAAAAAGTTTGTCCGTTAAGTGCTTCTGTAAAAACATGGCGGCACAAAATGGCGACATCCGTGTAAGGGGACCCTCGGTGTATGGAGCCTGAATCTATTATCAGGGGGCTTTATACACCCCTGATAATATAGTTTTGTATATTATTTTGCATTTCGGTCAAGAGATCATTCTAAAAATTACACACTGCACCTTTAAGAAAAAAAAAGTGGATCGCTGACTATGTTTCCCCTAGTTGGCGCATTTCGACTAATAGGAGTACTATGGAAAGTTGCCTGTTTTACACTTTTGTATCTTTAAACGCTCGTTTTTTGGGGTGAACAGCTTATAAAAACGTATTTTCTGGATTTTTTGGCTTGTTAGCAGTACACCCTGTCACACAGCTGCTTTAAGGCATCATTCTGTTTTTTGTTATAAGCCAGAAATGACAAGTAGGCAGCATCTCGCAATACAAAGTCAATGTAGACAGTTGGACTGTTTTCCCCCCAGTTGGCGTGGTTTTCAGGTTATGACGCATTGCGCTTTGTCTCTATCGATCAAATAAATGGGATTGTTTTGACAACAATGCATCTATATGCAAAAAAAACTCTTTAGTACATTTTAGTACATTGTTGTTGTGTAAGCATACCCTAACAGTGTTTTTTAAACTTAAGCAAATTTATAGCACGTTGCTAAATCATGAAAACCTAAAAAATGTAAACTTTTCAACCCAACTAATATAATCAACTAGTTGTTGGTGTCCCCGTCGTGTCTATTACAGTTAAGAAGCAGTTAAACACTTTATGGTGACTGTAAGTCTGGAGGCCCTACATGGGCTGAATGAGGGCTCTCAACAGGGAAACCTTTGCTACCCTGAGCTATTTTCTCTTTCATTTGACACTGAGAGATCCAGGCTCCTAATTTTGTTCCTCAGACACACACATACACACCCCGCTCAAATCCTATCCATCAGACAAACACTCACACAGGGACTTTCCATTAGAAAAACCAAGCAGACGTCAGATAAACAGCTGTTTATAAGCAGATATTCTCATCATAACAGCCCGGGAGCTGAAAGCTAGAGAATCTTTATAGGCCCATCTGCCGCTGCGTCGATACCCGTGTTAATTCCTCGACACAAATGCTGATGACTCAATTCCAATTTCAGACGAGATTTAAACAAACCCCACACAATAATAACTTTTGTCCTTGTGAACAAGTCAAGTATGGATGATCAACAGCCCAGGGGAATTTTAAAAGCCACGGCAGTTGTCATTGTGCATCTGTGCATGAGAGAGAATGTGTACGGATGTTAAAAAAATTAAAGAGGCTGACCGGTCACAGCTGAAGCCGTCCACGTTCTCCTTGCATTGGCAGCGTCCTGTGTTTACATCGCACTCCTGCGTGCTTCCGGCTGGATCACACGAGCACGGTCTGGAGATAGACAGGTGGAAGAAGAAAAATAAGAGAAAGTAAAATGGTAACAACTCAACGCTTAATGGGTCGGCACATAAAATACGATCTTTTTAGAGTTTATGGTAAATTATTTAAAGGGCCGGTACCTGCAGCCTGCTTCAGTCAGCGTGTGGTACCCGGGCTGGCATCTGTCACACTTATCTCCCATCACTCCAGGCTTACAGCTACACCGGCCAGTGTTATCACACTGGGTACTGAGAGACCCTGTGGATGAGGAAACATAAATCATACTCGGCTCTGTTAACTTGCTGTTTTAAAATGGCTCTTAATGTGAAGATGCCCAGACTGCTGAAACAAAGCCCAAATCGTTGATGTAAAGTGTAATGCGTTACATGTCTGCATAACATTTATTACTCACCGACAGGGTTGCAACCGCAGGACAGACAGCGGCGACCGGACCCGTCTCTGTAGTAGTTGTCCAAGCATCGCTCGCAGTTGGGCCCATCCGTGTTGTCTGCGCAGTTAAGGCAGTGACCTCCGTGACCCGTGGCACGATACAGCTCAGTGTCAAAGTAACATTCATTACTCTTGCCGTTACAGTTACAGGCTGAAAGAGAGACACACCTCTATGGTCAGAATTCCCAGAGGCAGCATATATTTGAGCATCTGACGCAGGCAACATTTGCAATGTGAGAAATGCTCAAAGTCTGGGGTGATAACAGAGGAACTTATGCAATCTGAATGACGCAAGTCATCGGGATTTAAGCCTCTGCTCGGTAAATAAACATTCATGAGAGTGAAATGGGAGAAAGAGTGGAACTATGGGATGGAGTAGCAAGAGATTTGTGGGTGTGAGAAAACTGAGCCTCGGGCTGCACATCAGATGTGCAGATTAGTCATGCATTTCCAGGACGTGCCTGCATGCATATGCAACCAAAAGAGGACACAACTTACAATATGATTTGAGAAAAACAAAAACATGGGTGGGGGTTAGTCTATGGGGAAATGGTGTAAATTCAGATTTTATGAAGAAGGAAATTAAATATTGTAATGCAAAATCTTCATACGGTATTACACTGGACATAGGACATTAGGAGTAACAAGTGTAGTAGTTTATCCCAAAATTAACATTATTTTGTTATAAACCCACATGTTGTTTAAATCCTGTATTGTTTTCTGTTTTATCTGAAACACAAAACAAGACCTTAGAGATGTGGATCTCACCCTTTGGGCCTAAAATTGAACTGAAATTTAATATTTGTCAAACTATATTGTTCCCTGTTAGTTCATGTTAGCTAATGCATTTGCTAATGTTAACAAATACAACCTTATTGTAACCTTGTTTGTGTTACCCAAATATCCTAATTTCAACTTTCAGTTTTGTAATTTTTAATTAAATTACAATTTCCATATTGATTTTTACAACTTTGCATTGTATCAAAGCAGCTATACCGTAAATACAGAGAAAGAATGTACAGGCAAATAAAAAAAGCTGTAATATATGTATGAAATATAAAGGATATATTGTATCATTACAAAATACATTAACAGTACCAACTGCAAAAACAATTATTGTATTCATATTATTATATTTGGGTCAGTGACGTTAATTATTTTGTGTCCGTATGGTTCAATTAAAATGTAAAAGGGTTAAAATTTAAAATAAATTTGCAGATTACTTTTCCTTTTATTTTTGAGGACCATGTCTAAAAATTCTGGTTTTATTTCATTTTGAAAAAATATTTGGGGGATAATTGCAAAAATGTCAATGTGGTATAACCGGTCTGTGTCAATTGGTGTAACCAGTATCTTTTTAAATTAAAATATAAATATATTCATAAAAAAATGTGGAATAAAAAATAACCATCTAGATTAGTGTAATATGATTTTTTTAACATAATTTTTACATCATTTGTCAAAGATTATTTAAAAAAACAGAGCTGTTTTCAGCATATGTCAGGACAAATATTACAAAAACGCATTCAAATTTACATTTAGAAATAACTAATAAAATTATATTTTAAAATGATTTTTTAATGATCACGCTTACATGCCATCAATGTGGATAAAATACTGGATAAAATATTTAATCTCTCATATTCTTTGGCGCAATTGCCAGTTACACCATTTGACATTTTCACGTCCATTCAGTCTTAACTTTCATAAAAATTGTGCAAATGTAATATTTTTATTGCATAAAATTAACATAAATACACAATGTGCATTGAAATAAATCTGATGTGTGCTCTTAAAACAAGTTTTTTAAAAAGATTTTGGAATTTCTCATCTTGCCAAACCGATTTTGTTTCTGACCCGATTACCATTATATTCCTAGCACTATTAAACAAGCTCATGTATAAAAAAATCATAAGACATATGTAAGCAGTACTAACTGTAAAAACTTTGTTTAACTTTCATCATGCTAATTTACAGCTGAAGTCGAATATTTTCGCGAAAGAGGAGTTTAAAGCGAATACCGCGTGTTCGCGGCAATCAGGCTGCCCAATTTGTGTAATTTGCGCGAGTTTGCATCTATTCACGTCTTTGCATTGACTTTGTATTTAATCTACTCGTGCAAAGAGTTCAATTCACGTCTGGTGTGTAGGCTCATAAGATTGTAAACATTAACTTTATAGTGCTATTAAGCAAATATGCAAATCAACTTTTCATAAGGTGTTTAGTGATGATGCTCACTGTAAAAATAACTGTCTTTATCATCTTTTGCAGCGATTTTTGTGTGAGCATATCAGTGAACACCCCTGACCACTCTGTGAGTTTCACGTCTTTGTAAACGAACGTTTAATGCATTTAGGAAGGATTGTTCCTGTGCAAAATTCTCGGGCCAGCATCATATGTCTAAATTTCAGTCAAAACCGTTCTATTTCATCATAAACAATCTGAAAACAGGGCTTTAAGTGTAAAATACCGAACTTGTCCTTTAAGCACTACCTCAAATCCTGAGCATCTGTTTTTCATAGATGGAAACAAGTATGAATCATAATGTATTTTCTTTGTTTTATAAAGACCAAATGTCTAACTTCTGTGCTCCTGTGATAATACAGATTTGGAAAAACATGTGGGTGAGGAAGTGATCTATTTGCTTTGGTTAAAGTGCTCCTTTAAAAAATTTAAATCAACTAGAAGAGGAGACTCACGCATGCACTCGTGAGGGTTGTCGGACGTGGCTCTCCTCCAGGGACGGTCATTGTAGAAGGGCTTGCACACGCCGCAGTCCGGCCCCTCCGTGTTGTGTTTACAGTTACACACCAATTTGCTGTACTCATTCTTCACGCACTCGCTGGCATGACCGTTACACTTGCACCTGGGTGAGAAAAAAGAGAAAAGGTAAACGGTCAGGTGCAAGAGGTCATGGCACAATGACAGGGCAAACTTACTGTATATGTGTGTACACATCCTGTGGCTGTGGTAGAAAAAACAGCCCAGGCAGGCAAAAACGTGCCGCAAAGCTGTTCAAACACAGAGGTCTGACGATGTTTGTTGAGCCTATCACTGAAATGTCACCGCGCCTTTGTTGTCAGAATGACGGCCTGATGTCTTTGTCCTGTCTGCCCTTTGAGGTACCGTATATAGAAGGGACTATAGTGCTTTACACAATTGCTTATAGTAGTAATTTCTTTCCTATACTCTTAAAGCCTGTGGTAAATATTGCATGTTATATGGTCATCTGGAATGCTTGATTTTGATTGGCCAGTGGCAACATTTCGAGGTTTGTTATTCCCAGATCAAATTCAAGGACTAAATGTGGGGACACATTTCAAGTGAGAGCAAGGTTACATCGTGTTACCTTTTAAGATACATTGTTACAGTTTCCTTTTGGGGACGCCTTCAGGTGCGTCTGAATGTGTATATCAAATTCAACCAATGGTGAGGCTTAATGACAAAGAAAGGGTGACGTGGGAGCCAGGAAGTATATCGGTATCTGAAATATTGCCAAAGACGGCGTTACAGGGACGCAGTAAGTATGGCAAAGGAGACGCAGCACCTTGTTCCCTTCTCCGGGAATAAAAGTTACATACATAACCAGAGACGTTTTCATTTGTCAAACACAACTATGCAAAAAAGCATTTTGGTATGAATCAACATTCGCATACAGAAGATATAAGCATTTAAAGCGAACAGTTTAGCACGTGTGCTTAAAAAGTCTAGAATTTTTGTAATATTATCCTACACTACACAGGGAATAATATTGATTTTTTTCCAGAAAACTTCTTGCATAAAATAGATTTAAGCACTTTCAATAACCTATATCTATGTATTTATATTTTCAGAAACTTCCCAGGGCCTTGATTTTCCCCCCAGATTCACAAACTTTCAAGGATTTCAAGGACCCGTGGGAACCCTGTTGAAAGTGAAGTTTAATACTTACAAACAAACTCAATATAAATATGCATAAATTCTTACATATGAAATTGTATTTAAAAATAATAAAAAGGGATGCTTGTCTTGTTTGAACTTGACTTTAAGCTGCTAGTAAATGTTATTATATATTATTGCATATATCCATGCATCTGAATCGAAGGGACAGTTCACTCAAAAATGAAAAATCTGTCATCACTTATTCCCACATGTCATTCAAAACGTTTTTTCTTCAGTTGAACACAAAAAATGCAGTGATGCATTTAGCAAATATAGTGACTTATCGTGCATTTTAACAATCAAACCTATGACTTTTTGCGCTGCTAACGCACTGCTTTACCAATTGAGCTACAGGAACACTAAATGATTGAATGCCAAAAATGACGAGTTGCGAGTGAACTCTATTTTTAAGCATGCACATGCATGAAAAAGCTGCCAGCAAACATTGAAACATTCCTGAAAGAGATCCTACTTTAGTTTGCCAGATTACCAAATCAATTTGACATTATTCAGCGGTAGGCCTACCCATCAAAACCAGGTGCACGAGCCAACGTTTGTGCACAAAACCTTATATGTACTCGACTTCAATAATGTTGCTGTACAGCAGAGCCTCCGAGAACAAGAGGGAACTTGCCATCTTTTGTGCATTGTTTCAGGTGATCCCTGGCAAAGCTTCATGGAAAAGGTGACGTGATGCCTAATATAGGATAGTGCAGGATGTGCTCTGATCGGATGTGCATATTTCCTAATCCTGAAATATATATTTATCTGACATGCATATAAATCACGATGCACCAGGTGTGTGGTGCTGCTAGTCATCTCTGGATGATCAGAATCTAGGCAGATTTGACTCAATTTGGGTCCTGTGAGGCAACAGGTGTAAATGATTCCCCCTGGCCTCTGCCCGGCTGCCCTCCACGGACCTTCTGTCTGTCTGCCCGCCCCGTTTCTGTTTCTCTGTGCTCTGTAATCCAGCACTCCCAGGCAGGAATGTGGGGAATGTGGACTGTGTAATGGAAATCTGCTCCACGTTTCAAACAGATTAAGGTGAAAAGGCGTACACTGAAGCATTGGGATATGTTTGACACTTGCTCAACACCGATCTGATCCTTTATACTGGCTTTCTTTTGCATGTCCTTCCTGTCTAAAGCTCAGTGTAATATATTTGTCTACAGCTCAGTGTAATACAAAGTTACCAGAGATAAAAAAACACTGGAAGTTAAGGGATTGGAAAGAGTTTTGCATTAACTTGTAGACATTTAACAGCCAATGTATATTCAAAATGACAAAATGCATCCACATCAACCCTATTACACAAAGATCCTTTCCTACTATGCTGCAAATGCTCATAAATGCATTTAGGATTGCTTGTCTAAGGCTATAAAATACAAGTTATAATGTTATAAAAATAAGTTTACTTTCTTGCACAGACTGAATGTTTTGCGTCATAAAACCTCAATATATTGTGAGGAACCTTTTTTTACCCTCAAAGTGACGGCAGCCATAGACTTTAGGAATCAAGAAGGACCAGAGTTTACGATAGAAATCTTTTTTATTGTCCTACCGAAGAAACAAAGTCACCTACAGTGCTTAAATTGAATAGACCACCTGTGAATTTTCTCAAACACCATCTTGCATCATGAAGTGCTTTAATGTGGTTCTCAACGTATTACCATTTGAAACGGGGGTGAGGAATGTAAAACTGAATTTGTGTTTTATACTGAAATTTGAGCCGGCACATTCAGCTTTTCTCAGATGTCGGAAAATAATCACGCGTGATATTCAACCATTAAAACTCATTTGTCTATTAAGGACTGCATGAGTAAATAGCTGTAATTGGCCATCTGAATAAACGTTTAATCAAGTGCCTTTCTTGTAAACATTAAATTTGAAAAATTCATGGATAACAACCATTATATTTTAGCATTAGAAATACTAATGTGACTAAAGAGCTTACACATACTGCTGGATTAGCCCTTACAGAAACATCAATATTGTTATGGTAGTTTATGGCAGCTGTGGCATTGGTTGGTGGTCTAATAAATTTGTTGAGCACTTGCGTCTCAAATGGGCTGAGAGTGAAGACATGAAAAGGACATTTTTATTTTTCTGTATCCAACTATTTCTTTAGGACTTTTTGTACCAGGCAGGGCTCCAGACTAACTTTTTTCACTAGGAGCACGGTGGCCCCCAACTGAAAATTTTAGGGGCGCAACCAGAAAATTTAGGGGCACACACTGTAAATCAACATGCCAACCAAATATTCACATTTCTACTAATTTCCACTGTATTTTTAATAAATACTTTAATTATAGATGCAAAAAGTACAATGTGCTGTTTTTAAATTCAGTGTCACGTCACAAAAAAGGTCAAATTTACTGGTCGCACGTGTGCGACTGGATGTAAAATTCAGTAGCACACTCTCAAATTTTGGTGGCAAAATGGAGACCTGCCATGTGACCAGTTTACAAGAAATAAGCAGTTAACTCTTTTCCCACCAACGTTTTTTTAGTTGCCAGTCAGCGCCAGCATTTTTTATGATTTTAACAAAAGTTTAATGCCCTCCAGAAAACTTTCTTTGTTAAATATATAAACATAAAATATTTCAAACACAAAAGTAGACCCTCTAAAATATAGGAATGTTTCTTTAAAAATACAAAATGTTGAGCAAAAAGCTGAGATAATTTCATTTTTGTGAAGGACTTTTGATAGAGCGGTAGATTCAGAGCGATAATCAAAACATACACAAAAAATGTTACTGTTTTGGACCAGTGGATGCTTTAGTGTTTTATAAGTTATAATATACAATATTTCCGCTAGATAATAGCGGAAATATAGATTGCAGTAGCAACAATATAACTCGTCAATGGCTGGGAAAGAGTTAAAGTATATCCCTTTATCAATTTGTTATAGAATTTAAAAAACAATATTGTCAAATGGGTAGTAAGCAAGGCTTGAAATTAACACCCGCCAACCCGCCAAATGCGGGTAGATTTCGGCTGTGGCGGGTAAGACAGCCAATACCACTAGCCACTTTGGCTGGCTGAATATTTTTTTCTTGTAGTTTTCTTAAAAGTTATGTGAAATTATAAACAATGTGCAATGACACTGGGAAACTACAACTCCCATGAGCACTCCCTGCTGCACCCAGTGCAACGTACTGAGACCGTTTTTTTGAGACGCGCACGCGATCAGCGGAGGCTCGCGTTGCAGACCAAAGCGCCACCTTTTTACCAGAGAGAGCGCGAAATCTGATGGATTTGCGAATGCACGGGACACAGTCTGAGCGCACACACGTACACTTTGGGAAAGATAAAACAATTGCATGGAAGTGATTGAAGAGATTTAAAGTGCGTGCACACTCTCTGGGCAAGAGCGGAGAGAAATTCATAGCGCATACTGGAAGGCGCACATCCCAGTTTTGTCCGAAATCAAAGGAAATCCACCAGTGGAGAGGTTCACGCATCATTTTAATGAAGGCTACTTTGTGCAACAATAATGCCCTCTCGACATAAATGTCTTAAATAACTTTTAACAGAAACCACGATCAAGCATATAAAATGTACTGCTGTTGTTAATAAATATTTAAAGTGTTTGTCTAGGGGTTTGTGTTTATCTTCTCAGTTAACCTTCTACACCCCTGCTCCACTTTTATGACTTCTATTTATGCCTTTCTAGCATGTTTTTCATGAACCTAAATATATGATATTATCTATACTGATATTACCAGCTAAATAATGTAGTCTTAATTTGGGTGGTCAGTCTGCATTTGAAATTCAATCTGTATCTGTTTTAGCTAAATCGAGTACAACTACTCAAATTAAAGTCATTTTAGGATGCCAAAGTCAAGTTTAATCATCAAGTGAAAGTGAAAATGCTGAGTGGCTAGTAACTTTTGAAAACAACTAGCCACTTTGGCTGGTGAGCAAATAAGTTAATGTCAACCCCTGGTTGTAAGACACATTAAAACACATGAAAGGCCAAGTTGCAAAGTCCAAACATCATTGTGAAACAAACCAACATGTATGTGAACACATAAATGCTGAAGACTGAACCAAACACAATCTAGACTGATGCAATTATTGCAAACTGGAGGTTGCACGTCTCAACACAGCTGGAAACACTTAGTTGTTTTATGATGGGAGCGCAGATGTTTAAACCAAAACTCACCTTCCTCCCACAGCAAAATCTGATATGGCGTAGTAGTAGGACTTAAGAACTTTGGGGTCGTTGAAGACTTCATCTCCGAACGTGTTTAATCTGTTCAGGGTCACCCGGATGTCTGTTGCAGTCACCCAATCCTGAGGAAACGACACAACAGAGCAGAAGTTACACATAATGTGGTATTATAAAGATGCATGGGGAAATTAAAATGGATTTATAAAGATCTCAGACAGAGATGACAAAATTTATGACTTTATTTACACGTGGAATGCTTTTAGGCAAGAATTCTTACCCATCTGCTCTATGCACAGATGTTTAAAGTAAAAAAAAAATTCTGGCATGTAATCTAACCCAAAGCTGCCTGATTCATGTTAAATCAATATAACACAGAGAAAAAACATGTCTGCAGAGCACTGTTGAGCATTCATGGAAAAAGAAAAAACACAATCCTAAGTGCTTGGAAACACCATGTCCCACAATGTTTCCCCGCTGAACGGCGCCCGTGTGTGGTCACATGCCAGGAGAACCAATGGGAACGACCACAGAAACCAAGGAAACCAAAACATGACTCAGATCAAGACCACGATCTTTTTCCACTCGCCCTCGGATTCACTATAAACCTTACGAGTTGTTATTTTACGAGAAGGGCTGACAGAATAAACACAGGAGGTTAACCGGGTAACACGTTAAAGCAGACATCTTCAGTCCACTGCAGCCCTGCTGTCAGCATGGAGGAAACATTCCTTAATTCATCCTGACAGTCATGATTCAATGCATGTTCCTGTTTGGGAAGAGTGCCAAAGTCACTACAGCCCTCTTTTCCCAACCGTGAACATATTTCCCACGGTGAAATGCCTGGATGTGAAATATCAGCTGCTTCTTTCACAAAGCTATATTATGTGGGGCTCAACAATAATGATGACCCAAGGGCCAGGTGCCAATAACAGTTTACCCAATCAGGCTTGTGCTTACACTTTGTGAGTACCGATCATGTGTTTTTACATCTTTCATAAATATAACAAGTTTAATTACATACAGACGCAAGATGTGTGTTGTAACACAATCTAACTGTCAACAAGACAAAAAGAAAGTGTTCAGTATAAACGAAACCGCTAATTATGAACTGATGATAGTAATGATGACAGATTGGAAGTGAAGTGACATCAGTGCAGATCATTTCATTTCAAGTCGACAACAAACCAAACAAACGTGTTACCTTCACTCATCACTCATGTTTCTATAATGCAGCAGATACGAGAGCCCTATAATGCCATAGAAACAAATCTATTCCTATTAAAAGAACTCTGGGGATTGGTATTAATAGCTTTATGCCACACGAGATGTCTGATATTCAAGTATCTGACGACAAGGCTATAATTGAAAAGCTCAAATGCAAAACCCTCTTAGTGCGTATGACATTATATCAGAGTCTTATGTTTACTATAGATTGAGTAATTTCACTTTAATAGCTAAGAAAAAGGGTGTTAGTGTGTAAGTGAAATGCCTTGTTTTCACAAATTTTTTGGTATTTAACAAATTTTACTGTCTTTCACTGCAAAACCCTCTAAGTCCTCTATTGCTAAAAAGTTACTTCACAGTCCTTTCTGAAAAACTAGGGTTGCATCGATAGCTATACTATCGTGTATCGACGTTAGTCAGATATGTGGTGATAAGGGCTCACTATAGACCGTTTCATCGAGTGCACATGCGGTGACGCGATAAACGTCTGGTCCGAATTTTACTTCTGGTTTCTGTTTGTTTAATGGTCAGACTAGTTGCTGAAACTGAACTCTTAAACAAATACCTTGTTGAAAATAACAAATGTTTTGGGTTCCTGTGTAATCTACGTGTTGTTAATTTTGCTTGTTATAAAAATAAACTACTTTAAAAAAGGACTTATTTATTCTTCGAAGAGTTTACCGGAAGTTACGTGATGACCACGAAAGCCGCGTGTTTATGTTGTTACTGCTGAAACCGTCAATAGTTGTGCATAGGTCCTACAGCATAGCCGCGATGCCGTAGGTTAAGCGTTGTTTTTCATGTATACTTTTGTGTCGTCGTCTGCATCGACGTGCAAACGCGCGCAGAACGCTATTAGGCAGTATCCAGTGTAACCACAGTAGCAGCGCGACCGTCAAAGAAGCAGCAGCCTGGCAAGTTTAACCCACAAACGAAGAAGAAACACAGAACTTGTTGTGTGTATGATTTGAGAAGACCAGCAATGATGGAAGTAAATGAACAGCGACTTTTGTCCGTCGCAAACGGAAATATCCATGACGCAGTTTTTTTACCTGACGGGAGGGGTGGACCAATCACAGCGCTTGCGGTCTGCGTAGAACTGACGCGCTGTTAAAAATTTTGCAAGGTGCAAGTCAGGCTACGCACAGGCTACGAATAACCTACGGCGTAGCTAAGGCGTAGAGCTTACGCACGACTATAAATCAGGCTATACTAGGCCTTCATGACAATAGTTGGCATGTTTGCCCATTATAGGTTTAAATGATTATTATTATTATCATCATCATCATCATCATCATCATCATCATCATCATCATAGATTCACATTAACATATGCCTTAAATGCTTTTCCTCTTTTCCTCTTGCGTGTGAACTTATAATGCACATGACTCGAACACTTCCTCGGACCTGAGCTTATAATACGCCAGAGATATATACACTAGATGTCGCCTTGGCTACGGCAGTTCATTGGAACGAATCCGTCAATCCCCTCCTCTTTAATGCATCAGCGTAGTTTGGGGGTTTGACCTTTAATCAAATTTTAAGCATTTAAGAATTATTGTTAAGCATAATTCAAATTTTGGCATGAACCTGGGCCAGATAATCCATGTTGTGCATAAGGGAACCACCATGGTTAAATGTCACAAATTTGCTTCTGACCTAGAAACAGTGCAGAATCTTAAAATACTCGTTTAAGTTACATACATTTTTGTGCGTTTTAAAATATTTCAAATGATAATCCATCATTTCCAATTTTATTTGGAGGAAACATATTCAAAACCATTTAAACTGTGACCTAGCCTGTCACAAAAATGCATCTTTATTTTTTAAACGTTACCATGCTTCAGTGTTTCGTAGCCCTTACATTCACACACGCACACTGATCCAGCTGTGTCTGCACGCTGCCAAAGTTAAATCAGTACGGGGCTGGGAAATCTGGAGGCGTCACCTGGTAACATGTTGCAACTGTTGGCTGTGCTGAGGGATCGAGAGGATCTGTACCACCTGGACGGCAGAATGCCCTCCTCCACGGGTCTCACAAACACACAACAATCAAACCAGCCTGCCTGGCTGCCTGCTTCCATACATTAATTTAGCTATAAATCACTCCTGCGCTATCGCCCAACATACTTCACACTATTAACCTCTTCTTATCCAACACTGTTACACAGCAGCGCCTTGTTTAGGCTTTCCAAATGCAGGATAACTTCACTGCTTGGTGACAAATCCCATAGACGGCAATGGGAAGGACAGACTCGACTCATTGTGGTTTAAGTGTCTGTCTCTTATTCAGTCTGAAATAATGTAATTTAGCGTTTTGCGGTCTCTGAAAGGACATTGAGTTCTGATATAATGTAACTTATACTTGTTAGTAGTACAGTCATCTCTAGTGAACATTCACATTTATTCACTTAGCAGACACTTTTATCCAAAGCAACTTATGAATGAGAGAGCATTTAACATTTTATGCAATTCAATAATTCATTGCAATTATTTGTATGTTTTGTCAGTGAATGTGCAACAGACACTTGAACACACATTTCATTCACATAAACAAAAATTGAATTCATTCAAAACCCACTTTGGATCAATGGCCCACTTCAGATAAGCATTTCTAATGGCCGTTATCAAATCAAATACTCAAATCCACTGAACACATTCTCACACACTCTTCAACATCACAAGTTGTTTGTCTTGAACTGCAGAACATTGCTCAATCTGAATGAAAAACAGCTGGAAATGAAACTTGGCTGGAGCACAGTGACACATCTGGAAATCTTATTCACACCAATAACTCTGCCTTGCATCAGGATGTCAATGAAGTTATTACTTTTGACTGCAAAACTGAGTTAAAATGATCAAGGGACAGCGAGCGAGATAAAGTTGAGAGATACCCTTACCTGTAGTACAGGGCTGTTATCAAAGTTATATGCGCTGGGTCGTCCCTCGAGGGTAGAGAAGGCCACGTTTCCTCCGGTGAGGGGTGAGATGTCGCTGAACTCATCCGTGCACAGAGCCTGCTGTTCATCTTCGCCCGTGCGGAGGAAGCCGCGGTTCATCTTGCTGTAGGTTTTTTCGCAGGAGCCGCTGTAGTACTGGTAGGGTATCCATGGCCCGTCTTCACGTGTGCGCTTATAGATGGCGAAACTCTCAGGACGGCTGGTGTGGAACTTCAGACGCACGTATGTGATGTCAAAGGACTTGCCTGCAAGATGAGAACAGGCGACATTAATAGTCTTATCTTAATGTAAAGCAAAAAATTACAAATGCACTAAAATATAACGAATGACGAATGGATCATTAGAGGAGAAGGAAGTAAAAAAACATTAACTTGAGCACTTTCACACAAAGATTAATATACACAAAAAAAGTCCAAGATTTGACAGGGAATCATTTGATTTTGGTTCATTTAAAATTCCAATAAGGGCTGCACAACATTGATCAAATATGCGACATGCTATTCTGCTGCTGCGTGTTGCGCTAACGCTGTTTATTGCGATATGTCGTTTTTATTAGCTTTTTAAAAAATAATTTAGATATGAAATTATCATACTGAAATAAACATATGGTAAAATCTAATAGGCCTTTATGCCCAGCTGCACTACTTCCTGAACTTCAGCCAGCTCCTTGTTTCCTGTCTGCCATTATTGGACAAACTGATTAATCCAGGTGTGCCTGACCTCAGTAGTCACAACAACAATACTCAGACACACCTGGATTGTCTTATTTAGATTCCACTAATTGCGTCAAGTAAATCTATTTGACGCCTTTTAAAGAGTTATTCCTTTTTGGCTTTGTGTTGTTTTCAGGCAGACCATTGAGGAATGCGACACAGGCATCTTCCAGAAATCCTGTAAAATTGAACCAATCAGAGGATGACTTTCGAAGCTACTGAAATGTTTCCAGAAAAGTGTGCAATACGCATCAGACGTTTAGCCTACGGTTCGTGGGTGTAATGTCTTAGATTGAGACTTCTCGTAACTGACCTTATTTCGTGTACTGTAATGCAATTGTGCACTTTTTCCGTTTTTTTTTCTGTAGTATCCCAAGTTCGTTTAATACCTGAGATTTGGCTCTCGATAAACCATGCATGCACATTTTTCCCTGTTTCGTACCATTACATTAAGATGGCAAACGATCTTGGTTTCAACGTGGACAAGCACCGCTGGATTTCTGTAACCGCACATACTTTGTACGTATAGGACGTGCAGGTTGCGCATGCGCATACAGGAAAATATAGTACGTAGCCCAGGAGATGCATTGCATTTTTTTTTTTCGAAATGCGCAAGCATCGAATGTATGTGTACACGTACGATTCAAATAATGAATGTTTTTCAAACTATACTCCAGAGTCACTTTACGGGAGCGATCCTAGGATCAACTACAGGACGTGTTTGCGTTCCCATAAAAGGCACATTGGCAATTTTATGGCAATTTTATTGGATTAACGTGCTGTGTGAAACGGGGTTTCAGTTGAATCCAAACTAGAGGGAGTGCATAGTCATGGGAAAGTCACAGATAAACTTATGAGGAGATATAGTATGGATATGCAGAATACAATAAAACGTAAACTCTGTTTTGTTCAATAAGGCACAAAGAGAATGAAAGGCAGATAAGTGGGGCAAAATAGAGTTCAGAAGACGGAAGGCCACTGGATGCTATGTGCTCTTTCTCTAAACAATCTCTACTTGTAAAAGTCAGATCCAAGGACTGGATAAATCTCTTAGGTCAACAACGCAGGTGTCAGACATACACGCACAACTCTGAAAAAAGCACAGATCGAGGTTAAGCAGACAAAACTGATATAATGCACAGCTTGAAGCCATTTAAACATATCCTCGTTCCACTCGAAATACCTCAGCTCCTTCCTGTCTGATTAGATCTGCAAATCCTTGCCGTCAAATTTCCATTCTTATCTTTATTTTATTTCTCAACCGTCTGCTATGATATACCCAGGGCCGTGGCCACCAAGTATGATCACTGACAATGACCCACTAGTCCATTAGTGAGGGCTTTGATATCAAGTTTTCATATATATTAGTAGTGGTTCTACCAATATTGAATATTTGGTTACATTTTGGTTGCAAAATGAATCACTATGTCATCAGGACAGGAATTATTTCATTATCATGTAATTTGTCATGCTGCTTTATGAATGCACAGCAATAAAACATTGTCATAAAATAAAAACAAGACTATGATCACACAACATTTTTTACATGGAGCTT
Source organism: Misgurnus anguillicaudatus (assembly GCF_027580225.2). Taxonomy (NCBI): domain Eukaryota; kingdom Metazoa; phylum Chordata; class Actinopteri; order Cypriniformes; family Cobitidae; genus Misgurnus; species Misgurnus anguillicaudatus. The sequence continues at coordinate 18,738,023 of NC_073338.2, forward strand.
GGTTTTTTGTCTGGAGTTGGGCAGGCTTTGCAAGATCCTCCACCAATTTTACAAAGCGTGCAAAAACATATTCTTGCATGTCCGTGCAAGCTGTGTGCGTCTGGAAACGTGAACAAGAGGCTGTGACCAGGGGCCAAATGGAAATGGAGAGACATCATTTATTTAGCGTGGAAAAAAATGACACCATCTTTCAGCAGGGCCACAGGGGGGACCGATGTTTGCTTTAGGAAAGAATTTGCTCTACAAACAAAGCTACGAAAAACCAAAAGAGGGACAACTGCATGTTAAGTAAATAGACCCAGAGATTGCATCAAGAAGTTAAACTATGTCTAAACCAGAGTGATTTTTTTTAAAGCGATAATAAAAAGGACTAGTTCCTCACAGCATTCCTTAAGTGCCGTAACATGACAATGAGCTTCACACACATGTGCCCTGCCTGTACACATCAGGCTGTCAAGGTCAAAGTTTAACTGAAGTGAGGAAGATTTTTACAATAGGGCGTGAGCGTCCTGCTCACAACTTAGTCAATGAGTCGAAAACCCTCAATTACTGCTTCAAAATAAGTTTATAAAAACTTGAGGCTGAAAGAGTTCAAGGGATTGTTTACCAAAACATAAGAGAAACTTTTAAGGAGTGATCTGGTAGAGATCTTAAACAGGGGCCAAATAGGGGGGCTAAATACATTTCCTCAAGACGGTCTTAAAATTATTACAAACAAGACAACACAAGCATTAAAATAAGCTAAAAAATAAAAAATGTTTGGTTATTTTTGTAACAAAAATACATCTGTCTAATTATGCCAAGCTCTAGTATTTGGGGGGCTTCAAATATTGTTGAGAACAATAGGGGGGAATTGAATGAAAAAGGTTTAGGAACCTCTGATCTAGTAGAAGGACTAAAATTCAAAGAAGTTGTGATTTAATATACACATTTCAAATCAATAAAAGCAGTCCACAAACTATTGTGCTCTTTTCCTCGTATCCCATCCAATTGGAACATACAGATCAATTCATATGGATTCCATTAGTGGTGCTCTCATCGTTTCATAGCTTGACAACCATGGTAACTACCTGCTTTGATTGAAAGTTCAAACAGTAACAGGAAAAATAAGCTCTAGTACACCAACCACACATGCAAACAACAAAAGTTGTTTACAAAAGATAGAGCAGTAATAAAGTAATTTAAAAAAATGACGAGCAAAGATGGTCACGCTCATGAAATAAAATAAGAGTTAACTGCATTGAACCAGACACCACACTAGTGAGTCAAAGGTATTTTACTGCTTTAACCTCCTAATGCTGCGTTTACACCAGCTGTGGTAGAGGTGTGAAGCGCGAGTGATTTCAATGTTAAGTCAATGTGAAGACGCTATGATGGAGGTCTCGCAGTGCGGATGAGGCGTTTGGCGCGGCGCGATAGACGCAATTCTGCCTCATTTGCGTGTCTAGTTTGCGCGGTTTAAAGGTCTGGCGCAGTACGCACGGTATGCGCGAATCGTGCTTTTTATGCATTTTGTGTTTGACGCAAATTTGCGGCTGACGTTCGAGTATAAAAATTTGAACTTTGGCGTCACTCATTCAACCTGAAGGAACGCTTGATATTGTCCGTGAGCAGTCACATGGAGCTATACGACACAAGTTCTTATTTCTATAGAGACAGGAATAAAAAGGACCTCGCTTGGAAGTGTCAGTGAGGACATTTTGGGCAACCCGGTAAGTTGTAATACACATTTAACTTTTCAGTCACATGACGTTTATCGACCTACGCCGTTTATTTTCCCCCTATAGTAAGGTGACTACATACAAACCGGTAACTCAGTCATCTTGCAAATAGACAACCGCATAGCACTTACCCCTCTTACAAGAAGCGGATTTTGCCATTGACACGTGTCAAATGTTTGCTTTTTCAGCGTGTCTACCTCGCTCTAGATGTGCGAATGCATTCAAACTGTTCAAGTGGCAAACTAGGCACGGTAGATGCGATTTTGACGGCTGAAATGCGGTTGGTGTAAACGCAGCATAAGACCATAATACTTAATTCTGTGTAACTGGTACCTGTTGTACACAAACGTGAACACATACACTCGTTCATGTTCAAAGAAAAATATTTGGTTATTATATTAATTTGTTCTTCCTGATCCCAAATAGCTGGAAAAAATCTAAAAAATGCAAGGCAAACCAAAGCTTGGGTCTTAGGAGGTTAAAGTTTTACTTTACATCCATTGTCAACCATCAGAAAAGAGTCTGAGGGCATGCCCAAACCGCACCCCAGTGCATTTGACCCCCAAAGCCTGGCTCATTTGACTAGTTTTATCGCTCTGTACTGCGCCAGGGCCGGCTTGCAAAGGTAGGCTCGGGCGCAGTTCACTTGGGTGACCACTCACCTTCATCTGCCTTCGTAAAAACCTTCTTGCGTGCAACACGGTTACGTAAATGTCTGGGCTGCACACGCCACTGATCAACTAAGCAATATGATAGGCATGTAGGAGGGCTGCGTGTTATCGCACATAATAAGAGAGCTTTACTTCCTGTTTTCTTTAAAACAATTGCATCCTATTGACGAAAACGTTCCTGGGCTCAAATCGGTCAAAATACAGTGCAAGTGCGTGCTTCTGGGGCAGTAGGGAGGGGCACGGTATGGTTGGGTTAGGTTAGGTATGATGTAAGTGCGCTCTTACAGCCCTTATCAAGATCTTTTCAGGCCAGGATTCTGCCATAATTTGTTTCTCAATCACACAGCAATTTAGTGCAGCTGACGTGTACAATGAACCTAATGAACCTTAATGTGGAGAAAAACAAACATAACATATCTGAAACAATCTTGGCAGGGTGGATGATGTGTTTGAAAGATTTTAAAGACATTTCAAAGACTGCTCTGAATTAAAGAACAATTCAGCTGTAAACGGTTATTTACATATAAATCATTAAGTCATTTCTTGTGATCTACATAAAATCATTCAACATAATATAAAGAACGTTGTGTGAAAAAATGACCTTGATATCTTTTGACTGAGCAAGGTCATGTCAAAGATTGAAATCAATGACTGAAATCAAACGTTGATGCTCTTAATCTCATAATTAGATTACGAGACAGGGTCACATATGGTTGTATAGAGTAGACCCCTGCATTGTGCTTTACTCTGTTCTGAATAAAGAACACATCTTATGGAAAAGCTCCCCCTTTAAAAAACACATCCAATTAGGGTAAGGAACCTGAACCCAGCCTAATTACACAAAGCATCCCTAAAACCAAGTAGTCAACTAGCATTGTAGGCGTAATTGCGAACAGTAGCATCATTGATGCATCACCTCTAAAGTCTCCCCAGCATCCTTGCAAAACAAGACGAACCGAATATGTTGGCAAATCCGTGAAGAACAGTTCCAGAGGCCGACTGACACGATAACAAAAAAGCCCCTTCATGTAGCCAACATGGTGGAAAACGCTTCGAGAAAACAGACAAAGAGCACTTGAGCACTAACTCGCAGAGCTCACTGGAGCATTGCTGAAGCTCAAAGGCTTGACTGAGGCCAGGCCACAGATGAAGAGGAGAGGGTCAAGCCTGCGGGGGACAGAGCACTGGACCGTCTTTCAACTTACACTTGATGACATCCCGCCTTTGTCCCCAAGCCATAGGAGATTGAATGCGATTACGTGGGTGTGATTTTAAGGTCTGAAGGCTAGTGGTATATAAAACTGGATCACTGCACTGGAAACCCGATCCTTTTTTAATTTGCCAACACAGACATATGGACAGATGCAGAAAGGCATGGGAATCTGTTCACGTGATCCAATAAAAATCGCACATCCTTTGGGTATTAATAAATCATTTCCTTTGGGTCAACAAAGGAGACTTTACACAGACCTTAACAGTCGTGAAGCGCAGCTGTGTTGGAAGCAGCCACAGGTGTCCAGTGAAGCGGAGGAAAGTGTGGTGATAAGCACAGAGAGCTTCTCTTTCAAAACGCGCACCAGCTGGACGTTTGGGGACAGAGCCTTGAAACGTGTAAATCTGTTAGGTTAGAGCTCTGATAAGTGAATAAATGTAAAATTTGTGGTAGAAAAATGGTATTCAGTTAAAGTGTATTGCCTAATATTAAGATCTGAATGGTTTTCTATTTATAGACTTTATTAGCGAGATAATCTCCATGGGAAAAAGTCACTCTCTGATATAAACCTGCATGGCTAATGTTTTAAGATCTCACGCAGGAGTCTAATTGGGCTCACATGGAGACCAATGAGGGGTTCTTAAATCCTCACAAGCCACTATTAGTGGAAAATTCCTAATCGCTTATTCAATAATTGAGCTGCCAAATCCAGATAAGGAAACTGCAATGCAAAAACACACCACTAATAAAAATGCACTAATACATAAACTATTCCCTTGACAACTATTAACAGCATGATTTAATTGATCTAATTGGGATTTGGAGCATCAACGTTTGATTTCAATCACTGATTTCATATTGATTTCTATCAACATGGAATTCGACATGGACAAAATGTTGCCAAACCTTAAATGTTTGATTTTACTTTGGTAATCGTCCGTCAAAATCCTTAAATCTAGATTTTATTTTCAAACGTGACTTTGGATATTTGGAGATCCGTATATTTATGTGTCCAAGAAAATCATAACTTTACTATCTTGAGGGATTTTAAGAAGGCAAGTGTAATGTGTTTCATGGCCCATGAAGGACATTACTGCAGCTCTTGAACTTCAGGATTCCTCTAAGCAGAGGACCAAGAGGAATTCCAGCACTTCATCCAGAACAATCAGTGTATTGATGACAAAGACGGTGGGGCTCCTCACTGTGAGGATGAATAGATAAAGAAAGGAAAAACTAAATGTACATTTCCTCACTGCTCAGATCAAATTATGTCTCGGCCATATCCACCGCCAAGATTTGTGAAAATATAAAGCCAAGCTTTGAAGTTATCAGACAGTGACCTTCTGTTCCACTTCCTCTTACCATCTTTCAATGTATCTCCCTCTCTCACCGACATGTGCAGTCATACCCAAACAAAAAAAAGTCACCTCATATTGCATTGAAATAATTCCTGTGATTTTTATTGAACATTGCCTTTACATTTACATTGCCTTAAAACATTAAATCATTAAAAAACAAGCACCACTGGTTTGTTACAAATCCAATTATGAACCACAAGTCGTTACCATTAAAACCATTACAAAAATTCCTTTGTCATATATCGGATTTTACTCCACTAGGATTTTCTTAAAAATATCTATTGGTTTCATCTGCCTTTCATTGGTTTTCATATCTCATCGATATAACTCAACACATACCACTATAGACCCCTACAGAGACAATTATGTCTTTCAATAAACCAATACTATTTCCAATATAACCAATAAATCCAATATAATTACTGTGATGGTCTCTTTGTTTTTTTTTCTTTGACAATGAGGCTGTTTACACTTGGCATTAACATGCGTTTTCATCAATCGGATCACAAGTGGACAACGTTAATGCCAGGTGTAAACGGTGTTCAAAACGTTTTGAGCTCGTCCACTTTCGACCACTTTCAACCACATCCAGAGGTAGTCGAAACCACTTTCGATCGGATCGCTTTTGTAGTTGCGGAACGCACATGTGGTTGAATGTGTTTGAACAGCCACACGTGACCACCTTCTCTCCGCCCATTTATCTAATCTGAGGTATTAAACACAAGTTTTACATCTTTTCTGACTTCTGGCGTGAACAGACGGTGAACAGTGCTATTTTTAGCCTTTCATTGATAAAACTAAAGCGTCTGATCTCCGTAGTTTCGTTTTGAAAGCGTGTGAAAGTTGCGCGATCCTATTTCATCAATTGCGCTGAAAATTCAGAGAAAGCTCTAATACAGGTAAAAAACACTGTGCAGCATGTTTACTTGCTAGACATACACGCGGACTCCGAAATAATATTAGTTAGCATCCATATAAACTCATCATTACTCCCGCTCGCGTTTGAATGACATCAGAGAGACTCGCCCACCATCTCGACAGACCACCCCCTCATAGTAATCAGGACAGAAGCGGTCGAAAGTGGACAAAAGATACGGATTTAAATACCAGGTGTAAACGTGATGTGTCTCTCTCGTCCACTTGTGATCCGATCGATGAAAACACATCTTAATACCAAGTGTAAACAGCCCCAATTTTACTTTTGCTCTGAAGAAACTCATCTGTATGCAATTTCTCAGACTTGACTTATTTGTAACACCAGTCTGTGTGTATGCTGTTGTGTGAAGAAGGAATAGAGGTGTGTGTGTGTGTGTATGTATAGCCCTTTTCACACAGAAATTACGGAAAATACATGGAAAATGTGTTGAACTCTGGCGGAAAAACGAGCCGCGTTAACCAATCAGGAGCTTGCTCTAGTGTTGACGTGATTACAGGAAGCGAGCGTAGTCGCAGAAGCCCTTCCCATGACACGAATTTCCGCTGAACTGTTTTTTGGCTCATTCACACTGCCAATGATTTTTGGAATCTGTGCGTGTTTTCACACACATACGTAAAAATCTCGTACAAACGTGACGTATTTAAAGTCCTGCACTTGGTAGGTTTTTCCACAGCATCTTAAGTTTGCTTAATATCTGTGATTTTTCTCTCGAACAACCACACACGTGCATGTTAGTTTATGACAACATCATAAGGACTGCGTGATGCACTGTTCTGTCATGCTGGTGGTGAATGATCTCAACTTCAGCACTGATAGTGACAAGCTCCCTGATCTCTGCTTCAGCACAGTTTGCCGACAGTTCTCGTCGTGAATGTTCTGAATGATCTGCATTTAAATCCCCGTTTTAAAAAAATGAACCATAAACGTGTTGTTGCGATGACACACTACGGCACGGCCTTCACGGCTTTGTTTTTGCGTCTTGATCACACTGCAATGTTACGGCAATGATACTCGGTCCTCTTTACGGAAGCGATTCCAGAACACTTACAGGACGTGTTTGTGTTCACCAAAAAGTCTCTCTGCCAATTTTACGGAAGTTTTCTAGGACCAAACTTCTGTGTGAATGCGGTTTATGTGTGTGTATATGGGTGTGGGGGGGTGAGAGGAACAGGAATGTGTTTCTATACAACAGTGACGCCAGTGTGTGGGGTTGAACAGACAAAGAGAGAGAGAACATCTGTAAAATGATCAAAAGAGAGAGGACAGCACCTGACAATTTACTACAAAACACAACACAAAACGGAGATAAAACACTGAAGCTATGCTCAGAGACATGTTGTAGGGAAATGTTTGGTTCTAAACATTGGGACTAAATGAGCAATTCAATCTGGCTAAGTAAAAAGGTTTTCTTTAAACATCTGTTGATAAACAACAATAATTCAAGCACATAGAAGGCAACAAAAACACTAAATTACAGACGTCATACCATAAGAATTTCATTTTCCTTGACCTTCACAGATAAAAGAATTCATTGTGCTATGGAAACATACTGTAAGTTTCAGAAAGCAACATTTGTGCCACAGTCCGAAAAGGCCACTATATAAAACTTTTTCAAGTGATTCAATCTGGCTAAGCAACGAAAGCACGAAAGTATACTTTAGACATCAGCATGGTTAATTTATAATTCAAATGTTTCTCATTTGTTTCTCATGTCTGTATACAGAAATTCAGCTTGACACCTGACATCAGAAATCTCTGAGGCTGTTTACACATAGTATTAACATTGCATGTGGACAAGAGAGACATATTTTATTTTACATTTACACCTGGTATTTAAATTCATCTCTTTTGTCTACTTTCGACCGCTTTTAAAATAAATTTTCCTCAAAAAAGGTCTCAGTTTGGAATTTAAACCAACACACAGTTTGTGTGCAGTGTATTTGTGATGCTGCACATTGCAATGCATTTCCGAATAATCCAAAATTAAAAAACAACATCAAATACAACGGAGACGTAACATCAGGTTGACTAAATCCTTGAGTAGGGAACATATCAACCATGAGATACTACACATCCTTGAGTTTTGTGTACGTGTCACCGTGACTTCACTCCCACTGAAACGTTCAATGGCTGATCAGCAGACCGCTGAGGTTCCTCCTTAAACAGGGTAACCAGAGCAAGGTTAAAGACAACACAAAACTAAAACAATCAGTCCTTGTTATGAATACCTGTCTAATGAAGAAAACTTGTACATGCTTGCTTGGTAGCACAGCGTGCTATAGATTTAGCCTTTAAAAGCGTCAAATGCACGTATTTGTGCTAAAGGTAAAGTCGAGGTTTATGGTTGAAATGACTGAAAAGCCCTTTGAAACAGAGAGCCTCTCTTGGCTAACAAAGCGCAACCATCAAAAGGAGGCACCGGCAGGAGTCGATGCTCTGAAAATCACGTTAACACGGTTAGTCCTGCTGGTATGCAATTATCACACGACCCCAATAAAATCCTCTTAAAACAAACAAAACTAAATAAGAATGAAACGCTAATGTAAAGGCCTTATTGTGTGGGAGAGTTTAACCATTCATTGGATTTAAAGGCGAGATCTACATCTCTGCAATCAGATTCCATTCGGGATTGACATTCCTGAGCTTGGAAAAAAAAGGTGGAGCGTTTTGCCACTGGCCATGCTATGAATTGACACCTTACAGCTTACCTATTAACTCTTTCGGAGATGTTTAAGGGAGATATGAAGCCTATAACAGTTGAGCTACAGCTTTGTTAAAACAAAAGATGGATCCATTCATTCATTCATTCAAAGTAAATGAAGTCTCGGGCCCCAGGCAGCCTGGCTCAAAGGGGACGACAGTAATTTACAAAGCCGTTTACAAAAGAGGAACACATCTTAATAAGTGCTGAAGTTATCTAAACAAATATGAAAGATTTATTGTATTTGAATGTTTTATTAAGTGTTAACACAATTAGCTATTTAATAAGGTCTCTTAAAATATGCTGCAATGGGTGGAGAAATTTATAGTGAGAAAAACAGATTTGTACTTTGCTGTGTTTCCCGCGAGAACCAGATGCTTTAATTTGAGCTACACCCTGTCTCATCAGACCTGTCTCTTTTTTTAAGGGGGGTTTGTGCTATTAACATGGTCACAACAACAGCACTCTTTCATTATCCAGCTGACCACTAAACACAGCAACATACTTTACAACAATCTTATGCAGACTGCATCATAACAAACGTCACACATGTGACACATCACATAAAAAATAACACAGATAGACTGAATATTATACAGAGAAAACGCAGAAAGCTGAAGGTGGAATCCTACAATACATTTCTATGGGATGCACCAATATTTTACAATACGGATTTGATCAAAAAACTATTGGCTGATTCCAATATACGCATCACTTGTAGGGATGTGCAATAATAACAAGCATTAAATATTAGCATTCCTGAAAAGGGCTAAAAAAACGCCTTTAAAGGATACTAATTGTACTTGTTGTGTTGATTAAATCTAAAAAGAGTTTACATTATTCAAATCACAAGAATCTTAGCTTTCCAAAGATATGTGACATGTTTAACATTTTGTTTTTGAGTTGTTGTATTTAATAAAGTTTTTTTGTCAAATAATGCAGTGTTCCTCCCTCGGTACATTGGAACTTTAACGTGTAATGTGTTTGTCATATAAGTAATTGCAGCGTTATGTATGTGACATTTGCAGTCAAATCAAAAAAGTATAATTTTTAGAGAATGCATTTATAACAGATTTATTAAACAAATCATCTGTTTTTATTTTCCTAAACTCCTGATGATAAGGTCCAGACACCAGAAAAATATCAGTCTTTACTCATGCTTTAAATTTTAGATAAGGGAAACATGTATATGTTATGGATGTGACAAAAAAATTACAGTTTTTAGGTGACAACATACTTTGCAGGAAATCGGTGAATTAAAAATGCACACTTAATATTTATTTTACTTGAATTTTGTATGTGCATTTATGAAGAAACAACGTTATGAAATGAGCACTTACTTAATTAGGGATGCATAACGATTAATCACGGTGAATCTATAGCAGAATTAAAGGTTTTATTTACATCATATGTGTGTATATGTATAATATAAATTATACATAAATATAAAATGTATATACACATGTAAACATTTCTTAAATATATACATGCATGTGTGCACAGTTATCCCTACAAAGTTATTATACACAGTTCACACACATATGATGTAAACAAAAACTTGTATTCTGCTATAGATTAATCGCGATTAATCGTTATGCATCCCTATTAACTATGGGAAAAAAATGGTAAATACTTAAAAAATTTCAACAGAGTTTGCATGTGTATTTAAACCACCAGACATTGACATCTGAGATATCAGTATGGTTAAAAATTATGGGTAAAATCTTTCCTTTTCATAAAAGGCTGACATTTGCATGGAATTGCCTAAATGGTTTAATATGGATAAAAAAATTGCCAATAAATATAAATGGCAACCAACCAATACCGATGTACCAATCCACACATCCTAAAACAGGACATCCTATCCTAAAACAGGTTTATTAGTATCTTGAATATTTCTGCATCCTATACTCAACCATTTCAACTATGGCTATTTGAAGGTGTGTCTGTTGGAGCTTTAGGAAAAGACACTTTAGAGGGTGAGGTAACTTTGTGAGCTTGGACATTGTTCTGCATTCCTTTAGTACTTGTCAGCCCTCGCAAGCACAACCTGAGAGAGAGAGAAAGAAAGAGAGAGAGAGAGAGACCCTCGGGAAGTAGAAGGATTAGGGGGTGCTGTGTGAGTACAGGGGGCTGTCCAGAGGGAGAGCCTCAGCCCAATTTCACTTCCTCTCATGACCTCATTGCATTCTTCCGTGGTGGGACGAACAATGATGGCTTTGACTTTTTAACATGTGGGTATGACAGTTTTTTTCCTGTACATAATATTTCACCATCTGCCCATCGGCCTGTTAGGAGATGTAGAACATCTGTTTGTCTTCACACTCCCACAAGTCAAGCATACAGAAACAAATGCACATGCTTCTGTCTGGCTTGAAGATGAATTATATTTTGCCAATAAAAATAAGTGTTAGATTTGGTTTTTAAAAATTGTATTTCTTTAAGACATTAGCTTCTACTCAGGGTGGTCTCACAGTGAATAGGACTAAGTGTGAGCCCATCATCACAGGGCCATATAAGTGGGCTAATACCAAACAGGAACTCAGTGGGGCCCCTTCATCATAGGCCCCATGATAACATTCCCAGTTGCCCCCATTCATGTATCCTTAAAATAGGGTCACATGATGTACAGTAGTTTAAGGTAACAAATTTCCTATTACATAAACCTTTTTGATGGTTATACCATACATACCAAAAAGTAACATGTAAAAAACAATGTTCTTTAGTTTTACAATCTTTCTAGTCTCACGTCCAGGCAAAAGTGGTACAACAGCTGCCTGCCGTTCTCACGCGGACCATCATTTCTCCAGATTTCAGTTCCCAGAAGACGGAGCAGTAATTTAAATCACCAAACCAGTAAATTATTTCAGCACCACTGGGACATAACTGTTGTGGGAACTCAAACCCATGCTAATCTAATACTAAGTGCTCAATCTGCTAATTAATCAATGAATCTAACTTAATAAGCATGACTTTGTTTGTTTTAGGGGGGAATGTTGAGACTTTGGCTAAATGCTAAAATGCTTCCCAGCAACATCCAAGCTCAATTTAACCTGGAGTCAATGCAACAGAGACGCATCACTTTACTCATGCGCAACAGTTACTATGAGGACAGTTAGAGATACTGTGAGAATTACTGAGAGAAATTTTGTACAACACACTTAATAAAATATAATACAAGCGCATTTGTGCTTTTATTAAAATAGTGTAGTGAAGAAGGGTGGCGTGTATTACAACATAAATTTATGAAATGCGGAAGAATAAATTTTTAGAGTAACCAAAAGATTTTTACTACACAGCCGTTAAAACTTTTCTACTTTCCCAAAAAACTAATTTCTCTCTTCAAGTGTTATTTGGAGAGAGCCTGCAGGATCACCAGGACCAAATAATCAGGTTTTAAAGACCAAAGATCGCACAAACCTTTAGCAAAACATGCAAACGCAAACACGAACACTTTGCTGTGAATTATGTTCGCTATAGCTCCCCTTGTGGCAAATCAATAAAATGTGTGTATTTTTTACATTTTCTGAATGAAGTAGAAATTAAGCTTGAATATCTTCAAGTGTTTTTAGATTAATATACTCGTTTCAGGATTAAATGAAACTGTACACAATATGATTATAGTATACGATGTAACTGTCAAAATAATTCAAAATAAATGCTAAACAAATACAAATGATTCACGTTATATTTTATATGACTTTATATATTATATAACTTATATATTACCATTTAACAAAGCACACATCTTTTGCTCACATTATAAAAATCCTATTTGCATTTGAATATTTAAGTTTAATCAACTTGAATTTATAATTCATTTAAAAAATTATGACTAGTGATGAGTTGCCATAAATTATAAAGTTGAATTGGCTTAATCGTGATTAATTTATAGCAGAATAAAAAAATTTGTTTACATCATTTATGATCATATATGTGTGTGAACTTTGTATAATAACTTCGTATAGATAAATGCACACACATGCATGTATATATTTAAGAAATGTTATACATTTGTATATTTTTGTATAATTTATTTTAAATATAAATACTTAATATATAAAAATATATTTTTCTCAAAATGATACATGCATGTGTGCATAAACACACTGAAAACATTTTTAAAAAGTGAAATTATTTCTGTGGAAAAAAAATAAATAAATCTGTCTAATAAGTTTACTGTGAATAAATACAATACCTTATCCCTTAAAAATGCCTTCTTGTGCAAAAAACTAGGTTGCATGTGAGTGCCTGCATCAAACTGATTCTGGCTGGACAGGATTTACAGCGAGTTTTCAAAATCACTGTAATCAAACACGATTGTAATGATAATTAAAATTTAAAAGACAATACTAACCGTCAGGACATTTTATCGTGGTTAATTGTGAAACCGGTAATCGTCCCATCCCAACACAGTTCATACACATATATTATATAAACAAAAACTTTTATTCTTGAAAATATTTTTTTAAGTATAAAGTTCATTTCAAACTTTTAAAACTCCTTGTTGAACATTCTTTTAGCGTAGAATTTGCAGAAAGCTACTTTGTTTTCAACAATATTGAAATAATTCACATCTATTCTGTGTTATTACTGGCTGTAGCCTGTTTTCATTCACTATTCAGACTGAGTCACCCATTCAAAAATAATGTTGTCTCTGTTGTATTTTCTCAAGATAATTTCAAATATTCAGACATACGAACGCCTTCAGATCTAAACGTGTCAAAGGCCATAAAAAAACATTTCAGTCAAGTGACCTTAAAAGTTTGAACTGTAGTATATATTGGCATCCGCAGGCGTATAGATTACACACTGGCATTTCACAACAAAATTTACAAAAGGCATTTTCCACAGCAACAATAGCAACATTAGTCCCGTTCACGCATGTTTGTGAATTTAAGAGTTAGCGTTTTATACCCCTCAAGCACTACATGAATTCATATAGATAAATCCTATTTAAGCCTGCATTCATTATCCATCCTCACCTAAACCCAAGCATCTATTCAGGTCTGCTGTTTGCCTGATCTTTAGTGTAAAGTCAACAGCGTGAAGGTGTTGAACTGTATGAGTGTTGTGGAGAGTAGGGTTGGGCGATGTCCCCATAAATTGGCAGTTGACGATGGTTACGTAAACCATCGCGATGGACGATGATATCGTTAGGTGGGGGGGTATTTTAATTTTTCGTTATTATTCGTTATTATATAATTATTATTCGTTATTTTACTTTATTACTTCCACTTAAGAAGAGTTGTGCACTTTTTATTTTAATATATATTTTACATAAATACTATTCTGTACTTAAAATCTATAATTTTGTTATTTTACTTTCCCAACTATTGTCTCTTTCCTATAGGTTGCACATAAGGGGAAAAGGTAGCTTTAATCCACTGAAGAAGAGTTGTGCACTTTTAAGCACTTTTTAATCTCTTTACATAAATTTTTTTTTTTCTATTTAAAAGCTATAATTTCGTTATTTTACTAACCCAACGACTCCTCCGCGCTTTCCAAATTTTGCACGTAAATATCTGTGCGTATGTGCCACCAGTACTCCGTCAGAGAGCGGGTCTTCAGCACCGCGGGGAGCAGCAAGCACTTCAATTAAAACTAGACAAAGTGAACAGGGCCAGACACATCGAAATTTAAACATGGTCTGTGTATGTAAATCCCGCGTTTTGGTCGGAGTGTTGTTCCCGTTTTCTTGTTCTTGACGTTTGCTGAATTCTGGGTTTATATCCTAATCTGCCGCTTCAGTGCAGTATAGCCTTAATGTAACAATGAGCACGATCTCCCGAGACACTACAATAGGCTACTAATAAATTATTAATATGGGCTGTTTTCTTGTACAAAATTAATTATTTTAAGATAAATGTACAACATGTAAAAAGACAAGATTCTAGCAATGTCAAGATTAGGGATGGGCATTTTCCAGTAACTTACTATTACCAGTAATTTACTATTACTTTTAATATTTAATTTTTCGAATATTTAAGCTCTTAAAGAACGAATATTCGTTTATTTAAATTATGTTAATTAAGACATGCGTGTTTTGTATTTTTCATTTTGTCATAATTTCACAGAAGGCTTATAATTAGGAAATATCCACAACAAGCTAAACTTCTGTATGTATATGTATTTTTAAGTTGAAAACATTGTAAAATATATATATATATATATATATATATATATATATATATATATATATATATATATATATATATATATATATATATATATATATATATATATATATATATATATATATATATATTTTTTTTTTTTTTTCAAATTCTTCTTAAAAAATATCCTACAGAAAAAAATGCGTTAAAACTTAATGCGGAGCGAAGTCTAGTCAAATCCTTAGTTTCAAGTCGGTCGTTAGTATTAATTCATTACTGTTTGATCTTACATACATTATATTATACCAAATATTATACACTAACCCCAAATATAAGCGAAGTTTGAGGACTTGCAAAGTTTAAAGTTTGAGGACTTGACAAAGTAGGCTATCATCATTTAAACAGACTCAAAACACCAAGAGCCCGGAGCAAACGAAAAAACACATCTACATAACCGACTGCTCAGTCGCCATATAAATATCTTCTCAGTTTAGTTTGACATGTATTTGTGAATAAAGAAAACCGTATTTATCCTACCTGCTTCGGTGAAAGCCCGTTCTTCTGACTAGATACAATAGCCTAATGCTGGTGCTGCGGAGAACACTCTTCCTCGTGATGATGATTATCCGATAAAAACAACAGACGGACTGAACAAGATTGATTATCTGTATTTAACATTATTTTACAAATAACATAAGCTGGCTCGATAGATTATTGTTGACTGTGCAAAGTTACTAATTAGCTTAATTTAACAAGATTTCACAAAGACGGAGCTTTGCTTTTAAACAGCCATGTGCAGTTATCCGGTTCATTTTTGAAAGAGCACCGCATATAATAAATGTTCTCCGTTTCATTTCGTTCTCCGTGTCTGTCTCCTTATTAACAAAATAAAGTAGACTTTATAACAGAAAGCTTACAAATCTCTCATGATGTGTTGAGTCGGGCGGCGGAGAAGCACGTTTAATAACACATGAGCCCTCACGTAAGCCAGTGGCCAAATACGGCGCGGCGCGGACAAACCCGGAGATAAAAGGAAAAACTTAAATTCGTCTGCAATCTGCATTGCCAAACAATCAGAAATACATACAAATTAATGTTCATGTATATTTTACATTTAAGTCTGTAAAAGACAGTATAGATGAAGTGAAAAGCATTAAATGAGTTGTTACCCTTTGGTGGCACATTAAAAACAAACAAACAAACATTCGAATAGCATTTTTTAAATTCGAATTATTATTGGCATTCGAATATTCGAATATCCGTGCCCATCCCTAGTCAAGATCAAATGCCTGACAGGATATTTTCACAGACTAACACACGTCACGTCTCAGGCATAGACTACAGTATTTAAAATAGCATATATGCATTAGTTATATTTTCTATTTAATTTATAGAGCAATTCACGCAAAGATATTAGGTTAACTATAGTCTATATAGTCTAGAAGAGAGTAAGTGTATGACGACTCGCAGCGGAGTGGGGAGGGGGCGTGGCATCACGATGGTGTCTCTCCATCGTGATGTCAGTCAACCATCACGATGGACGATGATATCGTCTATCGGCACAACCCTAGTGCAGAGACCCCGGGGGTACTTTACTGGCCAGGGTGGAGGAGGACAGGAGGCAGGAAGGGGGGGAAGGATTGAAAACAGAAAGATGGGTGTGAGGTAATGATTGAGTTTAATGCTTAAGGGCCCCCCTTGCTTGTTACACAGGAGACAGACCTTGGGGCCACTGGTGTGTGAGGTTCACTAATGGGTGGTGTTGACATGAAAAGGTGCGCTGATGTGATCAAATCATGCCCACCCGAACA
Source organism: Misgurnus anguillicaudatus (assembly GCF_027580225.2). Classification (NCBI taxonomy): domain Eukaryota; kingdom Metazoa; phylum Chordata; class Actinopteri; order Cypriniformes; family Cobitidae; genus Misgurnus; species Misgurnus anguillicaudatus. Next base: position 18,754,551 of record NC_073338.2, read on the forward strand.
TCTCTCGGGGGCATGTTTTGGGAATTAGGCCTAAACTAACAGCCTAAAACTTGTCGGGTTGAATCAAATAAGGCTTCTTTAAATAATTCAATTACAGTCAAAGATGGATTTTCACGCCAATAAATGGTCGACAAAACAAAAAGAACTATTGTGGGCTTTGACAGCTATGGCCACCTATGATCACATGGGCTACAAATATGTGCTACAGTATGGGAAACTAGAAGAAACACAGTAAAACAGTGTCGATAAGCCCAACGTGACTACAATTAAATTTTAGCACTTGACAAATGCATTTATCCAAAGAGACTTAAGATCTTTGCACACTGTATCCAACACGTTTTATTTAATCTATTGCAAAAATTAGCAAAACAATACAAAATTAAGTTTTAGTAACGTTAACATTATTTAATGCACCATTTCATACATCCCTTGCGATTCTCATACGTATCTCATCAGTAAAGCCAGTTTTGTGAATAGTAGTAAATCGCCATCACCTCCTTTCAGATAGGGCAGCATTTACTACACAAAGCCATATTTCACCGAGAAGCAAATCCTGGACAAATCGCCTCGAATAACATATGCCGCTCGATCTGAAAGCAGGTGATGGCATTTAGCTATTGTTGCGAGACGATTTTGATGTTCGCTTGTATGGTGGCTCTGATGTCAAAACAAACACAAATGCAGAAAATCGAGCCTGATCGATTTTTTTATGACGGACAACGTTTCGGAGGCATGACTACCACAACATGAGGTTGTATTTATATTTTAATGTGGGAAAATAAGTGTTTCGGATCCAATGTGCAAAGATCTTTACAATGCATTAAAGTCATACACTGAAAAAATTATTCATTTAATTTACAAATTTTTTAAGGTAAGTGCTTGCAATCAATTTATTTAAGCTACATTTAAACAAAAGTTTTTTGTTTTGTTTTGTTTTTCTAATTTTGATTGGTTTAAATGTAGCTTAATAAATTGATTGCGACCACTTATCTTAAAAAATTAGTAAATTGAATGAATAATTTTTTTTTGTGTACATTTGATCACTTTATTTGTTCAAACCCGATATTTGCGTTGCTAAGATAACGCTCGACAAATTGAGCTAGAGAAAGAAACATCACACCTCCCAAACGTCAAACAAACATGCAATAGTATTTCTTTATACAAACAATGTATGATCCAATACTACAAAGGGTGCCATCACATATCGTACATGTTAATCATTTATGCTGCCTTTAACCCCTACTGTTGAGTTGAGGTACAAAATTCATCAACCGAGAAGCATCACTTTAATTTAACTAAACTATTAATCATTGCATGGTTTCAAGAAAAAGGAAGATCTGATGATGTGGCTCCCTTTGAACATTGTGCTATAAAACCAAAACCTGCTATAACCAGCTAAAAGGCGTTAAAAGCCACTGATGTCTATGAAACCACGATGCAATGCAGATGCAAAGTAAGGGCACTCACATCAGGGTCTCACAGGAACCACATCACAGGGGGATCATAGACAAGACTTTGCGGTTAACTAGTCATAACAATGAGCTTTTCTGCATTGTGACTTCACACATGGTGGTAGCTTGTTGAGTTCTAGACAGTCGGAGAATCTGAGTGCCGGCTAGTCTGGTCTTGTTCAGTCTACTGTTAAAAATAGTAAGAGTTCATGGGCATGACAGTCTGTACGCAAAGACAATTAATAGATCATGTTCTGTCATTTAATATTAATTAGTTTTAGTCAACAAACGTATGGCATTTCAATGCCACATACTCAACAGAAAAGGATTATGAAGGGTAACTGGTCTTAACCAGTACCTGCTCAAGACTTTCCTACAGGTTTGCACACGCATATAAGAGTTAATAATAAACTAAATAGCTTTACATTGGAAAAATCTATTCCACAGGGCACCTTGGCTGAAGACTTATACTGCGGTTCATTAAAGTCAGTTAAGACATGTGATGGCTATGTTCCAGACCAGCAAAAATCTCAAAACATTCATGTTGGTTTTAACCCGTTTCATGCCCAGCAACATAATCTTTTGGCTGTATTGAGGGTTTTCCGAGGATGCACGCTCAAACATGGATGCAAGACAGGCAACAGCTGCATAAACAATTACTGAAGTACTGCCAAAAGTTCTGGTTGGGCCCTCCTCCTCATGTAACCCTCCCTCTCTTCTGGGTGAGCTGATATTTTAAGGACCTTCTCAAGAAGTGACAGATCACCGTGTAACTAAAGGGTCAAAGAAATAACAATCCCCGATATTATTTACTGCATCCTTTATTTAAACTTCCGACTTCTCAGGGTTACAACATCTCCGGGGGTCAGCCGACTCTGAAACTTGAAACATTTCGACTTGGCCCAGCTGGCAGTAACTAGGGTTGAGTGATATAGCTAAAAACATTTTGGCTTGAGATATATTTAAAATCGTAATACTTGTGTATTGGCACTCTGGTTTCAAATTTTTAAATGAAAGCAATTTTAGTTTCATGAAGCAGCCACTGCTATTTATGCAAACTATAATACAGATGCATCATTTTTTACTCATTAGTATTAAAAAGCACCTATTGTCCGATTCACATTTTTACATTTCCTTTGGTGTATAAGTGTGCATTATTACATGTTAGTTATAAACAATTACGCGAGTTATTGTCTCTGACGTAAATCTCTTTTCTTGGACTACAACAAACACACGGATTGTAGGCAACAGCTTACTTCCTGTGTTTGGTGATGTAGACAAGACCGACATTATCATAATTCCTCCTGCTTGGACTCACAGCCTGTAAGTTAACTCCTGTTAGCAACCGAATCTTTCAAACATGGTAAGGAGCGTCACATTTCCGGCTGACGTCAGAGGTATTCAGGCCCATCACAACGTACAGATTAGCTGGCCATTTAGAGACACAGCGCTCTTCAAATCGATGAGTTTTGTAAAAAATCAGTGCGTTTCAGGAAAAGGTACGGTATGTGGAAAATGTATTTTTTAACCATAAACCTCGCAAACATGTTGTACTATAACAAATACACAAAATTAACATGTTTTTTTAGCAATGAAAAAGGTGCTCTTTAAAGCAAAACTAAATTATGTAAAAAAAAATTGCACATAAAGCAATTTAATCATTAAAAAAAGTATAAGTGATGTAAATAAATTGTTAAATCAATTTGAAATTAGTTTACTCAGTTGAAATCAGTTTAAACGGGTTAATAGAAACATTTAATTTACGATAATTTGCATGAAAGACAAATGTAAAATGACTGTGCATCACATTCAAACTTGGGTCCCTTGTAAGTATTTGTATAACACAAATGTAACAGCCACATGCATCACAGCGCCCCCTAATGTGTAGTTAAAGGGACACTCCACTTTTTTTGAAAATATGCCCATTTTTCAGCTCCCCTAAAGTTAAACATTAGATTTTTACAGTTTTGGAATCCAATCAGCTGATCTCTGAGTCTAGCGCTACCACTTTTAGCATAGCTTAGCATAATCCACTGAATCTGATTAGACCAGGGGTGGCGAAAGTCGGTCCTGGAGAGCCGCAGTCCTGCAGATTTTAGCTCCAACCCTAATTAAACCTCACCTGCCTAGTAACTCTTTAGACCTAGATTAGCCTGTTCAGGTGTGTTTGATTAGAGCTGGAGCTAATTTCTGCAGGACTGCCGCTCTCCAGGACCGACGTTCACCACCCCTGGATTAGACCATTAGCATCGAGCTAAAAAATAACCATATTTTTCCTAACTAAAATTTGGCTCTTTTGTAGTTACATCGTGTACTAAGACCGATGGAAAATTAAAAGATAATGGTACCGCCAGACCCGGAGATCAGCTTAATGGATTTAAAAACCAAATGTTTCACTTAATGAGCATATTTTCTAGCCTGGCTGCGCCCTCCTACGCACTTCCGCTCAATTTCATTTTCCTTCAGTACTACATCTAGGATTTCGGTGTATTCTAGAGTTGAGGAAACAAATTTTGGTAGGACAATCAGCGAACAGAGGGAGTGGCTGAAAACGGTGACGTTGATGTTGTGCGCCACCGACCGGAGCGGCATTTTGTTAATGATTAGACCCAGCTTCGACAGTTGACTGAATACATCATTGTCCTTAGTGTCAAATATACATTTAGAATTTACAATTGTTCCTTGAACTCTTAAATTCGATGAACAAAACCTGCATCTCTCGTTGACAGACATCTTTTTTTTAAACAATCATCTGATCATTCAGACTTCTTGTTTCCGTCCGGTTTCGGCGCATGATATACGTCACAACCACACGTTAGCGCTTGGCTATGGCAGATCCTGAGTGACTCTGGGCAGACCCAATAGTGTTGAACTTTAACAGAGAACCCGCCTACAAGGAAGTAAACGTTTATCAATGGAGAGAGGCCAGACTCTATGTACAAATGTAATGTACGAGAGTCTGGTAGAACCAGGTTACATATTTTCCAAAAAAAGTGGAGTTTCCCTTTAAGTTTGTTCATTTAACCTTTCAAATTCTGACTTTCATCATTAGAAATGTGTCCAGTGGCATCCTTAGTGATTTTGCAACAGTTTACTAAGTCTTGTCTGGTAGACATGGTATGCACCTAGGGGGTTTCACATTAGCACTTTGGTGCGCACCCGGGTTCACAACAGAATTCGGTTCATATGGATAATGTGAACAACTGTCTTCCCATCTCGGGTGTGTACCCCTGAAACGCACCCGAGTCTGCCTGTAAAAATCTATACATATATCACAAAGCCTTGTTTGTGACTATACATTCTTCATGTTTGTTGAGCATGCACACAATGTATAGCAAAAACAGAGCAAACATCCTGTTTGCTTGACTCTAGCCTAGCTAATAGAGTTACCTGCTCACATTAAAGATCAAGGTCATGCGTGCACAAGAGTCAGATGTGCGTCTGCTGACATGAACTTATCAGGAGCAGCTGAAGTTTAAGCAGTGTTGGATTTCAGTCTCTTGTCTGTGTGTTGTATGCTCACCATGTCAGACACATTCCCTATAATTATCAGTTTATTGCTTTTCTGCAGGGGTGCTTTCTTTTTATTCTCTACCCCACTTACATCTACCACAAGAGGATCATTCCTTACACAAACCCGAGGAAAATTACACTACAACAAGCGTCTGCATGCCTGCACGATGCATCTTTCCATCTTCCACGGACAAATTCACATGCACATAAACACGCGACCCGTGTCTATAATTAGACGAAAGGGCTCCCTGAGGCATTTAATAATTTCCTGTGCGAAACAAATCGGTACGCGACACAGACAGAGAGGAAGACACACACACACAACAAACAGTCCAGGGCATTTCCTTTACGCTGCCTCCGGAGGTCAGGATCCTCGGGCCAAACTTCTTTTTTGGTACACTTCCCAAAGTCTGGAAACCGTGGATGGGATTGTATGTTCAAAGATTATGGGTTTATCAAGACAGGGTTTACAGAGATTTTACTTTTTCCCATTTTGGGAATATGTGAGAAATGTTACCATTACAAACAAATCAATTGGTTCCATTAAAAGCATTAATACACAGCTGCTGTATGATTTTTAATGCAGGAAAGTTTGGACCACCATAACCGAGATACATTAAAGGTAAAAGATCAAACGCTTCTTTGCTTTTGGTCTATATAACCTTCAACACTCACCTAACAACAACTTCCTATCTGTTGCCAATACCCTCAGCTGTTTCCTTTATAGATTACAGCAAAAACAGACAGCAAGACCCCTGATAACAACCATTACACCAGCAAAAAAGATACAGCTCTTTCCCAGATCCAAAGGGGGATAATTGCTCTTTTCAAAGGGTCCTCACCAAGACCGATAAGGAAGGAAGGAGACATCTCTATACTTTAATAGACAAAATCAAGAAAAAAGGAGTCACCCCGTGTTCGTTCTCAACGCAGCTGTACCTGCTGGCAAGGTTTTGAAGATTTGTTTTGCGGAGGATATCGCATTGTTTAGTCTGAACCAGCATGCAAGAGTCAAAGGAAGTTTGAGCTTTCAGCCAATCGCAATGCAGTATGCAGCAGCCTCCAACCATTAATCTTTCAATACATCGAGACTTCAACATGCATGGTCCTTGAGCCAATGTTGAAGGGCAGAATTTAAAAAATAAAGAAATAAAAAAATCGTGGCTATCATTGCATCTTAAATGCCTACAGAGGTTACAGAGTAACCAATAAAGGCAAGGAGGAGGGTTTTGCAAAGTGAAATTTAGACAAACAAGAATTTAAACATGTCGACAATAAACATCAAATGTTCATGTAGCACAGACCTAAAATAATCTAGCTGAGGTTTCATTTAATCTTATGCTGATGTGAAAGATTTCATAATGTCACATTGACATCTTGTTCAAGACTTGGCAATCATCTTGGTCTGCTCCAATCAAACTTTAACAGAAAAGATCAAAACCAAAGGTTATGTTTCAATGAAAATAAGTACATGCTACTAAAACAGAAATGTGTACAAATTTTTTTTATCCATTGAAGTGACAGATTTATTGTTTGTGCAATGTCTACAGTGAGTACACACATAGAGACATGAAGCAAGAGATGCCTTAACCAATGAAGCAACTTGCTATTTTAACTAAAGGGCAAGAGCTCCTCTTTTAAAGCCGAGACGGTACGCTTGGCATGCACTATAAAAAATGCTGGGCTGTTTCAACCAATGGTTGGGTCTAGGGCTAGGAGATATTCATTTAGTCTCAGTTATTTTGGCATGAATATCAGTATGCGTCAAATATCCCGTATATTCTATAAAGTGGAATTAATGGCTGTTTCTCAATATGAGTTCTTCAGCGATCTTGCGTCCTCGTGTCCTCGCTCTACGTCATCATTAACGGTCGAAGTTCATTCCAATTCTCAAGAACGCAAGGACAGAGGACGCATGAAAATACCCGGATGTGTTCTTGATATCGAGGACGCATCGAGTGAAGACTTGCTGAAATCGCTTTACGCCCCAGAAGTCATTGCGGCAAAACTTCCGAGTTCGTTCTTCCAAGGTCGCCTGGCAAGACTGATCTCCACGAGGACGCAAGTCCGTTCTTTGCGTTCTTGGAATTGAGAAACAGCCAATGTTTTCATTAGGCCTGTCGCGATAATTACTTTATCGACTTATGAATTGTCCGTGGGTTTTTTTATTTTTAAGAAGGGGCAATACATTGCCATAGTGTTTACATGTGTGTTTGTTTGCATAAAAATAAATGTCATTAGTAGGGATGCTCTGATCGATCGGCCGCCAATCGGTATTGGCCAATAATGTCATTAAATGACTCGATCGGTACTCGCTAAATTTGCCGATCTCATAAACCGATCTTTCCGTTTACTTTTGTCATCATAGGGATCCTGTATCAGCTGCAGTTAGAGACAACTTTTACGTAGTGCAAGTATTTTTATTACCCGTTGCTCATGTGCACCGTGCAGGTTTGGATTTCTCTCTTTGCCTTTACAGAGATATGTGTATTTTCTATGAGGACGTGCTCCGGTCTGGTCAACAGTGCGACGCGTCATCACATCCCCATCAAACAGAGTATACAAAATGTTAACAAAATGTAAACAGTTACAGTCATCAAAAAGCTTGCATATCAGCTTGAAAAATTGATATCGGAATCGGTATCGGCCGATCACGAAGATAACAAATCTGTAATCGGTATCGGCTGCAAAAATCCAGATCGGAGCATCCCTAGCAATCAGCATTTTATCCGATCGCGACAGCCTCTGTCATTTCGGTCTACTGTCGGTCTCAGTAGAGTGGCACGCACACGAGAAAGCATTACTCCAGCTGAAATTTCGTGTTTTTCTGTTAAATACAAACAAGTTTGATAGAATAAATCTAACTGATATTGGTTTCAAAGCTATAACCTACATCTCCGACATAAATGAGTTGTAAGGAGAGGAAATTAACGCAAACGAGCCAGCACATCTACTCTGTTTAAAAACGGAGGTAATGAAAAGAACTATACAAATATAAAATCATCTGCAACATAACCATAACATCTGGTGTTTAGATCTGAGTTGTAGCTATTATAAACGTGACTGCGCATAATGGTGCATACAGATGCAATCAGAGTAAACACTTGTCTAAAGCAATTTACCCTGTAAAGCTGGGATTTACACTGAACAATGACTAAAAGTTTTAAATTTAATTGCATATTTTAGTACATTAATTTATGATATAAATATATAGAATATTATTTTTTATTACATTCAAATTTCATATATTATATTTTATTTTTTCATTTAATATTCTTAAAAATGTAAGTTGTGTTTTTAGAAAGGATGTACTTGCATTATTATGCTATTTTATTGTCATATATATAGTCAGTGACATAAAATGGTTTAAAAACAAAACAAAAAATTTGAAATACAAAACAAAAAGCTTTTGATTAAATGTAGCTTAAATAAATTGATTGTGAACGCTTACCTTAAAAAAGTTGAGTAAATTGAATGAATAATTTTTTTCAGTGTAATATCGACTATCGGCATTATTTCTGGGACAGTTAACCGACTTATGAAAAGTAGCTATCAGGCCTATATTTCTTGCAAGTCAAAGCCTCATGTGAGACGTCACAATCACCTTTACTGAAAAACAGCGTATGATGAAAATAAAATTAAAGACAGGATTAACCTCTAAAACATGCGAGCTGGTTGGAAAGCTTACTTTAACCTCATAGTACATTTTTGGCTAAGCTTCTGTTGTATACAAATATGGACGATATTGTCTCATCCTGTATCCCACTGGGAAAAATACCAATGTTACCAAAACTTGATATACTGCCCAAACCTACCCAAACTCAATTAACGACATTTTCTAAGTTAATATTCACCAAATTGGATTTATCCATATTTAACCCATCCCTAGGGTTAAAAACAACCCGGCATTGTGTGCGCTGTTTGGTGCCAAACACATACTAGCCTACTAAACTAAAAAAGATTGGTTACTTAGTACTATCTGCTGTGGCTAAATCTGGCCTTGAAAACTAACAATGCAGACGGCTTTGAGACAGCTGCGGCGGGCTAAAACAGGGCTGTAGGAAGGCATGAGGGGGAAAACTAGCCAGACTCTCGGGATAGAAAATGGCTAAAGGGCTGATAGATAATAACATGCCTGCTTCTACTGTATGTGTCAATGCATGATTGTTTCCAGATTTAACAATCACCCTCAGTCACATTCTTTTCACCTTCGCAACGTCTTGAATTGTAAATGACATCTCTCCGTAAGAGACTTCCTTTATCGCCAGCAGCAGAAATATACAGCTGAGCTAAGATGTTATTTGGCGACATCTGGGAGAAAGCCAACACTGTAACATATTGTTATTTTTCCACTACCCCGTACAGGTGGATGGCTTTCGTTTTAACAGCATATCTGGCATGCTTTCTGACTTATCACAAGGCCAGACGTCTGACAGACGGAGAAGCTTTAGTCAGCCTTGATTGTTAATAACTAACCCCTGATGCTATCATCTGACGGCTACAAGATCCTTAACGCTAACAGTCCCTTTAGTTAGCTTATCTCATACAAGCCGATAGGGACCAAAGGCCATGTTGTTTCTCACACTAAAATAAAATCTCAAAAATTAAAAAAATCAACAATGAAACACAAATGCTAGAAGTAAGGTTGCCTAATATTGTTGTTTAATTTCATCAATTGATACAGTTTTTTATAATAATTTATGAATAATCTGTAATATTGACTACGGTCATGTCAAAGATTGAAATCAAACTTTGATGCCCCAAATCTCATATTTGGATCCTGAGACTTTTATCTTTTGATTTGACAAAAAAATGCTGCATTTTTACAGTACAGCTTCCCAAATTTTTGGATAATCTGTGGACACTACGAACACTTATATTATTTTTAAGTAATATAAATAGCTAGGCATTTACCTCTAGCATCATAACACAAGTTTATAGTCTGTACAAATATTCAGTCCTAAAGGAGTTTGCAGTGTTTTATGAGGTCAAGGTAGCATGTTGTACAAAGCTCTTAAATCTACCTTGAACCGATTCATGCAATTATGAGAAAGGGCGACCTTTTATCTGAACTTTATTTTCACATGATGAGTGATTCCTCATGTCAACACTATTAAAATGACTTCAAGGAGCATATGGAAATACTGGTCTTTAATATCCTCTTTTGGAAACACATTAAAAACTCAGTTATTTTTAAAAAAGGGTGCTTTTCTGCAAATGCAATTGAACAATGTCAACACTGCTTTGTAATCAGGTATTATAATAGTGGGAAATAACAATACTGAGGCACTGTTACAGTGTTTTATGATGGTAAAACCATGGTACTTTCATGTAAGAGAGGGGCGATTGGGAGTTAGGTGGGGCCAGTAAAATAGGGTGTATTTGAGCATGGGTACGAGCCGAGGCTGTCCTGAGGGCACCATGTTCTGTAGTATGGCGTGTTTCAACATGTACCTATCTGATTAAAAGGCAACTACAAAACGAAACCTTATGGGTCACATTACGGTCAGTGACATTCCTGAGTGGACACGTAGCTAAATGAAGAGCAGGTAATGCAGAACTGGACACATCTGCCTAATTTCAGCACAGTAATAATATAAATACACTGTTTCATGAAGCTGTACAGAAACACCTGCAAAGACATGATGATACAAAGTGAGTCCAGGTGGATTAAAGAGTAGTTCACCCAAAAATAATAAGCAGACTCAAAAGAGCAGTGAGTTCACATTTCAGACATGATTTTTCAATTCACGTTTACATTTAATGTATGTTGCACTGTTGCTCAGCAGCTTTACAGTAAATAAATAAGAGAGAAAAATACATGAAAAAATATTTACACAAAATACATATAACATACACACATGTATTTATTGAACATTTTTCCAAAGATGTCCATTAAGACTAGGCATGTTAACAATTAATCAATCTTCATTACGCCCGCAACATATATCATTTATCATCATTATTGACTGGCTGAGGCGCTACACGCTAAACACTGTTGCGGGTTTTCTAATGGAAGGTTGAAATCTTCATAATATAAGCATCTTTGCTGAAAGTACGCCGCAGGTCTAATCTGAGGTGACAATAGGAAAAGTGCCCTTCGTGTGCTTCTTGTATATAATTACAACAAACGATGTATCAACGACTCAGAAAGCAAGGTGAACAACTAGAAAAATAACACTTGATGATAATGAAACTTTTATTTTGTCATGGACGCACGGACTTTCATCCGTGCAGAGTGCCATGTGAGGCGGAGTTATACAAGTGTTTTGATAAAAATCATCAATTTAATAACTACATTTTACAATCCCACTAGCATGTTATTTAGACAAAATAAAATAGTTTAATTTGCGTGAGGAAGCTGGCATTTTTACGCACACTTTTATGTTATTGGCTATATGACACTGCAGTAAAGGCTTATTGCACTTTTATAGTTAACGATTATTTGATTGATTTAAATGATCATCGAACATTGGAAATTGCATAAATTGACATCCCTAATTAAAGCCTGGGATGCACTGCACGGTTATTGGCTTTCCCAGATGAAACAATCGTAGCGATTTCAGTGATCGTGGCTCTTCATCTGTGGTAATATGTCGTACAATGAGAGAGGTTCAAAGACAGCCGTTTTCCCGGTCTTGCATCCAAAGATAGCCTACTATAGTTTTCTGACAGTGTCAGAAATTCGGCGTGATCACCGCACAGTGTGCTTGCTGCTACGACCTGCGCTCTGGTATTTGTTTACCAGTAGGGCATGCTGTTGACGTTGCGCTAACGTGTGACGCAGCCGCCGAAGTTTCCGTGTAATCATCGTACAGTCTACATGCCTGTCGTACCCGAGTTTAAATGATTCATGTCGCACAGTTTGATAAGGTAATAATCTTATAGGAGGGCCAAAATCCTGCAGTGTATTCCGGGCTTAAGACCCAAGTATACTTAATTTTTTACTGTGTGTTCACACCATTCGCGAGTGGTTGGACACTTTGAACATTTTGAGTTTACTCGATTTCACGTGTGAAATTCTAGACATTTGACACGTTCACGTGGAAATTTGGGTTATGGGAGGGGCTTATATAGCTCACATGAGTAAACTTAGGAGATTGTTAGAACTCCTCAATCACTTTCTTCCAAACAAGATTCTTTTAATTCCTGTAAAAGTATGAAGATGTCTCGTGTAGCGATGATAATTGTCCTCCATTGGTGTTTTGTTTTTCTGCCTCTGTTCGCTTCCTGTAATCATGTCACTGCTAGAGCAAGCTCCTGATTGGTTAAGCCGGCACAAAAATCCGCCGAAGTTCAGATTTTTCAACTCCAATCGCACTTGAAGTGCCGCAGGATGTCTATTCACGTCTTTGCATTGACTTAACATGTAAATCACTCACGGTTGCCGCCTCTTCCACATCTGGTGTGAACGCAACATTATGCGTATGCGAGCGTACCCCAAAGGTCAAAGACGAACAAAATTAGCATCACACGCACACGTACGATGACCCCAGTGTAAAACGTAAAGTATAGCTATGCCTTTAGCACTATGAACTGTGACAATAATTATCTAAGTAATCAGACCATTATAATGCTTTTTAAGCAAGTACGTGTATTCGATTTTTATAGGATGTATATGAGCTATACTAACTATAAAAATTGCCTATGGAGTCATAATTGAAAGTTTATATTTGGTAAATATGCATATACAATTTGAACTCTTTTTAACAAGAATCTCAAGGCAAATGTTATAATTTCCAAAAGAAAAACGTTTTCTCTCTATTTGGTGGTCCTTAAAAATAACATCAATCAACTTCATGGAGAAAATGACCAACACATAGATCAAGTCATATGAGTTTGTATCATTATAACTGAATGTCCATTTTGCATGAAGCATTTCTTTAAATTAAACTTTGTGACCTGTAGTAACGCTTTCCACTTAAAATTGTTCTTTACACATCCCCTTCCTCATTGACAACAGTGATGGACACGAAACCCGCTGACATCCTTTCACGCTAAAGAAACATTGCTGTAATGTGATGAATCGGAGTCCATCTCCACCTGCCCCCCTTCAAGGCCCTTCAATTTACTCAGAACAGCAGGAATGTTAAGTTTCAACTTCAAAGTAAACAGTGATGAATGGACTCCAAACACAGGCCGCGTTTAAACTCTCAAAGTGTAAATTTGGTGTTTAACATCTCATCCAGATGAAGACTTCCTTAAGACAGGCCAGAACGCCAGCGTGAGCTCTAATTAAAGATATTCTGAAAAAGAAAGCCGGGAAGAGACGAAAGAGAGAAAACCGAGACAGAAAGGTGGGGGAGTATGAACAGACGAGTAGAAATAACCAAACAAAAAGACTAATCCAGTTACTGGATAACCCTTCCCCCACGTAAAGAAAGGAAGACAAAGGGGTTTTGTGAAGTAGAACTTGAAGAGGTTGGGCTGAAGATACAGGGGGAGCGATGGCCCATGCCTCAGATCTAAAGATAGGACCCTGACATCCACTCACACGCACACACGACCAGGGGCTTCTCTGGTGGGACGGTGCTTCATTCAAGAGTGGCCACTGAAGACATTCCTTAAGCGCCTATACCTAATTTTCTTTAATAAACTCTCTGGTGGAGATCCCTTTAATCCTTGCCGGTTTCAGACAAACCTATCCAGTTTTCTGTTCGCCAGGTAGTCACTTTCAGAGCTGGTAAACAAACTAAACAGGCATTCAAGATTCTCAGATTAAACCGCCAACGCTTATGCGTGCAATACACAACAGCTTTAAACTCTTATTTTGTGTGTAAACAGAAGATGATACATGTACCTGGTAAACAATGAATTACATCAAAACAAAATCAAGCAAAGCTTAAAGAAATTCACTAAGAAATTCGATAAAACATTTTAAGGAAATAGCTAGAAAGTGTGCAAGGATAGAGATTTAAGGGCATGATCCAAATCTACATTCCAGTGAATTATGTATTTAACTGATTTTATAAGTAAATAGCCAAATCCATATTCAACTTCAAGTATGTGCCAGAAAGCAGTGATCACCCTGTTCAAGGATGTAAACTATGCATAACCAAGATAATAAAATTAACTAGAGATAGTCTACAGCAGACGTGACCACATGGACTGACAGAGTAACATAGGAATGCTCTCTCTGATAAGATTGATATAACCTATACAATATCTTCTAGATAGATGCTTACTCAGCCCTTGTGAGCATGACAGGTCATTTAAACGTACTGGCATACGGAGAAACAGGCAAACCTGCATTCTGCCAAATTATCCAACACAAAAGCTGGAGGAATGTCACAACAAAGTGTAGTATTTGCTTTGTTATTCCTCGGGAGGAGAACGTGTTTGGACAGGAGAGACAAAAGGAAGTGACTGCAGAGACTCGGATTACAATCACTCCCGCTGGAAAACAAGAGTGACCTCTGGTCAACTTAAGGCGCACACTCACACTATCCAAACCAAACCGTGACCTAGCACAATTGTTCCCCCTCCCTACTCCCCACAGATGAACGCACTCACACTGTACTTTTACCGATCTGAGCCCGGGTGCACTTTCGTCATTAGGACGTGACTGTTTTGAATAAAGCAGGAAGTCAAGCGCTCTCTTAACACTGGAACCCATCGTAATTTTAAGTCACACAGCCCTCTCACATGCCTATCATATTGCTTAGTTGATCTGTCACGTGTGCAGCTCAGACAATCACGTAACAGTCACCCTGCTGCGCGTATCAGAAGGTTTTTACGAAAGCTGATGAAGATGAGTGGTCCCGCAATTGACGTCTATTCTTTTCAATCGTGCTCTGCCGCAATTTGCGATCATATTCCACGCCTGAGCCCCAAGTGAACCGTGCTCGAGCCCACCTCTGTAAGCTGGCCCGTGCACGATTAGGTTGGATAGTGTGAGTGTGCCGTTAATGTGCATGAGGAATATCAAGGATGCCATAGAGTATGGATGCATTAGAAATCTTGTTTAGAAGAGATGCTTATTTAAATATATTGGGCTCTATCATACACCCGGCGCAATGCAGTGCAATGCGCGACGCAAGTGTCTTTTGCTAGTTTCAACCCAGCTCAATGATCATTTTCACGTTTAGCGCCACGTTGGTTAAATAGCAAATGCATTTGTGCCCAATGTTGTGCCCATGGGCGTTCTGGTCTGAAAATGAGGTGTGTTCAGGCGCATTGTTGGCGCGTTGCTATTTTGAAGCAACTACGCCATTGACCAACTAAAACCTGGTCTAAAGTCTAAAGTCAATGGCGCAATAGTGTTTTCGTTATTTAATGAGCGCGTTTGTAATATGCGCCTACAGTATAAACAAGACGACAACGCGGGTTTGCTTATCACATACATGGATTTGCAGCAGCACAAAAAATGCTTTTAGATATGAAAAATTAAAGGGTTAAAATGTAAAAGATTATTATTGAGTCTCTTGGACATAAATGAGGACAGATTACGAGACGTTAGAAGGCTTAAAGAGCAGCTTCACCTGTAGCCCGGTAAGTAAATAAATGCTTTGCTTTAAACAAATGCATTTATTTTTAAATGTTTTTTAAATGCTTCCTCGCGGATTTATTGTATATGATGACTCTGTACCTGTGAATATGGTGAGATGAGAAACATTTTAAGTAATGCTTTTAAAAAAAAACATGGCGCTGTCCGAGTGCTGAAACGGCTCTCCGCACGTTTGCAAATTATTTATCTCTTGTTTTTATACAAACCTTTTCTTGCATATTTGCAATTTATTTTATGAGATTACAATGATTATGTAGGATATCAATACATTTACATCAATTAAAAGCCTGCTGTTTTTACTTCTATGACTGAAAGAAAACGTCTTTTAAAGGTTTTTTTTTAAATAACGATTTTAATAAAAATGAAAGCAACACAATTTTTCAACATGATTCTTAAACTAGTGGTCTTTTTCCTCCGCTTAGTTTTTCAGTTTAAAAATTCCGCTTTCTAAATCAGGATTAGGCATGGCACCAGGAGCAACTGGCTTGTAAAGGGTATGAGAGATAAGACTCTCATTGGTTTATTGCACGTTACGCCTAAAACAAACCCATTACTCATTATGAGAATCGGAACAACCCTTTTAGGCCGTGCGCTTGGCACATACACCATTAAATTAGCAAAAGAGGATTCGGACACGCCCATTTAGACCATGCGCTTTAGACAATGCGCTTAGGTCGTTAAAATAGGGCCCATTATGTTAGAAGTCTAGAAAATATCTTAGAAGATTTTTTAAATCTTTAAAAACATTCCTGAATAGCTCAGTGAAACAGCATTGTGTTAGTAGCACAAAAGGTTTTGGGTTCAAACCGCAAGAAATATATACCTTGTAATGCACTGTAAGTCACTTTGGATAAAAGCCTCTGCCAAATGCATGTAAAAGTTAGCAGTGGCGGCTGATGACTTCTTTTTTCGAGGGCGTACGATGCGAAGTTCGCCACAACATGTATGTAGCCGTCATGCGTGTGGTACGTAATTTCAAAATATGTGTTCTGCGCTTTGAGAGATCGTATGTGCATCACGTGTCCTGCCAAAATAAGTGCCTGCGTCAAAGGGTTTATGATAAAAGAGACGATCGTGTTTGCCAGATACTCGCATAATCTCATGCGTAATCAGAGTTTAATGTTAAGGGAGTGTCTTTTGAAACATGAGCGTCTCTTTTATCATAAGCGGTTTTGACGCGTGTGCAGCAGGCACTTATTTTGACAAAACACGTGATGCACACATGATCTCTCAACACGCAGGACACATATTTTGGAAAAGGGAACCACACACATGATACTCCGAACAATTATTTTGAATTCGCGCCCCTCGGATGAGGAGTCACGAGCTGCCACTGAAAGTTATTTATTTAACTCCATGAAATATAAAATATTTTAGCCTAAAATCAATACTTTTAAGTAAACAATGCATCAGTGTTTCCCACAGGATTTTGAGGAGACTGTGGTGGTGATGACGTCACCCGCTAATTAGCATATATGTGATGTCATCATGTCGTGTTTGCGTTTGATCTAGTGTTGGCACCTGAAATATGTTTCACTTCTACTCTTTGATCTGTATCTGTATTTGATCTGTATTATATATCAAATTATATAAGCCAAATTAAGCTGTTTTAAATAGTGAAATAAAAATGTAAATGGGAATCATGAAAATTATATTTGTGGGGGCCAGTGTTGATTCTGTGGTGGGCCACCACAAATAAATCAATGTATGGGAAACACTGATGCATTTAGTTTTCCTCTGTTCACATCAATCAAAACCAAATGAAAAGTGTTTTAAGAAAGCGTGACAAAAAATTAACGCAATTTCCTTTCCAGCCAATCAAGAGAGGGTTAATAAAAGGCATCCAATATTAAGGACAAAGTAAACAAAGTTAAATTTAGTTGAATATGATGTGAGATATATAAAGGCCTTTCCTTTAACAGGGTAGACACCAAGACTCCACCTGTCAGACTCTTTACTGTGACTCAATGTGCGTCATAAACTATTTCTGGATGCATTAAACTCTTGTTGAATGAGAGCTAGCCAAAAATGATCGTCATGAATGATTTATGCAAAGGTGACATAACAAACAACCTCAAATGGTAAACGCATGAAGAAGCCGTCTAAATTCAGACCTCTGTATTGGATTTTGGGGTCATGGAATCTAAACAGAGCTATGAGGACAATAGATGGCCACAGGTTTAAAAATAGCTTACATTTGTAAATATATTAAACATCTTGGTACATTCCCTTTAATATAAATGTTGGACATGGTTCAATACAACCATTGAAACAAGCCAAACAGTTTAAGAGTAAAATAATAACCTCTTGTTATGGCTTGTCAAATAAATAAAAAAGATCTCTTGTGAAACAAATTGCCAGAGGACAGCTTGTTTTATATCTGACTAAAAGGACTGCATTTGCTTTCAGGCTCTTTAGAAGACCATAACACAGGAAACTCAAAACTAGGACTAACACAACTATTTGCCCAGTCACCAGAGAGTCATGTTGTTTCTCAAGAACATGATATTTCCCCAAAGAGCACGCTGCATGAACATCCTAATACAAAACAGATTTAACAACAGAACCCAAGCCAACATTGTGAATTTTAACTGACTTTACGACTTTTTGATATCGGGTTAAACCCGTTTCCAGATTTTGGCAAAACATTAGGCTTCCCACAAGATACAATACTGATGGAGATACCCTTCTTCTAATGAATCATTTAAAGGCAAAATATTTAAGTTTTTGTCACCAGTGGTCTCATAAAAAAATAACGAAAATGTATGGAATTCACAAGTGGAAATGAGGATATTACATCATAAGGCAAACCATTACTTAAAATGAGAATTTCTCTTGAATTACAAATTCTTTGGGAACTTTTGTGATGATGCAAGTACACAACTTCATGAAATATATCACAATGTGCAAGTGGTTTTTGGATATTTTATTACCAAATTCTTGCTATTGTGCCTTTAAAGTGTCCTGTTTCATTGCTACAAACAACATTATTTTGTGTATTTGGTATAATACAATGTGTTTGTGTGGTTTATGGTAAAAAACACATTATTTTCCACATACCGTACATTTTTGTAGCTCCAGATTTTACCGTTTTCCTGAAACGCACTGATTTTGTACAAAACTCATCAATTTGAAAAGCACTGTGTCTCTGATTGGCCAGCTAATCTGTACGTTGTGATTGGCCTGAATACCTCTGACGTCAGCCGGAAATGTGACGCTCCTTATGTTTGAAAGATTCGCTCACAATCTAATGCTAACAGGAGTTAACTAACAGGCTGTGAGTCCAAAGCGGGAGGAGTTATGATAATGTCGGTCTTGCCTACGTCAACAATCCCAGGAAGTAAACTGTTGCCTACAATCCCAATCCGTGTGTTTGTTGTAGTCCAAGAAAAGAGATTTACATTTGAGACAATAACTCGTGTCATTGTTTACTTTGGGGTTTGTACATTTTGCATATCTTTAACATGTACTAATACACACTTACACACCAAAGGAAATGTAAAATCGTGAATAGGACCATATGTGCTCTTTAAAGGAATGGTTCACCCAAATATGAAAATTCTCTCAATTTACGCACCCTCATGCCATCCGAGATTTATATGACTTCCTTTCTTCAGTTGAACATAAACTTATAATTTAATATTATAATATCATCATGTAATCTTATATGGGGGTCAAAATGTCAAAGCTTCAAAAAAGTATTATTAATACACCACACTGTAAAAAAGTGAAAGTTGGATCTACTTAAATAACTTAAATTGGTAATAGTAACACTTAAAAATGTAGGATTAAAGTGAGAAAGTAAGTAAAAAAGAAGACATAAGTTGACTACTGTAATAGCATTTCGGTTTAGCGTTTACCATCAGCTTTTGCTTTAATTGTATTCTCATTAACAATAGATCAACTGTTATAAGCCATTGACCTAAATATTATTAGCTACTGTATTCACAAGGTCAGACATTTTGTCTCTGAAATCAGGAAGCAAGGTCTTCACTCTCTCATTTTCAACCTCATACTTTGCTTTACTTTTAAATCATGTTTTACTGTAAAATGATTTGCTACCACTGATGCCTGAGGGAGGGTATTTTCATAAAGTATGAACCAGCTGTGAACGCTTGCCGCCAGCCGGCAAGTCTCACGCTTTGCCTGAGAAACAAACGAAGACATTCAGGTTTTCTCATTTGTGTTGGGACAACAACATCTCTGTCCATCTGCCTTGTGAAGCTCTGTTTACGTGTGAAAACAGCTGTATTTGGCCACTCACAATCCGCAAGCAGAGATCGGTTTCACACTTCAATAACTGGATCCAGCGCTTTGAAGCTTTTGAAGAGCTCTTTGCAAGAAAATAACAGAGCGTAGGGCCTGACATCGGATACGTTTTTAAAAGAGCGTTTAGAGTCGATATGTCAGTAAACAACACAGCTGTTTTATCATCTAAAAGTGGGATTTTAAAGTAAAATAACGTCATTTAAACCTGAATTAACAAGACTGCTTTAAAGCCTCAATTACACGACTCACAAAAGGTGCCTGATATTAGCACATTCACAAGGTGTGTCAGGCTTAATGTTAGATGAACTGGTTGACCTATAGCTAGCTATGGAAAATCAAGCCACAGTAGAGCGCTGATATTTTTTATGCTTTGGCAACTCAGCAGCAGGTTTCTATGCTGGCATCGACCCAATGGCCATCTGGTGCACATCCAGTTTTCAAGGGAGTATTTTCCTGATTCTGATAACGCTTTGTGAAAACCAAAAGTTGAGAAAAACCAACCACAATCCCATTCAATCAGTTGAACACATGTTCGAGCTGTTATACCACGAATCGTATCTCTATTACAGGTCTAAACTCTAAGCCCAGATAAAAACAATAAGTTATGACACTACACTACACGATTCTGATATTACAGTTTTGGCAGAAAAAATAAAAGGAAATATATGGCCACCAGCCACTGGTGCATGCTGTTATCTGCAAAGACTTTAATAAGGTGGCCTATTGGTACTTTAGTGCTTACATGCCCAATCAAAGACATTTCAGCGGAGCCAAATCCAAGCAAGATGAGCACTGCAGGTGGAGCTGAGAGCGTTAAGCCTTTAAGGCATCATGGTTCTGACAGACCAAGCAAATAACATCCAGAAACAGACATCCAGAAAAGGTAAAAATCATCAAAGCAACTATACAACTGAATACAAAATTTTCCTCTATAAAAGTTGCATCGGTATTTAACAGAGATGCAAGATATTACGTATCTGTCATATGTCATTACGTATCTATATGTTTTTAATCTATAGTAGGGCTGTCACAATGATTAAATTATCGTCTCATTGAGATTGTTCGACCTCATCACCATGATTTCAGATCACAACAATGATTGCACATCTCTCTAAAAAACACAAGGGGAGCTGCAAGCGCCTGTAAAAACGAGACAGTATCACATTACTTTTAAATATGTGTTATGCGTATTAATATATACTGCCAGGTAAACCTTGCAAAAGATTTAATTTAAATAATCACAACAATATGTGAAAATTATTTCATTATGTGAAAAAAATGTACGAGAATTAAATGTCAAAGCAATAAAATTAATTGTCATAATCATCAAAGCCATAAAAGAGGCGATTAATCGTCACAATTTATTAAACAATTAACC
Source organism: Misgurnus anguillicaudatus (assembly GCF_027580225.2). Taxonomy (NCBI): domain Eukaryota; kingdom Metazoa; phylum Chordata; class Actinopteri; order Cypriniformes; family Cobitidae; genus Misgurnus; species Misgurnus anguillicaudatus. Next base: position 18,775,669 of record NC_073338.2, read on the forward strand.
GTCAGACAAATTTCATAATCGTGACAGCCCTAATCTATAGACCGTTTCATCGGGCGCACGTGCGGTGACGCGATAAGCGTCTGGTCCGAACTTCACTTCCGGTTTCTGTTTGTTTAACGGTCTGACTAGTTGCTGAAACTGAACTCTTAAACAAATACCTTGTCGAATAAAAACAAATGTTTTGGGTTCCTATGTAATCTACGTGTTGTTTATTTTGCTTGTTATATAAATAAACTACTTTAAAAGGACTTTGTTGTTATTTATTCTTCGCAGAGTTTACTAGAAGTTACGTGATGACCACGAAAGCCGCGCGTTTATGTTGCTACTGCTTATCTATAGAACCATCTATAGGTAGCAGATATTACCATACTCTTTAAATTCAAACATTTTACCCCTTTTTAATGGCAGACTTCCTATTTACAGTTCACAAGTTCATACAGTTCATATGCCAAGTTCTTATATCTAATCTGATTGCAAAAGTAAGCATATTTTGGCGTGCTGTCATGGTGAGGGCTCCGAACTCTGAATCCGGGGTATGGCCCGAACCCGGAGAACTCCCCCATCCCTAAAGTGGGATAAAACAGATTAGAGTGGGGAGTTGGGGTGGTGGAGGGGTGTTGGAAAACGATCTCAGGACTGAGGTAGATAGGCAAGTAAATTTACATATCATGCATCTTCATGCAATTTTCCAGGAATCATCTTTACCTTTCAGCACCAGCAAAGATTTAAAACCATGTGATGTCATAATAAGGGGGTATCTACAATTTACACCATTCACTATTCAAGGACATTATCCTCAAATGTATCAAATAAAACCCAAGGAGGATTTCTGGTGTGCTTTGCATGAGGCTGTTATTTTAGTTTTAACTGTAAAGACAATGACTTGTTAATGTTTAATGTTCATTTAACCTTAAACAAACTTGTTCCAGTAAATAACATACATTTAGTCTACAGTAAGTTACTGGCAAACAGCTGCATAACTACGGCAAATGTTTTACAGTACATTAAAGTAATTCCCAGATGCCAAGCACCTAAACAGAGTAAGAAAAACACTACAGTGGTATGTCGAAACATCACCTGTTACACAGACCGGCTTATTTATGCCAAACTAGCGTTAAATCCCTCCAGCTTAACTTTAATGGGGTCCCGTCATTTGTCACAGTACTAATCATTGATGGCAAGATCAGCAAACAGTGGCTCCATAGGGTCCATTCCACTTTATTTCACAACCGTACCTCCCCGTCTGACGGCCCCTGTGATATGCCACACAGGCCCAGTGTGAGATCTCTCATTGCATGTTTGGACAATCTGGTAAAGACTGGTGGCTCACAATGGCTTTAACACCAGGAAATGAGGAAGATTTTGCACTTTGTCCACCCTGGGTGGTCTCGGATCTTGCCTCTGGCTGTACAATTAGTGCCACAAAATAACCCAAATCACCAATTTCTCAGAACAGCACTGCAAATTTTATCAGCAAAAACTAGATTTTATCAGCAAAAATTTCCTCTGGTGATGAAATTTCAAACAACTCACTATGAACTGCCAATAATCTCTCAAACGGAACAAACAGCAATAGACCGATGAAAGCCAGAGTACAACAAAATCAAGCCGTTACACGGACAGCACAACTACAAAGGTTTTTAAACGCACAGGTTTCCCACACTGAGATCATACCTTCCAGAGATTAACAATAGGTTCGAACCAGATAGCCCGCTTTCCCTCCAGCCCCCTAAACTTAGATTGGTATAATTTGGACCATCTGGTCCCTCTTTAGAAATGACAAGTTCTTTGATGGAGTTTGGGAAAAGACCTTTGAGGGATGAGAGACGAGGACCCCAGAGCCCAGGAAACATTCCCTTTCCCACACTGCTAACGCACTCATCGTCTCCTCTTATATGAGCAATAGAGAGAGTGATGGAAAAAGAGAGAGAGAGGATGAGACAGTAAAGTGACAAAGAGAGGAAGTAAGCAAGACTGAGTGGGGAGTTAAGCAAAGAATGAAATGAGAGCTCTTCATCCGAAAGTTTGGCTCTTGCCAAGAAACCAGGGTCATCATTTGGCCTGATTAACATATTCTTAAAAAAAACGCTGGGTTATTTTCAGCCCAGCATTGGGTCAAAAAGGGACAAAGCGAAACGTTGAGTTAAATTAAAAAACAAAATGTTTATATTTGACCCAGCATTTTGCATTTACACAGAAATGCATAGCTTATATTAAGGGTTCATCCCTTTTGACCAAAAGCTGGGAGTGCTCTAACTGGGCGCTGATCATCCAGCGCGACCTCACTAGTTTGCGTAATGATGTGGAAAGGTCACGTGTTACATACATGAAACGCCCATTTTAAACAATAAACTGACACAAAGACATTAATTAATATCATTCAACATACAACAATGTCGTAACAGTCCTCTTTCTCAACACTTGTGAACACTGGGGCGTATTTTCGATACGTCATTCGTGACCTCTCGACGTGATGACGTATTACGTGAGGTCGCACAGGACCAGAGAAAGACGAGAAGTTGTGGTTCAAAAGTGCATATTTTTAATTTTCTTGCCAAAAATGACAATGATAAGACCCTTATGCCTCGTTTGAGATCGTTTAGAGTCCTTTGAAACAGCAATTTTAAACGGCATTAAAACTGTTAAGTGTTGGAATCCATTAAGTCCATTAAAACGGGAAAAATCCTGGGATGTTTTCCTAAAAAAAAAAATAAAACTACTTCTTCTCGAAAAGAAAAACATCAACATTTTGGATGACATGGTGGTGAGTAAATTATCTGGATTTTTTTTTTCAAGAAAATGGACTAAGCCTTTAATGTGGATTGCTTTCGTGAAGGATGAATGGACTTGTTTGGGCTTCATAACAGAAGCACCATTTACTAACATTATAAAGCTTGGAATGGCCAGGACATTTACTAATATAACTCTGATTGTGTAAATCTGAAAAAAAGATAATTATATTCATCGAGGATGTCTTGCGAGTGAGTAAATCATTTTTGGGTGACTATCCCTATAATAATATTTTGTTTTTAAAAACAGATCAAAATTATGCCACATAATAATTACATATGGCTTTAAATAGACACTGTAATCAATAATCGGTATTGGCCGATACTGCTTCCAGTGATCGGTGACTGGCCCCAATAATCCTAATCGGAGCACCCTTACTGTGCATTCAGACCGCCACCGGCGAGAGCGTCAATAAAAGCTCTGGCTGCCCTGCCAACGACACTAAAGAAAAGGTGTAGTGGACGATCTGACGCTCGAATGCATTCTCTGAACTCCTCTCAGGCGGAGGTTTCTGCCTTCCAATTGGTTGCCGCCGAACATTTCCGCCTTCCGATTGGTTGCCGCCAAACCGCGTCATATCTCATTACCATAAAGTTGGGCTGATTTCATCTCTCCTCGACGCTCACGCCGTACATGACGCGCCGCTGCTCGCCGCCGGCTCTCATTGAAAATGAATGACTTCCGGCCACTTTGACGCTCTCGCCGGTGGCGGTCTGAATGCACAGTTAGTCAAAAATAAGACAGAATATTTTTCTTAGATATAAAATTTTCAAATAGATATGCCATTTTTAAAGAAAGTCATCTGTAAGAAAAGTTTACCAAGAATGCTGTGTATTCTCCAAAGCAATGTGCACTACATTTCCCCAGATTTAGGAAATTACAGACAGATGCTTGAACAGAAGTGAAAACATAGACATCTCATGTTTAGAAGACATGAGGGCAACATATGAAACTGAGCTCCATCACAACTTAGAAAGACAATAGAAGCCTCTCGGCATGAAAACATTTATTTGTGCATGATCATATTATGTAAGGATTGACATAGAAGGACATAACATAAGCATTGAAAACAATACAATGCTGAATATACTGCTGTGGTCAAGTGCTCAGGATTCTGCTTTCTATCACCAAGGGAGGAAGCGGGCTACGATAAGAGCCATTCACAAGCTCAAGTTAATGAATCACCAACAGTTACAGTTTATCAGATGAAAAGGAAATTCTTGCCCTCCACAAATTCTCCAGAGAGCATTTTGAAATTGCAATTTTATCTAAATTTCTCCCATTCAACAATTTTGAAAGATCAGAGATATACGACCATGGCCGCTGAAAGGCCCTTGCTACCTATGAACTATGTTGGTGTACAGACCTCAGTGTTCCTCATGCTATTTGCCACTGCAATATAAATCTTTAGAAGACGTTTCACACAGCTAAAGACTGAAAAATAAAGCTGTGCTAAAGAATGACTAGGTCAAGTGATTTGAACTTTTTAGATATTGAACCAAACAGCCTCCTGCGAGATAAACAGCCTATAACATATAGAACAATTCAGCAAAAACTACTCTACAGAAATGTATTTCGACAGATATCTGGCAGTCAAATCGGAGTAAGGTGTATGACACAATATAGCTAAAAATATGTTTGCAACCCCTCTGGGCTCAGTCTGTCTGTTATGTTGAGTAATTTAAAACATGCAGTATAAATAATCTTCAATTACGCTGACCTGTCTTCAACCACACTGAATTTATTTGTCTGTACAAGTTCAGAATCAGATGCACATGTACCCAAATCTTCATGAGTTAGCGTCTAGGTCTAGGTGATGAGTCGTCACATTTTTCGGTTTCATCTCATTCTTAGACCGGATTGGTTAATTAAGTTCATGATCACATTTGATGCGTTTTGAACATGCCAAATCTTCCTCCGCTCATACCCCAAGAATCAGCTACGCCAAGCCAAATCTGCATGCCGTCATAGGACTCCAAGCAGTGTCGAGTTGAGACATGCCTGTTTCCGCTTCGACCGTCCCAACGAAGGAAGAATAAACATAAAAGCCATCAAAGGAAAGAACAAAATAAAAGCTTATGGCTGGGACTCAGCCTTCTTGTGGGTTCCCACCTACTGAGTTACTTTACACAAAGAGGGGAACTGCAGATCACATTAATAATGAAAAGTTTAAATAATAAAACAATTGTACATTTTGGCTCGACAAAAGAGTCTGTTTGAAGTATGCGTGTCCACTTCAGCTCATCATTAGTGACCTTCAAGGCCAAGTAATTACAGACCTACTGACCTAGTATGTTCATCTCCCACCCAAAAGGGCCTGTGCACTCACAAAATCACTGGACAAACAATCTCATAAGACTACATGCACTAACCAATCCTTAAATGTGATGTGGGTCATTTCGGCATCACAGAAGGGATTTCGTTTAAAAGCAGCCACCTGGGCATGACTGCATTTAGCAGTTAAACTGAACAATGGAAGACAAGGGTGAAATTTAAAGGGGCCATGGCACAATACTTTTTTAAGATGTCAAATAAATCTTTGGTGTCCCCAGAGCATGTATGTGAAGTTTTAGCTCAAAATACCATATAAATAATTTATTAAAGCATGTTAAATTTGACACTTTGTAGGTGCGAGCAAAAATGTGCCGTTTTGGGTGCGTCCTTTAAAATGCAAATGAGCAGATGAAATTCAAACACTGATCACAATGATGGTGGTTTGTTGCAATTAAAACTCAATTGTGCTTTTCTCTGCACTAAATGGCAGTGCTGTGGTTGGATAGTGCAGATTAAGGGGTGGTATTATTATAATAAGAGCTACTTCTGACATCATAAGGAGAGCCAAATTTCAACTACCTATTTTTTCATGTGCTTGAAGAGAATGGTTTACCAAAACTAAGTTACTGGGTTGATCTTTTTCACATTTTCTAGGTTGATAGAAGCACTGGGGACACAATCATAGCACTTAAACATGGAAAAGTCAGATTTTCATGCCATGGCCCCTTTAAAATGATTATTCACTACTACTAAAGCAAATGCTTAGGAATAAAGATATATAACTTCTCCTAAACCATTTCTTTATGAATTACATGAATTACATCTCAAATTGCATTGCTTTTTACTTTTCCAGATAACTGGATTAAGTCACACAGATTTTTCTCTCCATTGACATCCATTCATAAAATTTATGTGCGAACATGTCAGATTGAAAACACAATATTTCGACTTCAAATAAACTCTGACCTCCAAATTCATATCATTTGAAGCCAAAATACTTTCGACACCTGTTCAAAAGGCTATTCAAATGTAAAATGACCACATCAACAAAGCAACTGCAAGAAGAAGAGACTAGAGGGAACAGACGTGTTAGAGACCATGTGCTAACAAATGGCTTTGAATTAGTCAAGTGTGTGATGGGACATTAACATTGAAATCACTTCCTGTCTTATTAAGCCAATTCGCATGTCTTATTGACACACGGACTGCAGACAAGGACGTGCTTGTTAATTTTGTTTGGCTATAGTGATTGGTAATGAGTTGTGTAGTCTTTCAATTTGCATTGAAAGTCCACATAGGTCATGGCTTGCTGGGACACTGCTAATTGGATGCGTTAATGCTCTTTTCCCACAGTCAGAAAAAAACTCCTCTGCAGCCTCCTTCAATGGTTTTGCTTAGGTTGGCAGAAAATCAATGATCATTTATGAACACATGATGACTGCCTTAGAAAACCAGCAGAGATTACTTCATATAACAGATGGTTACTTTGGTCTGCATTATAATCTAAAATGCAACTAAATACACAATTTTTGTGCTTTGGCTATTCATTGTGCTGCTATTATACACAATGTGTGGGCTATAAATGTTTTACCTTAACAACACTTTGAAAAGTTATCCATCCAAAACATTTTCTCTGAGTACCTTAAGGTATTAACGCATTTAACGTACTTCGTACGATTGTATTTACGTAATTTCTGTAGTTCGATTAGATGCATTGCGTTAGCAACGCAAAGGTCATCAGCTCGAATCCCAGAGGGATCACATGATAAATATACTGTATAGATGAATGTACTGTAAGTTACTTTAGATAAAAGCATCTTTCATGTGCATAAAATTGTGATATATAAATACACAAGACTTACGTATAAATAAAGTTTACGTAAAGTTACTTTGAGCCATGTCAATTAGGAACATACAGTTATTATCGCCTAAAGCTATCAAACAGAGGCTCTAGTTAGCAAGGCGAAGTGATTTGATTTATTGGTTTATTTTAGTTTGAGAAAGCTAAAAGTGGCAGATGTTTTGTTGGTGAAGCGCGTGCAGAAGCGCTCGTGTGTATTTTACTACACAATGAATCGCGGTGCACAAACACAAGCTGTATTTTGCGGTAACACAAACTTGTCTTACCGAGATGCAGGGTCAGATTGATGGCGTGCGGGTACTGGATGCCCGCTAACATTGTCTGGCTTTGCCACCAGGTGGTATCCGCTTGGTTGTTGTAGTCGGTGAGATACACAGCGCTGTGATGCTGTCGCGGGTCCCCGGCATCGCAGATGTGGCATGATTTGGTGACCCCCGTCACCCCGGTCTGTACGCAGTACTCTTCCGGCGGAGAGCCGCAAGTGTTGGTGGACACCACGGTCATGTTGAAAGCGGCGTTAACAAACTCCGGCATGCAGCGCTGAGGCACATTCTCAACATCTACACATTCATCCATTGCCGCGTGAGTGACCGCTGCCCAAAAAGTCAATAATAAAAAGTGGAAAAGTACCGAGCGCGACATTGTGTCCGTCTGTTTACACGGCTTTTAATACCTTTGCTGTCTTGAATCCTTGCAACCTTGCAAACTTTGCGGTAACTCGCCCAGCTACCTTGTGTGCGGATTTACAAGTAAAACCATGCGGGAAACAGTGGCGACCGCTTCACCTCCGAGAAAGCGACAGTCTCAACTTCTCTCGAGCAAACGTCCAGTTTATTTGGGCTTTGTAAGCACCGCCATGAGGAAAAAAGTTTGGGAGAAAAGGAGCTATATCCGACTACACCCTGCGAGCTAGTGCGCAAGTCAACCAACTTCCAAAAAAAATCCCTGCGTCTACTTCCGCCTGAAGGATGCTTTGATGGACCGCCGAGCCGCTAAACAAGGCAAGTCCGAATGGACGGAGAGACGTGAGGGGCGTGGTATGATAATGGTCACTTTGGAGTCAACTCCAGCGGGGGGGGGGGGTTCAGAATTTCTTTCTTAACAGGTTCGAGGCGAATCGAGCGTTGAACTCTTCACTAACTATCCGTAAACAGATCAACAGATTTCTGTGTTTACATTTTAATTTTGTCATCAGATAATATGTGTATGAAAAAGTCTCCATGATTCATTGAACACTTTTATTTTGTAAAAGCTGGGTAACATCACACTGGTATAATAGGCCTGTGTTAATAGTTAAGTACACCCTGTGGTTTATTTAATGTAAACTTTCTACGATCTTTACCTTCACATTTACCTGTCTTTTACATCCTTTTAAATGAATCTCCCATGCTATGAATAACTAAGGGAAGATAGATACTTGCTGTAAGCAGTGGGGTCAAAGAGCAAGGTTATATATACTCCACTAGTCAAGGGTGTATCCAAAACTTTAAATAGCTTAGTGACTGTTTCATTGACTGTTTATTAATATTTTACCAACATTGTTTGAAAGATAATGGGTAACTAATAGATGGTTCTCCCACCCTTTATCTCCATTAAATTTAGGAAGGGGAATGATGCATCAGACCTATTTTCAGCAGAGCTTTGGAAAACAAGAAAAGGAATTTATATTCTCAGATGTGTATTTCATAAAAACCAAGAATAAATAAATAGTAGGGAAGAGTGAGGATGGTTGTAACACTTTTTTTTTTCTTCTCAGAGACTGTTTGCATTGGAAAGCCAAGATGTTTATAATAAACCCACACCTGTCCACTACTCAACCACACTGCTGTAACATGTGTATTTGATAATATATGTAAAATTAATATTTGAATAGACAAAGTCAAATGTTGCAACTGACCCCACAATAGGGGACACTTGCAACATTTATTAAAATGTAATACCATCAGTCTTTAACATACTCTTTGCACTTTATTTTGTTTGTGCACAGCAGGTTACAAATTACAAATGTAACACAATGTTTAATTATTCCCAATTTTTTTATTTAAAATCGAGAGATTGAAATTTATTTAAAATCGAGAGATTGAAATGTAATAAAACAGATAGGATTGAACTGTACTGTGTGTGCGCGTCTGTGTGTGCGTGTGCAACATGCTGTTGCAACTGTCCCTGCACTAACAGCCATGATAAAACTTGCTATGCTAGCTTGACAGACTAGCTTAGACACATGATACATGATACCAATTAGAATTTAATAAATCACATATTCATGTATAATATATTACTGTAGAATTCTTTGAACAAACTGTTCAGACAGTGTGACAAAAACGCTGATCATAAAAAGATTACTTTTTTTACCTTGACAAGTGTTTTGTGTGGATAAGAATTGGCACATGTGGCTGATTTCTTCCAGGAGAGGGGGAGGGTCTTATTGAGCATGTGCGTATAAAAACCATCACTCTAGCTCATTCCTGATTGGTTGAATAAGCCATGTTGCAACCATCCCCACTCTCCCCTTCTAATAATATTTCAAAGAATATTAATAATATCCAGAGATTTTTTTATTTTTGTGCCAATATTGTTCCACAACAATACAATAACAGAACAAACAGTGTTTACACAATCATAATGCAGTTCAAACATGTTTGTTACATTTACCTCAAATTCATATTTATACTTAAACTGTAATTATACGATTTGACTGCCCACAACATTCAATAATAATAAGTAAATGGTGATCAAAATAAATATTTTTCAAACAAATTTAGATATAAATAAAAAATAACATGTTATACTGGCCTCTAAGCTTTGAAAGTAATGGTATAGCATTGCAATTGCATTACAAAAGGTTGAGGGTTTGAACGCAAGGAACATGATAAAAATGTATACATTGTAATGCGCTGTAAGTCTTTTTGGATAAAACTGTCTGCCAAATGCATGAATGTAAATGTAGATAAGATCTACTGTAAACAAGATTCTCTTCATTATCATCATTTGCTTCATTTAAAACCTCAGATTGTCAACAAGCAGCACATTCATCAGCTCCACTGAAACATTCCTTAAGATAATGCTGTTAGGATTGAATCAAAACGCTTTCCCTGATGATCAAAGAAACCTTGGTGTTAAATCCCAGAGTTAATCAGTTTCCAACTGTGTCGATTAATTGGTTTAATTAACATTTCTTAAATTGCATGAAATCATCCCCATTGTAACCAGTTCAGATATATGATGGGTAAAATTTTAATAGAGCTACTCAAATTTTTCTGATAAAACCATTGGCCGAATAGTAATTGTACATAGAGGCAAGTTACAGGATGTCTACGTATCTTGACATTCTTGCAATATCATAAAACCTCTCACCCTGTGCATTCTACTAAGTTACTGTCTATCCATCAGTCAGCTAACCTCAGTCTCACTACATCTAGCACGAGGCAAATGACAGATTTATTCCTGTGTCAAAATGAAAAATGATTTCTCAACGCTCAAATACTTATTCTAGGCCCCCATACAGAAACAAGTGTCCTGTTGCCTCAGGCTCAGGCATGTCCAAGAAATGCATTGTCTCACTTTACCTTTATAACTTTGAACACATTCATCAGCAATTGTTCTTTAAGTGGAGTTAGTCTCTCCTGGATACAAGAGCTATGTCTGACCCAGAGACTTAAACTATTTTGTTTTAACCATAAAAGTTCCTGCATTCTCTGGACTGTAACTTTGTAGACTGTATATAGACTGATTGCCTGATATTTTGAAAGGCAAAGGCATCAGAAGGCTTAAAGATTGTTGTATTTTAAACTAACAAAAAAACTGCAGTTTGTATGTAGTTATATTTGCAAATACGTAACGGTTTAAAGTTGTGAGCTGCCTATAAAACCAAATAAAACCTAATATCCTATTTGTGGTTCTACATCTCCCTCTATTGGCAATCATGGACAAACACCTTTGCCCTTAAGTCAAGAAACCCTTTTTAAAGCAACAACCATCCAGTTTTACTGTTTTTGTGTAAAAATATTAGTTTTGTTAAAATGACTTAAAATAATATTTCACCACAAAATGAAATCTAGCCCATACGTTACTCATCCTCAATGCCATCAGTTGAAAATTACTTTATTTTTTCACCCCAACAAAGAGTTATATTAAATTCACTGCAAAAAATGACTTTCCAACTTAGTACTTTGGTCTTGTTTTCAGTAGAAATATCTAAAAATTCCTAAATCAAAATGTATTTTCTTGATGAGCAAAATGACCTAAGAAAATAAGTCTGGTTTTTAGACAAAACCTATACAATTTAAGTGAATTTGTGCTTAAAACAAGCTAAATTATCTCCCAGTGGGGTGAGAAAATTTTGCTTAAATTAAGTGTTTAAGAAAAAACAAGCAATAATATCTGCCAATGGGGTGAGAAAAAAATCTAAAAATAAGTTTTCTTTTTAAGTTTAAATTTACTTAAATTGTATATTTTTTTGTCTAAACTAAACAAATTTTCTTAGGTCATTTTGATAATCAAGAAAGCATCTTAATTTAAGAATTTTTAGATATTTCTACTGAAAACAAGACAAAAATACTAAGAAAGAAAGGAATTTTTGCAGTTTAATATACTGGCTCTTTGATCATTTAAAAAGATCCAAAAAGCGCATTCATCCATCAAAAACTAATCCATATGTTTATTAAATTTCTTCAAAGGTGAAGCGATGGATTTTCTTGGGGAATACGCGTCCAGTACGGCAGTAGCTAATTTTTCATTATACATTTTTATTTATAAAATCCATCGCTTTACTTCAGAAGATATGTAATAACTGTATGAATTAGGTTTTTAATGGATTGATTTGCTTTTTAGAGCTTTAAAAATGGGGCACTGTACACTATCCATTACCTTTATAAATCTGAAAGGAGGCAGAATATTATGTGATACAACTCTGAATAAATTACTGAAATAATAGTCATATACACATTGGATGGCATGAGGATGAGTATAAATGGGCTAGTTTTCATTTTGGGGTGAACTATTCCTTTGGTTTGTATACTGCTGACTTGCACATCCACATTTACATTTTAAAGGGACGTATCATGAAAATCAGACTTTTTCCATGTTTAAGTGCTATAATTGGGTCCCTAGTGCTTGCATCAGCCTAGAAAATGTTTAAAATATCAACCCAGTAAAAATAGGTCATTGAAATTTGGCTCCCCTTGTAATGTCAGAAGGGGATAATACTGCCCCCTTTATCTGTACTATCCATCTACGGCACTGCCATTTAGTGCAGAGGTCAAACTCATTGTCATATGAAAGAAAACACACCCAAAAACAGCACATATGGTATTTTTAGCTAGAACTTGCTCTGGGGACACCAAATATTTATTTGACAATCATCTTGAAGGGCCGCTAACCTAGCTGTTGTCATCAATATCAAAATAGTCTTTGGTCTTCTCAGAATGTGTCTGTAAAGTTTAAGCTCAAAATACATCATTAAACAATGTTGAACATGAAATGAAAACGCACTGTTTTTGTGTGTAAATGCAAAGAAAGCTTCTGTCCCCCTTTCTGTATGCAAGTAGGGGGTAGAACACTTACACAAGTGCTTTGGACTACATCAAAACATGTTTCTCAGGCAGAAGATTGAACTACGCTCTCATTAGGTGGAGTCTATGAGCGGTTGTGGTGTTATCAATGTGACATCACATTGCTAGGAGATCCCTAACAGCCTGTTTTGTGTAACTGTTGTGGTTCAAAGGAGATTATACAAAGAAGAACAGATGGATTTGTATAATAAAGTTATGTTTCTGCACACACACAATGGCGACTCATTTTCTGATAGGAACACAAAGTGCATTTTTTTAGGTTAGTGGGCTTTAAAAAAAAAGTCTTGTGAAATGTCCCCTTTAAGACAGAAGAGTTGATGCTAATTAACCTTAAGTCATATTCATATCACATGAGGAACAATTTTGTCGCTGAAGTATGCATTGTCCGTTACATATCTTAACTAGACCCTCTTAAGAGAACCAGACTAGAGCACTGGAAGACCAGGTAAGGGCCCAGACCTGTCCAACATCAAGGAGTGGACATGCAGAGATAGCATTTTTAACATAACTTTCACAAAGCACATACATTGTAAATCATTTTATAAACTGGTTTCAATACTCTGACAACACTGCCAAACTAACTCCTTGTTGAGTTTAGAGTCCAACAGCATGATAATGAATCTATAAGCAAGATAGTAGAGGCATAATTATTGTTTTATTGGGAATCTACACATACATTTATTATTATTATTATTATAAAAAAAAACACAGAAACAATAAAACGGGTAAAATGTTGTTTCTCACAAATTAGCCTTTTGTTTACTCTTCAGTCATGTTTAACCGCATAATCAGTAAAAAAAACAACAACAACTAAAAGTTCTGCCACTAGAACAGATAACTGGATAACTTTTGTGAATATTTCTTATTTTTATAGAGCAAGTTACATCCATGCTTGGACATCCTTTAATACCCACCCCTGTTTCCTCCCCAGCCACCTCGGAATCCCCCCCCACCACCTCCTCCTCCTCCTCTGTATCCACCACCGCCTCCTCCACCTCCCCTGTATCCACCCCCACCACGATACCCTCCTGACCCTCTGTAACCACCCCCACCACCCTGGTAGCCTCCACCCCCTCTGTATCCTCCACCACCACCACCTCCTCCTCTGTATCCACCACCGCCTCCTCCTCCTCTATATCCACCACCGCCGCCGCCTCCTCTGTATCCACCACCACCTCCTCCGTATCCTCCTCCACGACCCCCAAAGCCTCCACCTCCTCCTCCAAAGTCAGTACGAGCCATCTTGGGTGGTCGTGGACCATCTCCAAAACTGTAAAACACAAAGATGGACATCAACAGAGTTATACATATAGTATCTAAAGCATTCTTTACACCAGCAGTATTTAATACCAAAAGGCCACAAGTGAGTTTGGTTTTCTTACCGTTTGTTAGTGGCCATGAGGTTCATACCCGCTGAAGACGGTCTAGATACAAGCCGCATGACATTAAGCAAACGTTCATTGATAGGATCCATATTTCTGATGTATTCCGGATCTTTGGTCACTTCGACCACCAAGGCTTCAAAAGCCGCCCTCATGGCCGCCACACCACCAGCTACATCATGGGGAATCCGTAGTTTGATCCTACACAAAAGAAGGAATTTTCTTGATGTACAAAGATTGAAGCACTTCCCATGCATTTCCTTTAAAATAGTTTTTTTAGGATCAGGGCTGTTAACACAAACTGATTATAGCATTACTGACCACACCTGCAAGTGGCTTTGGGCAAAACGTATCTTTTCAATAGAAAGTAATATTGGAGAACTTTGTGGTTCAACTTTTAAAACACGTACCACTCATCAAGTTCAACGATTTCTCCATTGGAGGTGATCTTTTTTGAGCCAAGCAGAATAAGCTGAAGAGGGCTGACGAGAGTCATTGATTTGGCAGAGATAGCTCGGGTGCGAATCTGCAGTGACGAAAATGAAAGCGAGTAAAATATAAATACGCTTTTACTTCAAACCTTGAGTGAGATTTTTAAACCAACCTTTTCCCCGAAGACAAAAAAGGGAGATGGGTACTGCATATCTTGGGTGGTGAAGGGACAGTTGACGGAGGATTTGTGTATAAGAGCATTTCGTCCCTCTGTGGTCAAGATCTTCCTTTTCTCTTTGTGATAACACACGTTGGGGTAAGAGCCAAATGTCAGCAGAGAGATCACCACATCCAAATTATTGTCTGGTCCCACAGTGTTGAAAATTTGATTCATGAGACACTCTAAATAAAAAAGATTAAAATTAACAAAAACGCAGAATTAACATTGCACAATGAAGCGTTTCTAGAAGCACCGTTTAACCTTCAGGGAAGCCCACGTTAACAAGGATATCTTTCAGCTGGACTTTAGCCTCCCAGGTCATTCTCAAAGTGGGCATGTTGAGCCTCTTGTGTTCGCAAAACCGGATCTCTGCGTCCTCACCTCCCATCCTGAAAACAACATAATAACAGATTTGCTCCAAGAAACAAAAATAATCAAAACTAGCAATTATGTCCACTTTCAACCGCTTCTGTCGTGATTATGACGAGGAGGTGGTCTGTGGGCGAGTGCCTTTGCTTTCGTTTAAACATTAGCGGGGGAGAAATAACAGGTTTAAATTGATGCAACCTAATATTATGTAAGATTGGCGGCTTTTGTTGATAGTAAACATGTTACACCCCGTTTGCACCTCTGTTAAGCGGTTTCCAATTGACCAAAATGCATCCAGGGCTTGCAAAATTTCAAAATCCCCTTTAGCCCTTGGGGCAGGCACTTTTCAGGAGCTTCAGGAGCTTGCTCTAGTAGTGACGTGATTACAGAAAGCGAGCAGAGGCGCAGAAGCCCCTCCCATGATACGAATTTCTGCGTGAATGTCTCGATGACTAGAATTCCACGCACAAATGAAGCAAGTAAACTCAAAATGTTCAAGTAGCTAACTAGACGCAGTAGATGCAAATTTGACGCCTCAAACGCGTCTTGTGTGAACCCACGGTAAGACCGATTCTGCACAGAGTCACATACACTGTAGCACTTTTCGTAATTCTCTTCACTGCCCGTACAATCCATATCACTTTGAAACTTGCTGCGAGAGATTTAATTTTTTTACGCGAGGATAGTAACGACTAGAGATGCACGGATGGGCTATTATTTCATCCGCAATCGCATCACAAAACTCATCATCCGTCCGCACCAATGTTTTTGACCAATTTTCAAAACCGCACCCGCCCACCATCTGCTGATTGGGTGATGCAAGGCGCTGCGCTGATGACAGCCGCGAGACTAGAAAGCTCTCAGAATATCAGCAGTGAACTCCATCTCAGATCGGACACACAAATTACATCCTGCACTGGTGTCATCCTGATTTACCACTTTGTAAAACTTATTCCAGGCAACTCTTTTCTGACCTTCTATTTCCTTTGTTTTTAATTTTCCTTTTTTGAGTGTGTCACGTACCATCTCTGATAATAGCGGTGTCCCAATTCAAAGGCTGCAACCTTCTAAGAACATATTTTAAGACCGTTTGCGTCACAGCAGCGCGACTCGAGGCTAGTAAGGCCGTCCCAATTCAAAGGGTGCTTAGAATGAAGATGATATACTGTTGAATAGTTTAATCTACATCAATGTGTCATATTTTCTAAAATAAATTAATATTTTTCTAAATACATATTTATTTTATTAAGTCAGAAATGAGGGCGCGTGCAACAGGTGACGCAAATTATGGGTCCTCAGAAGGCTAGACTGTCTCATTTCAGTTCTCTCAACAAACTTCTGAGGCTGCCACCTTGAAAGACCGTTTAAGGTTGCATGCTTAGAAGGTCGCAGCCCTTGAATTGGGACACAGCTAATAACAAGCAGTCGATCGGCATTTCAAAGTGTGCTCGACTTTTTTGGATGTAGGTATAGTCAGATAAAAAATATTAAACAATGTATACATATATTTTTAATTTGATTGGTTCAACCGCCCGCCACCACACCGAATAGAATTAAAATATTATTTTTCGTCAGGTCGTCTGCCCGATCCGCAGTTTATCCGCGGCTGCAACCACCAACCGTGCATCTCTAGTAATGACTGACAGGACGAAGTTGGAGGATTTTGCATAACAAATCCATGACAAATCAGTACGGATTACTACTTCTGATACCCGATTCCTGAATTTTTATACACCACAATTACCCATCCAAATATGGAGAGAATGCATAAGCATTTAAATATATGTTTCCTCAAAATAGCTTGATGGGCAGGGCGGGGATGCATTTTGATAGCCCGACTGCAAAGCACAATAGCCCCGGGACGTCGGGCTAGCGATCTTACTAACAGGTGTAAACAGACTCTAAAGTGATCTAAATGTAGTAACCCACCTGACTTCATCCCAGGCCTGGAAAACAGAAAGTAAAGCCACGTGATCAGAGAAACGCGTGCCAGCAAAGTTCCTATGGACATAGCCGAGACGCTTTCCCTCGCTGATGAAAGGCTCGGGGAAACAAGTTGCTGCAGAGATGGTGCACGCTGCATCTCCAACACTATAAGAAATACAGTATACAGTAAATAAAATACAGTATAGCAAATGTTAAATATGCAAAACAGTGCTAAAACTAAGGCAATATAAAAGTAAACAAAAATAGATTTTATTAGATTACATTACAGTAAAAACGGCAGCAGGTGTCTCGACCCATAAACATGCACTTGTTTCATAACCAGCTTATGTAGGAAAATAAACTCTTACTTAAAGATGCATCCCATAATCATCATCTTTCCCAGACGAGGTTCAATGGGCAGCTTGGCGAGTATGCGTCCCAGTGGAGTCAGCTCATCATTACTGTCTAAAGCATCCAGCTCTGGAGGGCAATAACACCCCACGTTTATTACACATTAAAAGCAGTACTGTAATTTGGTCGAAACAACCTACGACAGAAGCTGTACCTCTAAGCGTATGTTCTGCTTCAATAACAGCATCCAATGGAGGAGGCTCAATGGCTTTGGACAGGAAATGCCCGATGGCTCCAAGTCTCAGCAGCTTAATGCTTAGGGCAACCTCATGCAGCGGCGTGCGGAAGATTTCTGGAGTCATGTGGGTCTCTAGCCTGCAAGTCAATGTACTCGTATACTCATTTCTGCAACAGTTTAGGTAATACTCGAATAAAAATGGTACAAGTGAAAGCTCACTTTTCGAAGCGAGCTCTGCTGCACAGGTGGAAACAGAAGCCGGGTCTGACTCGGCCGGCTCGTCCCTTCCTCTGCTCGAGGTTGGTCTTGGAGGCCCATACCGTGGCATAGTTTGTCATGTTGTTATGAGAGGTGAACAACTTCACTTTTTGCCTGTGTGACACAATAAGTTTCATTAAATCATTGGTTGTTAAAGCCACTTACCTTACTAAAAAAAATCACTTGCTTGCAGGAGTCAAGGACGAAGACCACATCGTTGATGGTAATGCTGGTCTCTGCAATGTTGGTGGATAAAATGACCTGCAAGGTAATAGCAAAATTAGTCAAGGTTTTAAAGCATAAGCATTTAAAGGGGACATTTTACACGACTTTAAAGAAGTCAAATACATTTTTGGTGTCCCCAGACTAAATATGTGAAGTTTTAGCTCAAAATATCATATAGATAATTTATTATAGCATGTTAAAATTGTCACTTTGTAGGTGTGAGCAAAAATGTGCCGTCTTGGGTTTGTCCTTTAAAATGCAAATGAGTTGATCTCTGCACTAAATGGCAGTGGCGTGGTTGGAGAGTGGAGATTAAGGGGCGGTATTATCCCCTTATGACATCACAAGGGGAGCCAAATTTCACTGACCTAATTTTTCACGTGCTTGCTGAGAATGGTTTACCAAAACTAAGTTACTGGGTTGATCTTTCACATTTTCTAGGTTGATAAAAGCACTGGGGACCCAATTATAGCACTTAAACATCAAAAAAGTCAAATTTTCATGGTATTTCCCGTTTGAAAAACCATAAAACTTGTGAATGTCTTGCATACCTTAGTGACACCCTCGGGTGTGGGCTCAAACACTCTCCTCTGTTCCTCTCTGGGAATTTGAGAATGAAGTGGCAGGATTCTGTATTGTTGACCCCCTGAAAGACACACAACATGAATTTACTACGACGAAGAGTATGTGATGTGTGGACTGGTCGAAACATATGCATCATAAACTCAAGCTCAAGTACAAGCGGAGTTACAGACCGAAGTGTGGGCTCATCTCCAGATGTTTCTGCATTGAATAGATGAGATTCCAGCCTGGCAGGAAGACCAGCACAGCCCCGGGTACTTTCAGCGTTTCAATGTACTTCAGCAAAGCCTCGATCAGTTCAAAGGGAGTTTCCTTTTCATTTAGCTGAGACATGGCACGCTTGGTTTCTGGGCTATACTCGGGTCCACAAATAACATTACAGTTGACCTGGGGAAATAGCACAACCATCACTTTAAAGTTCAAGACTTTGTAAGATGTCATGACAGCAGTTTTCTATCAAGGGATTATATATTTCCTGTTGGGACTGGACTCTTGAATAATACATCACAAATACAAAAGCCTAAAAAATAATATATAATCCTCCCCCGGTTTCACAGACAAGGTTTAGGGATAGTCCTAGTGTAAGAGCCATATATGGTGTTATTCTTATTTTGTACATTAGGTGGAGTATTGAGTTCTGGAAATGTATATAATAGGTAAAGTATTAATGCTGCACAGGTGCGGGTAATGTATGAGGGTAAAATAACGTCAAAAAGATTTGCATGCGCAGGATCATATTTGGAGATCAGCTGAATAGATTCCAAAACGGCAAAATCAAATGTTTAACTCTAGGGGAGCTGGAAAATGAGCATATTTTCAAAAAAGTGGAGTGTCCCTTTAAACACCTTAATTTAAGGCCTAGTGCTGGCCCTAGCTAAGCCTTGACTGTGAAACCAGGCCTCAATATATTTTACAAGAGATCAGCACATACTTCTTCATCTCCTCCTGCTCCTTCTTCATCTTTATCTTTTCTCTTCCTATCCATCGGTGGTGGTACAAACTGAGTCATTTGAATGCAGTCTTCCAGAAAATACTCTGAAAAATAAAAAATGTATCTGGTTGTTGAAAGAATCTACAATTTAC
This sequence comes from Misgurnus anguillicaudatus, assembly GCF_027580225.2. Classification (NCBI taxonomy): domain Eukaryota; kingdom Metazoa; phylum Chordata; class Actinopteri; order Cypriniformes; family Cobitidae; genus Misgurnus; species Misgurnus anguillicaudatus. The sequence goes on from NC_073338.2 coordinate 18,795,233, forward strand.
CGGCCAATATGATACAGTGCACTGTAAAATCAGCGTTTCTCACCTTGTACAGGATGTGCACGTCCATGCACCTCAATGACGGGACAGTTGAAGAAATATTCCTTAAACATGCTAGTGTCAATGGTGGCGGACATGAGGATGACACGCACGTCGGGGTAGGCCTGGACCACATCTCTCAACACCACCAGCAGGAAATCAGACTGGAGAGAAAAGCCATAAGCTTGATCTTGATAGCACATCCATATATTTATTTATTTATTTATTGTCAACATTAGGCTTACATTCAGGTCTCTCTCATGGATTTCATCCACAATCACATGACTGATGCCACGGATACCAGCTTCCAACTTTCTCAGCAACACCCCTGTGATAAATGGAATAATTTTGAGTTTCATACTAAATAATTCCCTAAGATCAAAGCTATGTAAGAGTGAGACTGATAAATGAGTGTGTTTCACAGTGGCGGCCGGTGACTTCATTTTTTGAGGGGGCACGATGCGAAGTCACAACATGTATGTAGCCCATCATGTGTGTGGTTCGTAATTTCAAAATATATGTTCTGCGCGCGTCGAGTGATCCTATGTGCATTACGTGTCTTATCAAAATAAGTGCCTGCTGCAGACACGTCTAAAGGGTTTATGATTAACAAAGACGCTCGCATTTGCCAGATACTCACATAATCTCATGCGTAATCAGAGTTTAGTGTTAAGGGAGTGTCTTGTGTGTATTTTGTGAATATGAGCGTCTCTTATCATAAACGGTTTTGACGCGTGTGCAGCAGGCACTTCTTTTGACAAAACACATGATGCACATGGTTCACATGACGCAACAAACACATATTTTGAAAACACGAGCAACACACATGACACTCCGAACACTTATTTGAATTAGCGCCCCTCGAATGAGCAGTCACGAGCCTCCACTGGTGTCCGACAAAGTCTTTTTCTTAATGCAGTAATAGTGCAGTAAGAGAATAAGTGGCACGTACCGACTGTACAGAAGAGGATGCTGGCATGAGGTCTGGGTAGGGCCGACTCGAAACGCACGCTGTAGCCGCAGCTTTTCCCCACCTCTTCTCCTCTTTCGAAGGACACACGTTCCGACACCGACACAGCACTGATCCGCCTTGGCTAACAGGATGAGCAACGGAGATTAGTCACGATACCAATCTCCTTAAAGTGGCAGACAAAACAAATAATCATCATTGCAACAATTCTTACCTGAGTAACAATGATGTTGCATTCAGATGCCTTGCCTCCCTTTATGAACTCATCCAGTATGTACTGAGGGATTTGGGTGGTTTTTCCACAGCCAGTGGCTCCTCGGATGATGACCACCGAGTTATTGTGAATGGCGCCCATGATTTCTTTCTCGAAGTTCTTTACAGGCAGCTGATTTCTTTCCGCTAGAGTCTGTCAAAGAAACAGTTGATTTAAGGAGTTTACTAATCATTTATAATTCTTAAAATGGATGATGCGAGGTGACGTTCAAGGGCCTGTTTTTAGCTCACCGCTTGCAGATTCCTGTCCTGCTCCAGTTGATAGTTGAGCTCGCTCAGCAGGTCCACGTTGATCTGTTCTGGGGTGCACTGGAAACCGGATTAACACAGTTTAAACGTCACGAAAACTTAAGAAATTAATAAAAAAACGGCTTGTTGCATGACGGCAGACTCACAAAGGCCAGTGGTCCTTCATCGATGTTGCTACTTGTCCAAGGGTTCCAGTTGACCTGTGGAGGAGACCACGGCACCACTCCTGCAGTGTTCTGCCTTTGTGAAGGTTCAAACTGAGCCAACTTCCCTTGAACCAGAGACACGGGACTGTTGGGATCCTGAGGCTAAAGCAGGACACAAACACACAACTTCTTTAACGTACCACATCTTTACTCTGTAATACTAAAAAAAAAACCGCAGGTCAACCCTTACGGGTGGAGGGATCTGGAGCCCAAGTTCCTGCACGATGCTCATTACTTGATTTGGTAGATCGTCACTAAGATTCACTTCATATACGTCCAACTGTAATAGAAACACCAGACAGTTAGTTGAGTCGGTAACCAGACGGCTCTGAAATCTGGTTGGATTTGGGGTTATGTACTTACAGTTTCCCCGTCTTTCTTCTTGGTCTGCCCTGTATAGGCTTCGATGACCCCTAGATGGTAAAGCTGACGGACCAGAGACAACGCACAGGACTGGGCAGCCAGCTTCTTGGTTGAGCCGTGTTCACGAGCAAAAATCTCTAGATGAGAAGGGTGGCGTTAGCAAGAACACAATAACCAATGACAGACAGACTTAGACGGTTTGGCGTCTGATTTCTTCAATTATTCAGTATAGCAGTGTCTGTCCATGCTCATGTCATATGCAGAAAGCTTCAAATACTTACTTCTACCAAGTTGCCTTACAAAGAGTGTCATCTCAGCAATAAAACTCCTAAAATAGAGTAAGATATAAAATCAAAATGTCTGAACATGGGATTAGCCTAACAATAGCTGCGTTTCCATTAAAGATTTGCACGAAACTTAAGCGTTATTTTCTAAATGTCGACAAAAACTACTGCGAAATGATGGCGTTTCCATTAACCGATGATATGTGACTGAAACGTTGTTTTTTCTCCTCGTGATAAGTCATTCCAAACATCACGTCGACTGATGTTGGTAGGTTTACCAATTTTACATCCACCACACTAGGCATTATGATGCATTCACACCAGACGCGGTAGAGGCGTCACGTGCAAGTGATTTCAACTCAATGTAAAGACGCGTTTACGCGTGTCTGGAGGTGTCGTGCAATATTCCGCCAAAGTTCCAAATTCTCAACTCGCGCTGTTCCCGCGGCAACGCTCAATTCGCACCACTCACACGTCAATCCGCGCAACTCTCACGAACCAGACACGCGGATAAGGCGGATTCGCGTCTGCCGCGCCACGCTTAACGCCACATTCACGTGTCTAGTTCGCAAGAATCTCGCAAATTGAAGTGAGAATGATGCGAATTGAGCGCTGCAGCGGAGTGAGTTGTAAAATCGGAACCCTGGCGGAATATCTTGACGCGTTAACCAACCAGGAGCTTGCCTAGTAGTGAGTACAGGAAGCGAGCAAAATTGCAGAAGCCCCTCCCATGACCCGAATTTTCACGTGAATGTCTCGAATGACTAGAATTTCACACGCGAATGAAGTGAAAAAACTCAAAATGTTCAAACATCCAACTACGTGCGAATAGCGCATTTTTGCCGCCTCTACCGCGTTTGGTGTGAATCCAGCTTTATTTTTAACCAAAGGAGACATAAGAGTATTATCCAAACAGTCAAGGAAAGTCCCTTATACTTCAGAGTGGCAACATATAGGTGTTTCTTGGAGGTGTAGGAGTGTTATTCAAACATTATTTGCAAGGGACGTCTGTTATACTTGGGAGCAGACACATATTGAGATGTTTCTGGGAGGTTTTAGTATGTACCGCGTCAACTTTAAAAGAGCCATGGCATGAAAATGTTAGCATTGCCACTTTGTAGGTATGAGCAAAATGTCTTGTTTTGGGTGTGTCCTTTAAAATGCAAATGAGCTGATGAAATTCAAACACTGATCACAATGATGGTGGTTTGATGCAATTCAAACTCAATTGTGCGGTCAATAATTTTTTCTCTCTCTCTCTGCACTAAATGGCAGTGCTGTGGTTGGATAGTGCAGATTAAGGGGTGGTATTATTATAATAAGATCTCCTTATGACATCATAAGGAAAGCCAAATTTCTATGACCACCTTTTTGCTCACACCTACAAAGTGGCAATGCCCACATTTTCATGCTATGCCCCTTTAAATAATGATTATATGACTTATTTGCATCAGGTGACCTGAAAATGCGAATAAACGGTTTTCATTGCAGTTTTGCCAAATACACCTCTTCCGAATTGCCCGGAAAAAAAAAACAGCTCATAGGAACGTAAATGCGGAATTTTTGCGAAATTGACGCGTTTCCCTTGGCCGTATTTTCAATTCGCAATGCGCAATTTGAGGGGTAATGGAAATGCAGCTAATGGTTAACATAACATGAAAACGTACAAAAGGACAATACACAAACTGACCTCTTAGTGGAAGAGCACAAGTGCTCAGACTAACAGCCAGAGGAGTTTACAGGATAACCCCAACAGGTTTGTTTTTCTGCCAGACTTCAAAACAGGCAGTCATTTCCTCTTTATGTCACGGAGGCCTCAACCCCTAATGGACGAGCGACACCAGAAATCACAACCAGACATTAATATTTCTCTCCCACCTCTAAATTCAACCAATCACAGACTTCACCATGTGACCTCTTAGTGCAGCCTAAGTCATGTCACATGTTTGTCCCCATGTAAGGTTGTGATTTCTGGCATCTCTATTGTCCGCTTTCTAGTTTAGATGCATTCAATTCGTGAATCTCAAAACAAACATGTCCAGATCACATTTCACCATCACACAAGTGAAAAATATTTAAGAACCGCAAGTCTATTTGACAATGTGACAATGAAAATATAGTTTTCGTTCACATTACTATTATTAATTAATTAATTTCGTTTTGGGTCTTAAATGTGATCTGGAAATATTCCTGACAAGTTTTGTAAGATTCACATTATATATGGCATTGAAAATCTTAAGGGAACTTCCAAGAGTTTGCTTTCTCTTTAAGTTCTTCGAGATCTCCTGGAGGTTAAATGCACATCAAGGAGTTCTCTTGAATAGCTTCAGTCTAGCAGAAAAACAAACCCTTAAGATATATAAATATACACCTGTATATATACACACATCTTAAATGGGTGAAATAAACAAAATAAAAGTAAAAGGGTTAAAAACTCAGCTGTTGTAGTAAATGGATGTATTTGATGGAGCCACCCTGACCTGTTGTGATCCGGTCCCACTTGGCTATACTTGTAGTCTGTTTGGTTTTTCTCTTTCTGAAAGAACTGGTTCAGACGGGCCTTTGCGTTATCCAGAGTCCAGTTCCCATGCAGGCCAGCATTCAGATCAACCTCTTCAGATTCATAGGTCTTAAATGAAAATGCAAGTGAAAATGAGTCACAAGAAGTTACAGAGCTATATGGTGATGATTAGGTTGCAAACCCACCGCTTTTGCATCCTGTTCCTCTTTTCTGGAGTAATAGTCTTGGAGATTAGCTCCTCGCTCCCATTGGGTATTGTTCATGCCAGAGTAACCCAAACCTGTGATCCCAGGGACAGGTGCAGAACATTCAGTCTCTGAAAAACAGGAAGGACATCTGCATTAGAACTGATCATCCTAGTTACTCTATGTTAAATTGTATAACTTAAGTATCGTACCTTGTCCTTTTGTTTCAAATTCAGACTTCACTGCCAGATGTGGTGGCAGTGGACAATTGGATGGAAGATTTCCAAACCCACTTCCTCCTTCACCTCCATCACCCCCATTTCCTCCATCAGGCATGCTGACCTGAACATAAAACATTTAGGTGAAGTGTTATATCTATATCACATTATAAATATGGTATCGCCTTCTATAAACATTGAGGTGGTACCGACCCCTAAAGCAGGTACATCACAAGCATTGATCTCTTTTGTCCTAACAAGATAATTCACAAAATCTCGGGCAGCATTGGTCTGAGCATCCTTCTTGTTGGTGGAGTTCCCCATGCCGATGTAATTGTAACCCTCAACACGCACCTTTAGACAAAATACATGATGGTTTACTCTAACATTCAGCACAGTATTCACATACATTTGGACCTAAAATTGCATATAAATTCAGGAAATTGTAGACTCTCTCTCACCTCACACGTGAATTTCTGTCTGTTTTTATTTCCAGCTGCTCGGATGTCATAGTTAGGCGTTATCTTCTTTTTTCCACAAAAAACATATAGGAAGTTTTTAATGTCCGCCATGGTTGAAGGCCTGCATGTAAAACACGTCAATGTTAAGATTAAGAGCTATTTATAAAAACATAACAGTAACCGAAGATAACAATGTTCTGCTAGTTTCGTTCGCATGTAATGCGGCACAATCAATGGGCTAACGCTAGCTAACGCTAGCTAGCCTAAAACGAACGGACTTACTGTCATATCTGCTCCACAATATAAAATTACAAACTAGTAAGCGAACTATTAAATACATAGAGTATTAGTTGTTTACAACATACCTGGCAACGGGCCTTTCTTGCTATTGCACTTAGGTTGTTCAGAAAAATGCGTATGGTACAGAGAGAGACGGCGACCACAAAAGTGCGCATGCGCAGTACAGAACCGGAAGTCGTGCAGTTTGGGCAAAACCTCCTTCTTCTTTTAATTTTTTTTATTGAACAAAATTGAATCATTACAATCAACACATCAACAATTAGGAATAACATCATAAGAAAAGGGGAAAAAAAAGAATTATAAATGCTCATATCGGACAAAAGAAAAAGTAAACATTTAAAAGAAGGTGAAGACATTGTAAAACTTAAGAGAAATCACAAATTAAAAACATTGAAAAGATTATAAGTCGTGCAAATTGTGCATGTTTTGATTGCTTTCGTGTTGAGAGAAAATACAATAGTTTTTAAATACTGTTTTAACTCTTGTAAGAATAAAACATAAATTGGCCTACAGTTAGAAAATTTGCATTTATGTATATAAAACCTACACAAATACAAAATCAGATTTATTATAAAACACGCGTTTGAGTCTCCTTCAAAGAATCCAAAAAATAACAATTTTAGGACCTTCTTTTAATTTTATGACGGGTTGCGAACCAACTATATAGGTACACACCGCCACCTACTGCGATGGAGTGTAAAGAGATTGAACTATATTCTATATTTTATTTTTTAAATCCACTCATCCTAACAAATCTCATGGTTGCATTTATCATTTTCCTGCATTTGATCCATCAATTAATATTTTATATAATGTGAAATCTTGATTTCCCAGTGAGTGCAGTTCCTTCACACATTTGGATGGAATATAACAGCCTTCTGAGCCTAATCTATAATAATGCCCCTTCAATCGAGTGACAACATTTGAAGAGAGTGAAATATTAACAATGCCAACAAACCATACGTCAATGGAAAGCTTATTTATTCAGCTTTGTCTAAATCTCAATTTAAAAAATGCACCCTTATGATTGGTTTTCCCAAAACACAGTAGGGTTTACAAGTAAACAAAGTGAAAAATGTGATCCAAAATCTTTACACTAAATTTATTTCAAACAGAAGTGTTCGAACTCATAACCACGTGATGATCCACCCTGACCTTAAACCACCACAGCACATCACCCTTATAAAGTTTAATATTTATAACAGTGTGTTATCTTTTAAATGCATTTATTTTTGTCAAATTGACCCCAAAGCTACTTTGACATCTCTGAAAAATATGTTAATTGTATTTTTAAACCTTTAAATATACTTTTTGACTTTATGTTACTTTTAATCACTTTAGATAAAAGTGTCTGCAAGTATATAAATGTACATACAGTACACACAGTGTTCCTGTAAAACTGATCTAATGAGTGTTTTTTTTTACAAATATAATAAATGTTATATATTATTTTCATTACTATTATTTTTTACTAAATCTAAATTGATGTGCTACAAAATACACATTTTCATATAAATCTATTAAATAAACAATTTATATAAAAATAAAAAAGTTGTTAGTTTGCTATAATTTTATATTTAAAGTTGTTAAGCATATATTAAATATAAATAATAAATCAATTTATCATTTTAATAATAATTAAATTATAGAAATGGAAATAAATGAAACACTTTTAAATTGACACATTAATATACATATATTTAAAACTGTTCTTAAATTCTTAAATATTTAAATACCTAGTTCTGTACAATGTATAATTTGCAATTAACATGCAATGTAGTAAAGCAAACATTAGTCTACAATATAACTATTTTTCCTAAGTTGCCATCCCAAAGCTGTATGAGATACACCTTTTTGAAGATGAAGTGCCATACAAAATTATTTTAGGATGTAAAATATATTGAACTAATAAATCTATCAATGACATTTAGCACATGTAAAAAAAACACATGTTGGTCAAACTGACACCCCAGGTAAAAATTTTTAAAACCATCAAGTATGCAGGTAGTACATTGTTATTTTTGTGCTAAATAAAAGTGGTCATTAAAAATATAGTACTACTTCAGTATGAATGTATTTATTATGATGGTTGGCATCTAAATTGTGTTTTGTCGGTCTACACGTTAAACCATATCAGTAATAGAAAGCAAACAAGCAGTTTCAGCATGATCAATGAGGCCACAATAAATTTTTATTCAATGCTTTTAAATGAACTTCTGAAGAAGTTCAAATTATAGGAACAACAAACACTGGAACTCTGTGCCAAAACAGTTTAAAGGCATCGATGCTTATATGGACAGAGAGAGAAAACAGTGACATTCAATAGAAATAACAGAAACAATAAACAGGATGGGAATTGAGGGCAGTGAGGCTGTCTAGAAGGCGGCGGCAGTGAGAATAGAGATCAGTGCTTTCACAGCAAACTGCTCAGATACACAAGACACACATGAGACAAAAATGACTAAAAGTCCTTTAGAGTCTGGATGATGCAACGAACAGCCTAAACTGTGTTAATTCAATGTAACATTTTATTTCATCAATCCACAGCTTTGTTTGATTGACAAATAAACATGAATGTCTGTATATGACGTTTGGGGTCTTTTGTAACTAAACTGTGGCTGCCTTCACATTGTCACCTAAAAGTCAGTAATCTCAGCCATAACCACAACCACCTTTAATAAGATGATAACATAAAATAATTAAAAAAATATAGAAAAGTTGTGTTAGAAAACTGAGTGCATAAACTCGCCTTTCAATTTCATGTCTTTGCCTGTCACGTTCTGTTACTCGAGGACATTTACAACTATGACCAACTATGTGCTTCTCTTCATATTATCTTTTAAACAACTCTATTTAAGATATTTACATCTCCTTCATATAGCTTAGGCAATAATTAAAAACCTTTTCAAAATCTTAAATCTGCATTTAAGCCAATATCAGTATTAAAAGCAAAACCTCACCGACTCCGAACTAAAACACATCTCTCTGCAGTAGCATTTCTGTACATAACCAATATTAGTTAACGTTTATATACATTAATAAACCAAACATTCCTTTTAATAATCGCATGTATACAGTAGTCAGTCAACATAGCCGTCAGCTAAGTTTGTGTTTTGGGCGCTCTGTTCATCCTAAACCGGACCAATCAGAGTCAGTGATCTGTCCGGGAGCTTCAATCAGCTCGACTCAAAGTCCGTGAGCACCAATCAGCAGCTGCTGTTCTTGAACTCTCCATTCTCAGTGATGGAAAGTTTTGTAGGGTTGGTGGGCGACAGTCCGTTGCGGAGGTTGTGCATGCTGTAGCGCTCTTTCACCTGAGTGAGGGCACTCATCAGCCGAGAGTTAGCTGCATCCAGAGAGCTGATCCTCTTCTCCTGAAAGACAAAGAAATACAGGTTCAAAACACTAGGTATGTTTTGGGATCATTTATAAATGAATAAAAACTGAAGAACTTATATAACAGAAAAAAGCAATATATCTATCTTCATTTTAAAATGAAGATTATAACAGCTGGTATGAACCCATTCATTTTTAATTTATGCCAGTGTCATAGTGGTCAGGCATGTGAGGCATGAATGGATCCCACAAAACACCTTAAAAAATGCGGACCCCCATATGCAGAGTTAAAGCAATAGCAAGACTTTCTCACAGTATAAAATAATAATTTGCAGTGTGGCAATTTGTGTGTGGATATCATCTAGAGGGATGGAAGTGAGACAGCATGAGAAAGTGACAAAGCAAATATGAGGAAAATAAAAAAGGCAGCCCAAAGCTCCCTATCAACACACATTCCTCAACAGCATTATATTTACTCCAAACATCAGTAAGAGGCTCTCAGATCTTTCCAGATAATTTACTCACCACCATGTCATCCAAAACGTTGATGTCTTTCTTTGTTTAGTCGAGAAGAAATTATGTTTTTTGAGGAAAACATTCAAGGATTTTTCTCATTTTAATGGACTTAAATGGACCCCAACACTTAAGTTAAATGCAACACATTATTTAATGCAGTTTAAATTGCAGTTTCAAAGGACTCTAAACGATCTCAAACGAGGCACAAGGGTCCTATCCAGCAAGACGGTTGTAATTTTTGGCTTCTCTTCTTCCTCCGGCTGTGTGACGCGCCAACGCGGCCTCACGTAATTGCGTAATGCCGTGAAAAGGTCACGTGTTACATATATGAAACGCACATTTGCGGACCATTTTAAACAATAAACTGACACAAAGACATTAATTAGTATCATTCCACAAACAACAACGCTGGAACGGTCCTTTTTCTCCACACTTGTAAACACTGGGGCGTAGTTTCGCATACGTCATCCGTGACCTCTTGACGTGATGACGTATCACGTGAGGTCGCACTGGCTCATCACACAGCCGGAAGAAGGTGAGAAGTTGTGGTTTAGAGGTGCATACTTTTTGTTTTTCTTGCCAAAAATGACGGTCGTTTCGCTTGATAAGACCCTTATGCATCGTTTGGAATTATTTTGAGTACTTTGAAACTGCAATTTTAAACTGCATTAAAACTGTTAAGTGTTGGGGTCCATTAAAGTCTATTAAAATGAGAAAAAACCTGAAATGTTTTCCTCAAAAAACATAATTTCTTCTCGACTGAACAAAGAAAGACATCAACATTTTGGATGACATGGTGGTGAGTAAATTATCAGTTGTTGAGTAAAAACATAAAAACATCTGCGATTCGCAACAGTAAGCTTATAATAATGATTCATAATTTGATTAAAAAAATTATATCACACGGGGCGCATCTAGTACTCAAACCTATAACTATGGGTGCTCTCATTTTGTATTTAGCTTGTTTTCCACACAATTTTTATTTATATGACAGTGTTAGTGATAAATATAAAGATAAATATAAAGAAAAATCTATTATTTATTCAGATCTTTCAGATTAACTTACATGGAGTTGTGGGGGAAGCACAACGTATACGTATAGAAAATTACTTTGCAAATAACTGCAATTTTATGTTTTAAACAGAGATGGCGATAGAGAGACAAAATTTACGCATTGCAGCTAGTGGAAAGCACATCAATGTTCACTAATCCCAAGGAGAACATTAAAAAAAATTTTTTTAGGGATGGGCACGAGTAATCTATTGCTTGAGTACTCGAACGTGGCATCGATGATCGATCACGAAAATGATGACCGTGTGGGTTTATTTATGAATTTTTTTGTGGATATGGTGGCATGTGGATGTCTGGTTAGCGTTACAAGTGCCTGTGGTAGCAAAGACTGGGTGCGTGTTTGATGTTGTGTCTGACATCGACGTAAGCTGCGCAGACCGGCGTATGACACCAATACCATGCATGATTCAAAAGCTTTCTATGCGCACTCACGCTGTGGCAACCCCGCTGATCCGCGCAACGCTGTGAAGCCGAACACTCCTCACATCACTGAGGCACTGTTTTTAAAAAGGATGCAGTAATTTTCAGATTCACTTCGGTAAGACGAAAATACATTCAGTCAGATGCAAAATGTACAGCGCCGTCACAAGTTCATCTCATATTTAAACATCCAATTTCTAGAGATATCAGAGAGCCATACGAGCATATCTTGACTGAGAACAGCTGAGAGGAGACATGACACAGCTAATCGCTAAAATGATAGCAAAAGACTTAAAGTTGCTTAATCTTATGAAGCTTTGACTGGACGTGTTTAAAAGTGCACAGTTATAATGCACATCCACAACGGGAGTTAAACTTTCTGTCCAGTACATAACTTAGTTTAAAGGAATAGTCTACTCATTTTCAATATTAAAATATGTTATTACCTTAACTAAGAACTGTTGAATCATCCCTCTATCATCTGTGTGCGTGCACGTAAGCGCCTGGAGCGCGCTGCGACGCTTCGATAGCATTTAGCTTAGCCCCATTCATTCAATTGTACCATTTAGAGATAAAGTTAGAAGTGACCAAACACATCAACGTTTTTCCTATTTAAGGCGAGTAGTTATACGAGCAAGTTTGGTGGTACAAAATAAAACGTAGCGCTTTTCTAAGCTGATTTAAAAGAGGAACTATATTTTATGGCGTAATAGCACTTTTGGGAGTACTTGGACTCGCCTGAAAAGTCCGCTCCTCTTCTCACTCTCAAAATGGAAGAGGGAGGGTGTTACTGCGCCGAGTCGAAGTACTCCCAAAAGTGCTATTACGCCATAAAATATAGTTCCTCTTTTAAATCCGCTTAGAAAAGCGCTACATTTTATTTTGTACCACCAAGCTTGCTCGTATAACTACTCGTCTTAAATAGGAAAAACGTTGATGTGTTCGGTCACTTCTAACTTTATCTCTAAATGGTACAATTGAATGAATGGGGCCAAGCTAAATGCCATCGAAGCGTCGCAGCGCGCCCCAGCGCCCACGTGCACGCACACAGACGACAGAGGGATGCACCAACAGCTCCCAGCCAAGGCAACAACACACTTCAATATTGAAAATGAGTAGACTATTCCCCCAAGTCTTGCATTTTGTGCAGATATATGCGCATTGTAAAAATAAATTTATGTTGTATAAGGCTTAATATTATGTAGAGTGTATTAAACAGAGAGCATCAGTTTGTGTTTATTAACCCTTTAGTTTCACTTCATCACACAGCTATTCCTGTGAGAGGCTTCTGTTAAAAACATTTAATTCATTAATAATCTACTTTGTGTTCATTTTTCTGTCATCGTTTCTTCAAAATAGAATTTTACGGAAGCGATTCCAGAACATTTACGGGAAGTGATTGTGTTCACACAGAAGCCTCTCTGCCAATTGTACTGAAATGTTGTGCTGTGTGAATGGGGTCATTGTCTCTGTACATTGAATCCAAACAGCATTTCATCATCATCACAAAGAAACACACCCTTGACTCTTAACCCTGTTACGATGTCTAAACGGCTTAGAGGACTGAGTGTTGTGCAGGTTTAGGCCAGGCAGGGGTGTTGGTATTGGGGTGTGCTTACACAAGCCCAGCAGGAGCACAATACTCTGTTTGTACTTGCCTGCTGGTATTACCTCACTTCCATTAGAGACCTGAAATTCAGTAGGACACAGTAACAATGAGCCAGTCAGCAGCCTGTTCACTTCAATACAATCAGGAAGTTTATGGAAGCACACACACAACCCTTTACCTTACAAAAGGATCCTCAAAGAAATGTACAGAAGCATATGCATGTAACATGCTGGTTATTTTGTAAACTGCATTACCTGTGCATCAATTATCTTCTGTTTGGCGTCCACAACCGCCTGCATTTCTGCATGGTCTCTCTTCAGTTCCTCCTCCACAGCCATTAGCCTATTAACAGATAGATGCATCAGATTTCAATTAAAATGTCTGAACTACACAAACGCATACAACTTTGTTCACTTTGTTCTTACCTGCAGATAATACTCTTCATCTGACTGTCTTTCTCTTCCTGCTGTCTGCGCAGACGCTCTTCGCTGTCCTCCAATCGACTCTTATATTCCATCAGCAGCTTCTGCATCTGCTGTTCTTGTGCCAGCAGCCGTCTCTCATACTCCTCCAGTCGCCGACTAGATGCCCGCAGACGCTCCTTTAACTTTGAGATCTCCTGTTCATACTTCAAAGGAGAAGGACAGATCTTAAGCATTTTGCAGAAAAGGCAGGTATGAAAAACTAAGCGCACCCTAGGCTTAAATTCTCTGTACCTTCTCTATGTGTTTGGTGTCGTCTTTGCTCGAAGCTTCGTTTTCCTCATCCTCAAACTGTCCATTATTCAGGACCCAAGCTGCCGTTCTCTCGACTGGGGACATGGTGACCGACTCCACAGGGGACTGGCCCTTATACAGCAAAACATACAGTTTACTTAATGCTCAAATAAATCCTGCAAATTCAAACTCTGCTTGGCACTTACCTTTTCATTCACCTGCTTGTTGCCTCGTCCTCCGGGTACAGAGCTGTCTCTGGAGCACGTGGACTGTTGCTTGGATCTCTCACCGCTCTGTTGCATGGGTTCGGTGTTGACGCTGCTGCCACTACGGAGCGAAGTGCTATGAGGGAGAGATTTAGGAGTTCTCGCCCCTGCGTTTGCAGCCGCCAATCCTCGACTCTGCTGCTCCACCTTCACGATATGCGCCGTCCCCGCGCTACTTTGCCTCGGTACCGCCACCACCACCTGGGCTCCAGAGTCCAACAGGGGTGGGTGCCAACGGGCAGTGGGAGGAGGAGGAGTCTCCTGCCCCTGGATGTTTTTACGACTAACCTCCTCCTCCACGCTACTGGTGGAGGGCATCCTGGCCCTGGGCGTCGCTCCTCGTCCGGCTGACGCGCTAGGGCTGGCGCTACGAGAGCTGGCCGTGCTCAGGTTCTCCGAGCTGGAGTCCGGCTGAAAGGACTGGACGGAGTGCGTAGACTGGGTGGAGTGCGTGGATTGCGCGTGAAGGTTGCTGAGGTGATAGACTGGGTTTTGGAAAGACAGCGGTTGTAAGCTGCGCTGCTGACTGAGGGAGGGGTGGAGAGGGCGGCGCACTTGGGGAGCGCTCTGGGGCAGGTTGTCCCTTAGCTGGGGTACTTTTGGATGGACAGGGGGCTGGTGATGGTGTGGAGGAGGCAGAGGGCCGATGGAGGCCTGAGAGCCCACCCGTCCTAACCTCGGTGGGGCTTCATGAAGAGGGTTTGGACCTTGATGGCCCTGTGCGAGGTAAGAGTCCTGAAGGTCCATTAAAGATATACTGCGTCCATTTGGAAGAGGGCTGTCTCTCTCCTCTTTGTCAGAAAAGCTCATACTGTGCGCCGAGGACTGTTGACCCAATAAAGGATGCTTCCCTCTGGCCAAGGCCTCCATGTGCTCCTGAATAGGAGATCTGATGCTCCTAATTTCACTGAGAACATGTAAGAAAAATGACATCAGAGTCTTCCAAACCACTGGGTAACATTTTACAATGTTTTAGTCAACTAGTACATCTGTGTCCAGCAGGGATGAGGTTTAAGCATACTATCTACAACCAACACACTAGAACAGACAAACTTGTGTATTTCTAAATGTCCTACCTATCTGCTGGGTCTTCGAATATCCTCTGCAGTCCCGACGACACACTTCCACTAATGTCATTAACAGAGCTGTGATCCTGAAACCTCCTGAGCTGCTGCTGGATAGGGGTGGGGCTGGACAGCGAGCGGGTGATATCGCCAAGGATCCGGGGCAGGGGCCCCAGTTTGGCCACTGTTGCCTGCAGGAAGGAATTGTCACCCTGGGTTGGCGCGTTACCATGGTAACCACATTACGGACCACAGCGGGCAACCCCGAGAGTTTGAGGGTGCAGATGGCAGATTGGTGGGTTGGCAGGAGGATTTTGGTTGGTCGAAATAAGAGGCACCATAATGCATTGGTGGTAGGACAGCGTAACCATGGAGACACAGTGTGTCGGACAGGAAAGGGTGGAATGGATAGTGGCATGGGTAAACAAAGAGGAGAAAACAAAAGGAAAAAAGTCAAATTAGGGATAAATAAAAGAAAAACAAACAAACAAACAAACACATGCTTCTAAAAACGACAAAAGCCATTCCAAAATAACAAACAAAACAAAGTAAATCCAATGCAGGGCATGCATCAAAGTCAAACAACAACAGAGGGTTATGTCTGAGACTAGTAAAAAAAAAAGAAAGACTGGGATGAAACAAAAACCATATGCAAGGAGGTTTTAATTGTAGTCAAAACAAAACCATGCTGCAGACTCAACAGGTCAGCAAGAGTTAAAAGGTGGGGCGTGTGGAAATGCGTGAATGCCATCGGAAAAACTGCTCCCGGTTAAAGAAGGCAAAAACATACGTGGACATTAACCTTGAAAAAACAAACTTAACAATGATAACACTGCAAACAAGTGCAAAGCCCGAACACAAAGCTGTTTAATACAGTCAGGTTGGCCATAAAACCACAAATCAGCTTCAACCATGTTGTTTAGTGTGGACCAAAGCATTACTGATATTAAGCATGAGACATTTGAAGCAATACCTGCCAGCTATAAAACGCTCAATTTCAAAAATGCTGTGGGCACCCATTACAAATACACAACAAGAGCTGTTTACATTACACACGTGTGCTATGCAGACGCTTATTATCAAAGACAACCTTTTGTTATGGCTACTTAAACACATTGAACCGCATGCTGTTGTAAATTTAGACTTTAGCCTGTTGCATGATTGGATATAATGGTGCGTTCACACCAGACGTGAATAAAGCGTTAAGCGCAAGTGATTTACATGTTAAATGCAAAGGACCTGATAGACATCCTGCGACACGATTCGCGCAAATGGGGCAACACGAGACATGCCGCGAATTTAGCGTTTCGTGATTACAACGTAGCAGGCTGAGGCAAAAATACAAAAAAAGCTATGGAAGACAAAATCATTTTCGTGGACACCTGGAGCTGTACGACACATCTTCGTACTTTTATATTTAATTCAAATGAATTTTAGTTTATTTATTTAGCGCTTTTCACAATTGTTTAATTGTTTCAAAGCAGCTTTACATAACAAAGCAGGAAAAACATAAAAAAAATCGGTGGACAACATAAGAAGCAGAGTACCACGGCTAAGATTAAAATGTACTAGCGAGTGTAGTAATAATGTAAAGTATTGAAGAGAGTTCTAAGTAAAGGCAATGTCAGCTGACTCCTTAAGGGTTGAATAATTTCTTGCTTTGAAGAAAGTGCGGAGGTCAGATAATCTGGTAAGTTGTAAAAAACTTTCTTTACTCAATTTAAGGTATATATGAAGAGTTTGGTTCAAAAACGCGATAAACGGCATTAAAAAAATAGTTACAGCCAAAATCAGTATTGTATCTGGTTAGTATTAAAAAGTAAATTCTTCATTTTACGCAAAATCCGATATCCGCCGTGTTATTTTGTCATCTTTTCTCCGTTTTTTTCCAAAACGCAATAAACGCTGCCACTCCTCTTCTGCAGAATGCAATAAATCCGCAGAATCAATCACAGCAACCATTCCACGCAAAAAATTGAGCAGCAGGATCAAAACATTTTACAGCTGATTGCTGTCAAAAAAGTTTAGCGACGACGTCCCAAGGATGACAGCAGCAATGACAGTGTTTTTAATATGACAAAGTAAGTGCTTTGATTAATGCCATTAATGTTTATTTTTTAATCAGTGTATACCACTAGTCAACTAAATGAAAATAACATGGCAAAGATGAATGCACATTTATATATAGATTCAATAGATTTATAGCATTTTGAAAAAAAAAATGTCATGAATTTATTGCATTTGCAGAAAAAATAATCAGTTTTTATAATAAATCTTTAAAATCAAATTATGAATTTAAATTTTTAATGTTATTATAACCTAAAGATGCTATGTGAAAGTTTGTGACAAAAATTTGGTTGAAAACACATTTTTACCGAAATTAGTCAAAATAGATTTATTGCGTTTTGGAACCAAACTCTTTATATTATATAAGCTAAAGCCAGCAAATTGAGTTTATCAGCATCTGAATTTCATGCGCAAATGACGCAAATTTTAGAGGCGAATTAAGCAAGTTGTCTCAAAATGTTAAAGCGTCCCAACTATGCGCAAATAGCGCAATTTATTCACGTCTGGTGTGAACGCATAGTACGAGGTATTGTTGCAGTATTATCAGTTGTAAGGAGCCAAAGAGATGGATTTCTGTACCTTATCAAGCTGTGACACCACCTCCCACAATAGCTGGTGGAGCACAGACAGCTCGCGTCCCAGGTCGATGTAACCCTCAAAGCCCGGGGTGTTGGAAATGGTCTCGAGATTCGAAATCTCCAGTAGAAAACGGGTCATACCCGCCCACTCATGCTCCAAAAAGTCATTCATGAAGGCCATGTACTCCTCTTTGTTCCCGAATCTAATGCAACAGAGAAATGAGAACGATTTAACAATAACTGTTTATGTGCACAAGACAGCTTCTGCCATAACTGGATTATGCCAATACTTCGTTTTTAGCTAAAAAAAGCCAAAAGGTGATTTTTGTGAAAACATAATACATTTTAGCTTGGTTTCACAGAAAAGGCTTAGCTAAAGCCAGGACTAGCATATTTAATAAGCATGACTTCAAAAAATACATTAATGGTGTGCATCTTGAGACAAAACAATGGCACTGGCATATTTTAGGATCTGTTAGTGCAGGTTATTTTCATTTGAGACAGCTTTAATCTCAAATTTTAGTCTAGAACTAGCCTTAAAGCCTTGTCTGTGAAACCGGGGGATTGTGATTTTTGCTGTCCTGACATACTTGGCAAAGTTAGCAAGGTTCTGGATGACTTTGGCGATGAGGGTGAGGGTCCGAGAGGTGCGGTCATCTGGGTATTCCTGCATGAGACCAAAAAGCGACGGGGACATGATGGCAGGACACAGGAAGCGCAGGAAGAGCGAGGCGCTGATCAGACGCTGACTAATGTCCTGCTTGCCTCGAGCGTGACACTGTTGCTTCCAGGAGGCGAAAACGTCCTTCAGTTCCCGCGGGAACACGCTAAGCGGAGCGCAGCGGAGAGTTAGTATTACACTAATGCAATTGAACGATGTGTGTAATGCGAGTGTATTTACCAGTAAGAGTTGATGATCTTGCAGAAGGCGAGCTCACAGCACATCTTCAGGTTACTCTGATGTTCTGGCAGCTCATTGTTGGAGCACTTAGATGGGTCCACCTCACAATTCTCATCTGACTCGTATAGTGCTTTAATAAACTCTCCTAAAAACCGCAGCACATGCATACATTATTAGTGATCGGTTAATGGACAAAATGCTTTAAAGCCACAATAAACATACCTAGTGCGTCATGCAGGTACTTCTGTCCCACCAACTTGAGGTATTCTTCTATAGCTTTGGTGGCTAGCGTGTTCTCCCGAAATATGAGCACGTCATGATCGGCACAGCGATCCACCTCTGACATCACCAGGTCCGTCAAAAAATCCTGATAAAAAGTGTAAACTTCTGGTCAACAACACTGAGATTATGTAACCAAAATCTAAGCCGAATTCTCACAGAACAAATCGCTTTTAAAGCAAACAGCAGTGATTGATGGACAGCTCCAATAAATGAAAATGGTAAACTGGCATCATACCTTTGCCCTCCCTGTGCTCTGCAATATGTGTACCAGCGCGCTGGCCATCTCCTCTTTGTTCTTGACGCTGATGACGGGCTCCAGCACAGAGCACAGCATGGTGTAGTTATTGGTGATAAACTCTGCAAACTCCTTGTACTGCTCCATGGGCAAGATAGAGATGGTCTGAAAGCGAGACTTGATGCGGATAGACGGACCTCCGCCTTTGATTTTGCTGGTGGTGGGGGTACTGACCGGATACCACTTCTCCACAAACTGCCGTCCCATCACCCCCTGCACGGGGATGTTCACCAGACCCACGTAGTTGTTCTTGTCCTTTTTCTTCTTCTTGTCCACGTCGCGGTAGATGTGCACCGTGATGCTCTTGACAGCAGGGAGGCCGGCAAACTCAAAGTGTTCCCCCCAGAACAGGCAGTCGGAGCGAGTTTTGCTGGTGGTGCGGGCGTACAGCACGTCATCCAGGCAGAGCTCACAGAAATACCTTTTCTTCGGTGGCAAGTCTTTGGCCTCGATGATCCACAGACGGAGGACGTTTTCCCCCCGCCGACAGTTGTCCTGATAATGGGATGGGCATGGATTAATCACTGCAGCAAGTGTCAAACAAACAGGAAATTGAGTTTGTCTTCTGAATGGTGCAAATGGCATATGTGATGGTTACCTTATTGGGCTGCACGGTTCTCTTGAGGTTCTCCATCCATTTGTCCCGTTCGGCTGCAGATGAACAGCTGAAGCACTTACTTCCACCCGAGTATGCCACCTGCATGACAAATTCAATTTCTATCAATTTATCTATCCATTCATCGTATCTACCCATCTACCTGTCTACTATCCATTCATCGTATCTATCTTTCTAACTATCCATCCATCCATCCATCGTATCTATCCATCCAATCTATCTATCTATCTATCTATCTATCTATCTATCTATCTCTCTCTCTCTTTATCTCTCTATCTATCTATCTATCATCACCTACCTACCTACCTACCTATCTATCTATCTATCTCTCTATCTCTTTCTCTCTCCCTACCTACCTACCTACCGTGTCTGTCTATCCATCCGTCCATTGTATTTATCCATTGTGTCTATCTATCATCCTTCCATTGTATCTATCCATCTATAGTATCTATCCATCCTTCCATCATATCCATCCATCTATCTATCCATCAGTCCATCCATCCATTCTTCCATCGTATCTATCTATCTATCTATCCATCCTTCCATCCATCATATCTATCCATCATATCTATCCATCCATCCATTGTATCTATCCATCCATTGAATCTATCCATCCATCGATCCATTGTGTCTATCTATCCATCGTATCTATCCATCCTTCCATCGTATCCATCCATCCATCAGATCTATACATCGTATCTATCCATCGTATCTATCTATCCATCCTTCCATCGTATCTATCCATCATATCCATCTATCGTATCCACCTATCCATCCATCCATCTATTCATCCATCCATCGTATCTATCTATCCATCCATCTATCTATCTATCTATCCATCCTTCCATCTATCCATACATCTATCCATTGTGTCAATCTATCTATCTATCCATCCTTCCATTGTGTTTATCCATCATATCCATCCATCCATCGTATCCATTGTATCTATCCATCCTTTCCATCCATCCATACATACCATACATCTAATCTACCATCCTTCCATCTATCCATCTATCTATCTATCTATCCATCAATCATATCCATCCATCCATCTACCCATACATCCATCCATTGTGTCCATCTATCCATACTTCCATTGTATCTATCCATCCATACATCCATCCATTGTGTCTATCTATTCATCCTTCCATTGTATCTATCCATCCTATCCATCCATCCATACATCTAATCTATCCATCCTTCCATCCATCGTATCCATCCATCCATCTATCCATACATCTATTCATTGTGTCCATCTATCCATACTTCCATTGTATCTATCCATCCATCCATCATATCTATCTATCCATCCTTCCATTGTATCCATCCATCCAATCTATTCATCCATCCATCCATTATATCTATCCATCATATCCACTGGATTAACTGTTCTGGAATATATCAAATTGTAAAGTGTACCTCGAAGCAGAAGTCTTGTCCCAGAATGCTGCTGTGTAGTGGTTTAATGTAGACGTCCTCCTCCATGCTTAGATCCAAAGCTTCAACAGCACTGCCAGGATTTAGCAAAGACTCGTGGGAGCAGGACTCCTTCAATTTGGGTAGGCCTCGCGACCTATAGCAACACAAACAAAGCACATGTTCATAGACCCATTTTACTTAGTTCCTCAAGAATCGGGCGTCACTGGATTAGATGTCATTTAGTAATAATGACATCTCCTCTCCGATTGCAATATTTCATCCTCATTCATTTCCGGGTACACATCGTCCTCAGCCACATGCGATCTGAGAAGCAGATGAGAATCACAGCTAAAATAATCTCTTTGAGCAGAAGCTATTAAAGAAAGACATTTAATTCACACATGAGCCTGTCCTACTATGAACCCAAGCCTGAAAAGAGATGATTACAGAGATCAACCACAGGGAGGCAGTCAAATGTAGGAAAAAGTCAAATGAAGACAAAAACAGAAAAAAGTTTCCTTATCTATACACAATCTAATACTCATTTAACATAGCTAACAAAAACGAATTCCAAAATCTTGCCATTCCCAAAAAGATAGTTTATACCTACGAAAAACAACTAAAGATCCACTTGATGGAGTGTCCCAGGAGCATATCCGTATGTAACTAGCATCCCTGAAATTAAACGATGACTTCAAGCAGGTTTTTGGTGTTTTTATTCATTCTTGGTTTCAGCACTGCTCCGCTTGTATATCAGGTACAGCTAAAGCAGACGGCAGGAAGCTGGAACTCTGTGATAAACAAGTAAGTGGGCTGGCCAATCCAAAGTCCCTGTGAGAATGTTACCATGGGGACCACCCTATGAGGAGCGAGGGATGAGTTGACTACACAAACATCTTAAGCAATTTGCCCGCACACACATCTAACACCTGAACTGATGCCCCAGTCGC
This sequence comes from Misgurnus anguillicaudatus, assembly GCF_027580225.2. Classification (NCBI taxonomy): domain Eukaryota; kingdom Metazoa; phylum Chordata; class Actinopteri; order Cypriniformes; family Cobitidae; genus Misgurnus; species Misgurnus anguillicaudatus. The sequence goes on from NC_073338.2 coordinate 18,817,405, forward strand.
ACAACATCCACACCTTGACATTTCTCACGTATGCAGGGCTGTTGTTAAATTGGGAACAATTTTGCTTGGGTTTTCCCTTTTGAATATCTTTCGACTCAGTCACAAGCCCAGAAGTGCAGGACAGAATGAAACAATCATTACATAAAGCTGTTAATATATTACAAGGAAACACTTAATACATAAGACAAGCCTTGAGTCGTGTCTAGACTGTGAGTGTGTCACAACATCACATATAATGAATGTTGTATTGCACAAACAGAATCAACTTGCGCAAAGTTTCCGATTTGTTGGAGAGCAGGTTGCTCAGGAACATCCAAGTCGTTTATAAATTGGGCTATTGTATTTTTAGAAATGTCTGGGTGCTGTCAGTCATTGGAGAATTTCCTGGAACAAAGCCAAAACCTTGCACAGTATTATAATCTCTTGCAGATTCACCACTACTTACAAGAACCAAACCCAAAGCAATTACATGTTGACGTTTACAATCTGAACTCATGCAACATGCAGATCTGCGCAGTAAATTCAAATATGGCAGCATGTCTATACCATTGAAAAAATTCATATTTGGTTGACCAACGTCATTTTATGGCAATTCGTACGTATTTAATGAGGTGGTTAATTTGTATCTATATGTACGATCACTACGACTACTATGTTAAAGTACGATTGCTTTCACCCCTGTGCCGTTGGGTTGAGATGCGTTGTTAGGGCTGGGTTTTAATTATTGTTTTTTCACGATAATCATATGTTTTGTATGACTCACTTTGAACAAATTCATACGAATTAGCCAACTATTAAAATACGTAAAAAAATTTCTGTGAGATCACTCACAGGCTGGGTTGAACTATTCCTTTAACTCACTCATGTAGTATTAACTCATGAGTTAAAACATAAAAACAGAATATGGAAGATGTTTATGTGTCCTTGATCATTTCCACAGTAATTAATGTGAGTCTTAACTGTTACATTAAAGGGAAGGACACCATATAAACAACTCTATTTATCAATTCTGTTCATTTCATTCACATTTCCATTAGCCCAATCTTCCCATAGACCATTTTGCTAAACAACAGCACATTAAACATTAAAAAAACAAATGCAAGCAACAGAACATTAACGTGCCAGTCAGGTCCAATTTTAAGCTTCCTAATATTGTTAAGGAGTCCCCAACAACATGTTTAAATGCATGCAGGGTCAAAAACACTGTAATTTTCTCAAAATATTAATTTAATATTACCCGATTTCTTACATATCCCCAAACGATTCATGTGAAGCCATTTTTAAAGATTCAGTCTGACTAAACCCCACCTTTCGGTAGCCTACTCTCTTCTGATTGGTCAACTGACACAGTCTTCGCACAGTCCAACAATAATGCAACATGTATTGACCTATTGCTAACATGACTTACTGACAAGACATTAGCGACATGAGTACACATCATTTATCATTAATCCAAGCAATAAAAACGACGACAAACACTAACATTTTTACATTCATGTAAGCAAGTATGTAAGTTAACTGGGCCACAGCTAAATAGTAAACAGTAGTTTAACTGCAACATGCATTGCTAGTGCGACTTGCTGATAAGACATTACAGTAAACTAGACATTCACAACACTCTGGGGAGGGAAAATAAACACATAACATAATAATCATGGAGACGCATGTTGTTCAAAAATGAATTGGGTACTGAACCATCTTTCATGGGTTTTCCATCTTTCTAAAGTAATTTTAACCACTGATTCTTCACATCTTCATCCTTTGGTAGTGAAACTTGCCTTTACAGCTGAAAACACAGTGTCTTCTTGACATGACGTTTACACACTAACTAGCGCAAGTGTCTGTGGGCAGGTCAGGGTTTTCGTTTCTTGCGGGCAAGATTGTAAGTGGAGATTAAACAAGTGTTGCCTTCATACCTAGACAGACAACAGGTGGGAGATTTGAAAATAGTCGACTCCCCACTTTAGAAGCCAATAACTTTATTAATCTTGCACTTTTTGGTTTAACTACTTTGCGCATCATTTACATTAATGGACAGCTACATGACACACTGCAATACAGGTAATTTTCGATATTGGATCTGTGTGGCACTTTAAACAAACATCTTTAGTTCTTACTTATACATGTCAGGGTTTCCTGCAGAAAATTTGTTAGTTAAGGTGGTAGGGTTGGGCTGGTGGGCGGGGCCAGGGGCGTGACAATGAAAGGGACGGGGGCGTATGTGTCATGATGAAAATTAAAATGTTTTTATTTAAAACACTCAACTAAAACTTAATTTTGAAAAAACTATGACAGAAAATGAACACATACTAGATTATTAATGAATTAAATGTTTTACCTCTAAAAGGAATAGCTGCGTGATGAAGTGAAACTAAAGGGTTAATAAACAAAAACTAAAGCAGATGTTGTAGAACGTCTGGCGAACAATGATAGATAGCGCAAAATTGTAAAAACTGATTATTTCCCACTATTAAAAACATTATCTTAAAGGAGTGTAACTGTAGCATGTAAATAATGCACATTAATAATGTGAGCAAAAGCGCTCAACAATTATATCTAATAAACAGGCACGTGAAACCTTAGCAGGTTGCTCAAACAACAAAATCACCAGCTAACTTACTTTAAATTTGCAAGAACTATTAACAGGCTTAAATAAACCCAAAACATAAGTCCACTTACAGTTCTCACGGACACGTGTTTTATCAACTGGCTATCCTCCAGACATGAAGGACCACATCTTTATCTCATTTCGTCCGTGTGGCGCGTGCACGCTCGCGGTGTGAAGCGCGTCCACGCTATTCTCCGAGATGTTTTATCAACTGGCTAGTTGCTCCAGACAGTGCCGGTCCGGACTATGTCTTTCTCATTTCGGTTGTGTGGCGCATATGCCTGCTCGCGTGTGAAGAGCGTCTGCGTTATTCTCTGAGATGCACTGACAACCTTTTTTGCAGCAAATTATTATTACTTTTGAACGACCTAGTTAAGGCGGTAGGGTTTCTCAGCTTAGGTGGGCCGCCCGAACTGAAAAGTGCTGCGGGAAACCCTGCATGTAAAACAAAAAACAACTAAAAAAAACAAAACAGGAAGTGCTTCAGGACAAGTGCTGTTTACGTCTAGCAAAATAGACTTATAGCATCCATGCACATGCAGTCTGCGCTTTCATTCAGACATCCACTAATTCATCCAGTTAAACAGCTGCAGAGTGACACCTGACTGAAGGCTTAACTTCAGCTTTCAATGAGACTCAAGAGAGCTCCTGTAAGCAGACCAACACACACCCAGTCTGTATCTGGACACACAGCTCTACCACATTACCCTGGAAATCTGATCACTCCACTGGGTCTCGACAGGCACGACTGCAGAGCCACATTCAAACCCTTTACAGTCGACTGTGCCAAGTACACCATGAATGCAAGACTAGCATTTTCATTCAGCCCACAAAGTGAGAGGTGATTATGCTCAAGAGTCAAATACCTAAAAGCCTCTACACTGAAAAAAATGGACTTGGTGGGTCTTTGAATTTAAATAAAATAAACATGTATATGCAAAACAAAATATTTATATTCCTTGTGTAAACATAATTTAATTGATTAGGATGAAAATGTTTTGTTTGAATGTAAAATGAACACATTATTCTCACATTGATTAAAAATGATTGAATTGAATAGTTAAAGCAATAAAATTGAGTAAGCAAACAAAACGGCACCTCCTGAGCAGAAGGTGGCAGTAACGCTCAATGAAAAGGACGTCAACTGCCATAAAAGAAGAATAAACATCGTTTGTTTTGGGCGCCAAAATGAAGACTCAGCAGCAGTCAGTCAGAAGAACTCTCTCAGACGGACACCACGTTATTAAAGTAAGTTCTATTATTTATTTATGTTCACTTTATACGTGATACATCTTCACTAGATAGATAGTTTTTTTTTACAATATGTAGTCATTGCAATGACTTGTAGTAAAAATTAGTTTGGAGGAGGTTGGTGGAGTAAGTTAACGTTACAGTCAGTCAGTCAGTCAGTCAGTAAGTGTAAGGCTCATAAAGAAAGACAGCGTTTTAAAAATGTCAGCTGTTTAACGTTATTTCACGTTTGGTAGTTTTATCCGAGTTGAAAACTGTCAGCTTTGAGTTGACTTTTGAGGCACTTTTTACTCAGCTGTTCTATGGAAACGGTTCAGGACAAATAAAACACTAACCAAACGTTTTTATTCTGTCCAGAGTAACGTTATCCATGTAAGTAATTTACCAGATGATATCAATTGACTTACATTAATAATGACATTGCGTATTAAAAAAACTGTCTGCTTAATCAGATTATCAGACCCGCGTCAGTTATTCATGACTTCGCTACGCCACGAGCAACACTTGATTCTATTAGAAAAAGCTTTTTTAAATGTCTCGCGTGACGTCTGGTATATTAACTGAAAAAATTGCTTTATAGTGCCACACCTTAAAGCTGACATTTTCAGAAGAGAACCTTGTTGTTTTAAGATCTAATATTGTCCAAAATTGCGTCCTATGACAGATATAATACTTATTTCATTATTGCTCTGTGTATGTGTGAACTTCATCATTTGAGGTTATGTGTTGATTTCACCTCTGAATATTTCCTCTTATAGGTCCATCATCCTTTCATACGCTACACATTCAAAAGCATTGGTAAGTCATCAAAAAAAATCTTATTTTTGTAACTAATATAACTTACATGTATTATTTTTTGACTCGCAGTACTCAAATAAACAATGGTTGGTTAATTTGTTTTCAGATAAATGCTGAATTTAAAAGAATCACTACTGTCTAATGTTCCTGCGTGTCACCTGGACCTCCAATCCAAAAACCTGACGAAACTCTTCTATCAGAAAGGAGGACAGCTAGCAAAAAGACTTGGAACAATCAATGATCAAATGACAGAAGTAAGTAATATAGATTCATAGACATAAAAATGTGTAAACCTTGTTGGAAGTACAGAACATTTAGTATGTTTTAGTTACATCTTTTGGCACAAGGGTGATTAATACACCTGGGAAGATTTAAAGGGGTAGTTCACCCAAAAATAAAAATTCTCATCACTTACTCCCTATCATGTTGTTACAAACCTGTATGGATGTCTTTGTTCTGATGAACACTAGGGGGTCAGTCACACCAAAAGCGCTTTAAACGCTTGCAAACGCAAGGCGCGACGCACTGCCTTTTTTTAAAAAAGAGCAGTGCGGCGCAGCTTTTCATATTGCTAAGCAACCACCGAGTCAGCTGTCTTGCCAATCAAATATTGAAGCGTGAGCGCTCTTTTGCTGTTAACTGTCATATTAGCAGAAACTTTAAAAAGAGGACGCTTGCTCTGACCTTGTTTGAGGGTGAGAGGTGCACAAACACGCAGGAGAGAGTGAGCGAGTGGAGTCCGGTTCTTCAAAGCAACTGTAAACTTCCCTCACCACAATGTAAGGCCCGCCTCTCCCCTCATTCGATTGGACAATGGAAGACGCGAATGACGTCAGGCGCTTCTCCACTCTCAGCGCTCCTTCAAAAACGCGTGCGCGGCAGGCGACAGAAAACCGCAAGGCGCTCGGCGCGCATAAACAGCGCGCAAACGCGCCCTGCCCATAGAATATCATTCAAAAAAGGCGCCTGCAACTGCCATAAACGCTTTTGGTGTGACTGAGCCCTTAGGAAGATTTTTTTTAAGGAATGTTTGTACCCAAACCAATCATAAGCCCCATTCACTTCCATAGTGGGGAAATATAATACTATGGAAGTGAACTATGGGGCTCATGAACAGTTTGGTTGCAAACATTCCTCAAAATAAATGTCTTCCTTCGTGTTCATCAGAACAAAGACATTTATACAGGTCTGTAACAACATGAGAGTGAGAAAATGAGATAATTAACTTTTGCTGTGATTGTCAGGTATGGTAGCACACACTTGAAATGTGGCCTCTTTATTTAACACACACACACACACACACACACACACACACCTGGAGCAGTGGACAGTGCAGCTGCCTTGCTTTGTAACCCATGTATTTGTAACCAATTGTAACATGCTGTGGCAATGCACATGGGTCTGTATACTTACATTTATATTTGTTTGCATTGTACTAATTTCAAATGACACTTTTATTGTAACAGTAACTTTTTTTCTGTTTCTTTAACTACATTTGTCTGTTTTGTACAGGGCATGGATGAAGTCAGCATCAGTGAGGTCATTTGAAGACACCAATGTTGGGATTTGTGCTCTCAAACAACATGCTTCTTGAAGAAGAGGATCTTTGTATAGTCCTGGAAGGCATGAAGGTGTTGCAACATCGTGCCGTGTTGTTTGAGTTGATGTATTCCTTTAAACCTGACCTATCCTGATCTCCGCTTTATTTTTGAGGAAATCCAAAAGATTTTAATGGAACTGCATTGAGCGTAACTTTAACCAACAGTTTCTTTCAGTGAAAGGATCAGAAAGACTGTGCTGCTCATTTTTTTTTTTTTATTTATCTGTTTTAAGTGTTTTCTCTTATTAAAACATTAACAGTTTGCTGCTCAGAGTTGAAATGGTTGTTGTATTTTGTTTTTGTTGAATCTTTGATTATCAGTTTATACAAATGCTGTAGCTCTGACTTTCTGAAGGAGTGATATTTTCCAGTTTGTAAATCCATTTAAAAAATAATCGTACTTACTCTTTTGCATGTCTCTTTGGAATGCAGTGTTTGTGTTTTAGCACTTCTAAATCTACTGTGATAGTAACTATTTTAAACATTTGGGTCAGTTTTACAGATGGGGCTTTTCCTAGTCCCAGACTTTTGCAATGCCTTAATTTGAAAACATATTGCACTGACATATCTTGACATATATCAGTGCCATTGTTTTGCCTAAGATGTACTCCAGTGTTGTTTTTGTAAGGTAGGTTTGTTTGTAAACTTTTTTTGTAAAAAAAATTCTAATATAACTACTAGGGCCTAGTCATGGCTTAATCTACAACCTGTCTGGGAAATTGCCCCTTTATGTATGTACTGCATGTGCTGATTGTTGTAATAGTTATTGACTGTTAATTAATTAATGTGTAGTGATTTAAATGAATTGATGATCTGAAAGCAGTGGTTTGCCTAAATATCACTAAACATTTGTTCAAAACTCTTTGCTTTTTATTAGTGATAGACCGATATATCGGCCGGCCGATATATCGGGCCGATATTTGCGAGTTTTATGTGTATCGGCATCGGCCGATACATGGCTTCCGTGTTCGCCGATTTTTTACGGCATTATTTACAGACAGAGTGCTGGAAGCTGCAAGCAATTGCAGGTCATGTGACTAAAAACAACCAACCTTTCCATGACAATATTGAAAGCTCGGCCTAACAGCTGATCATAGCTGAACAAAGCTGGTTTTTATTTCTCATCTCTATGGGGCAGTTTCCTGGACAGGGATTCGACTAGTCCTAGACTAAAATAAATGTCTGTCCAAACTAATAACATCTCTTTTTAACAACATGCCATTTTTTACATCATTTTTTGATGTAAATTGAGTGAGCAAAAGCAGTATCGGCTCCAATTATCGGCTCAAGAAAATCGGCAGCCTGTATCGGTCATCGGCTAAGGCTGATGAAACAAAAATCGGTATCGGCATCGGCACTGAAAAATCCATATCGGTCGATCCCTACTTTTTATGCCAATGCAAATGTATTTTGTATTTAAAAAAGAAATAAATAACATTTGGATAATTATGAGTGATTATTTTGGTGCCAGAGACATAATGAAATTGCTTTAGAGTTACATAATCCCATAATATAAGCATTAAAAAAGCATGTTGGAATTACAGATGAAGATCTAGTCCCCTTACATAATAAAAATACTTAAACATTACAAAATAAATGTGTTATAGTAAAGAGAAATAGCACTTTGAGTCAATATATTTATATTAGACTACTTAAAACAATTAAAATGTTTTGGTCTGACACATAAAAATTATATGAGGAAAATTATTTTGGTTTTACACAATCGGATTATGTGGGACCGATGTACACATTAAAATTACGTAAATTGAAAGGATTTTTTTTTTCAGTGTAATTGGCCATTTATGATTTGTTTTAACCTAAAAGTTCAAATGTGTTCCCAGTTTCTACAATCTCTTGTCTGCTTCTACTACCACATGGCATATAGTTACAGAATCACTCTTCGGCTTTATTTCTCTTTGTTTGGCGTCTCTTCAAAACAAACACAGACACACACACCCTGCAGTCCCATCACAGCAGCGGTGGCCATTATAGTCCAGCAGATATTCCAGTAACATCATACAACCACATAATCTCCATCCACCTTCACCACCACAAGCAGCTGGGTGGAAACACAACTCCTGGTTTATAATGACTGATAACAAGCCCTATTTCACTCCCCAGGTCTGACACACTGATTGTGATGTGACTTTCCCTTGTGCCATTAAAAGCCATATTTTACCATTAACAATTCAGCTTACAAAGCACGTACACACCCAGCTGCAACACTGCATTGAAATACATCAAAAGTAAACTCAACAAATCAAAACATTACTGATAACAAAGACCCACTGTACATGTCAATCTGTCTTATTGTCCTGATTTGTCCGGTATGTACGGGTAGATAGCATTTGGCCAACAGTGTTGTCCTCTAGAGGGCGGTAAAAAGTTGATTTTAACACTACTGTCTGTCACATAAAACTGAATGTAAAAACTTTATTATGCTTATTTATGCCAAAGCATGCTTATGTATATAAGCTTGCAAATCCTACTCATTCTTATAACTATTCTTACATATATATTGTATATACTGAATAGTTTTTGCTCCTATGTTTATATATTTTTATTTGTATCCACTTTACTTTTTCATGTCTCACCCTGTGTTTTTCTCTGTACTCTTATCTTACATAGTAAAGTAATAGTAAAATCAGCAATATTTCAAAATAATACAGACTGAAGTCAAATGTGACCTTTGACCACAAAACTAGTCAAAAGGGTATTTTTTCTTTAATTAAGATCATCAAAATAGCTGAAATCTGAATAAATAAGCTTTCCATTGATGTATTGTTTGTTATGATAGAACAATATTTATTTGGCCGAGATACAGAGGGTGCAAAAAAAACCTAAACATTGAGAAAAGCTGTTTTCAGATTTTAAGATGCCCATTGATCGCCTAGCTTCTGTTTATAACGCGTTTCTGTAAGCGTGTATGACGTCCATGTGCGCGTGCTCGCAGGTAATTCTCAAAGAACCCGCCAGTCCCAAGCAGAGCAACCGGCTACTTCTCAATAAAGCGCTGCTTGAATGATGGGTTTATTATTTTTCTTGAAGAAAAACACAACAACAAAACAATCTGGGTTATATTAAACATCATATATAGATATTATAACAAAAACGAGTAAGCACGCAGCTCTGACATCGTCTGGTCAGTCAGCCTGCCTCCCACACTCAGGAATAAATGAAATCTGACACCTGCTGCTTTGTGATGTGAAGCGCGTTCAGCTCCGCTGAATTCAGGCAGCAGACACATTCAGTAGTTAGTGTGTTTGCTCTCTCTAACGAAACTAAATGATTTAATTACACGAAAATATCAAAACGACGGTGAAAGACGGTGTCGCGGTGGGCAAGTGTTCTAACCGGTGAGAGGCTGATGCACCGATTATCACCGTTTCACCGACTATCACAGCAAGCCTAACTCGTACTTGCTCCTCCAGCGGTAGTAACTCCTCCTTCTTCATTTTTTCATAATTTATCGTAGAGCTGTAATCGGGCCTTAAAAGTTAAGCCCGAAATGTCCGGAGCCCGACAGAATGCAGCCCGAACCCGAACGTACATTTAGATTGACAGCTTTTTAAAAGCCCGAACCCGTTTACAGCCCGACATTATTTAAATGTGCGCACATACACAGCTTTTGTCAAGAATGAGTAATTTACACAGGTTTTAACATTATTTATTCATGACTAATAATCTACACGCCACTTGGAAGTTGAAACAAAGAAATAAATAAAATAAGTCATCTGTAACATTGTAACATCTCATTCTAAATAGGCTTATGCAATACACTATAAATATGCAAATACAATTATTATTTCTTAACGAATTAAATTAAGATAATACATTCTGCATTAAGATGGGTATTTGGCAATAACGAAATTAAGAGAAAGGCTCCGCGGGATTTGCGTCGGCACTTCTCTCCATTACTGCCAACATAAGTCTATATCCTCTGTCTAAATTATGTATTTAAGACTCGATTCATATTTAGTTATACATTGAAAAACCTACTCACCAAGATTAGGACAGATGTTTTTGATGAGTAAAATCATTAAATCCACTGTAAATGAATTCAGCGCGATCCTGCGCTACTGATAGTGCATCCAGCAGCGTTGAACTTGACCGCTCATTTACCTCACAAACCCGGAGCGCAAGCCCGAGCCCGACCCGAGCCCATGTAAAATGTTAGAAATGAAGCCCGAACACGCCCGAGCCCGTCGGGTCCCGACGGGTCCCGTCGGGTTCGGGCAAAGATCTTCAGCTCTAAGTTATCGGAAAGAATCGGTAAAGCTAATCTTTCTTTTATAAATCTGATTAAACTAAAGACTCTTCGGAGATATAAAGGATGTAATATTACTCTATAGGTACTCCAGACTAACATCAGAAATAGCGTGTGTTATGTGAGCTTTAAATCCTAATAATTTTGACCCATACAATGTATTCTTGGCTATTGCTCCAAATATATTCGTGGTACTTATGACTGGTTCTGTGGTCCAGCCTATAGACTGTAAAAAAAAGATGGACGACGCGATGCCACTTCCTTTGTAATAAACTCAGCGTAAAATGTATGACATGTTACGCAAAAACGTCCGTTTGAAGCCAAGGCATGCGCAGAAGTAATCGTCCATGGAGCCTTGACGCAGAGCCGCGAATCAAACTTCCGGCCAAATGCACAATTTAAACACACCCTTTGAAATTGTCATTTGACTGGCTTGCTACAATAAGTTACAATAATACAATTCATTTTGCCGTTGTGAAATAACACAGAAATCAAAAATGTATAGTTAGTTATTTACATATTTACATTTAGCAGACAGTCTGCTCAAATGAGCTATCAATCACAAATGTCAATCATAACAACATGCCCCGTTTCTATAGCATCAAATTACTAGCTAAAATGAAACTTATCACAAAAACGAACAATTTAACATATATCAGCGTGAAAACTACTTTAAAGGTGGGGTGCATGATTTTTGAAAAACACTTTGGAGTCGAGCAGAGTACCAAAACACACTTGCAGCCAATCAGCAGTAATGGGCGTGTCCAATAACCAACATCGTTGCCTGGGTTCCCTATGTGAGGGGCGGGTCTATCAAAAGATGGTCCAGATTCTATTGGGGTAGGGGCATGTTTGTTTAGGTGATTTCAAATATCAACATTAGCTTTCAGAGATCATGCACCCCGCCTTTAAGGGACTAAAACCATATTTCGGAATTTTTTTTATTTATTTTGACCTGAGTCCTGTTTGTTTGGATGAAGAGAGTGTCGTTTATGACTTGTACTGCATCCAGCCACCAGGGGGTGATCAAAGAGCCAGCAGCTTTACTTTTCAAGACATACGAAGCACACCCGGTCCAGCAAGGGTTAAAAATGCTCTGCACATGCTGGCCAATCTCTCAACCAACTTCATGAGTTTACACCTGGGATGCCCTATAAACTTCAAGGAAAGAGAGCCAGTGCATGCTGGGAACTCGCTGGCAGCTTTTCCCTTCACAATTTATACTCATTTCAAACTCATTTCAAATAAGCATAAGCGTTTCTAAGATCTTGAGAAACAAATTGAGAGTCACAGCTGTAATCCAGTAGCTTCATCAGGGACACAACAGTTCTGCCAGAGAAACGTCAGGCTGCCTGAACAATTTAACATTTCTTTTAAAACAGACCTCATGGTGCGCCAGGTCCCAACACAGCAAATTTCCAGACAGCTGCCTTCTATAAGAAGCAGGCATGAATTGGAAAGAAAACTGGAGCAGACTTAACAGGGCCAAACACCTTTCTATTCGCTGTTAAGAGTACTCTTTCCTTACGGGCAATGAGAAAACTAACTTCTTTTGCATTTCTCCCTGTGTGAACTTACAAAATACAAAACAGGCACAAATCTTACCTGTCATTATCCGTTGGCCTTAGTGATGGGAGTCTAAAACTCGTGTTGCGGTCCAGTTTCGTCTGACTCTTCGTTCTTTTGATGGATCCTTTCAGTCGTTTACTTAAAAAGCCCTAAAAAAAGAGAGAAAAGGTCAGGTGCGTTCCTTTTGAAACCAGTAAGTAGCTGAATGACGGGTTGAGCGTGCGTGTGCGCTGCTGTGCCCCGGGTGACTCATGCTTACTCACGACCTAAGAGTCTGCGCTCGCCGCTGTATGTGACTTTAAAGTGATCATCAATTATAGACAGAGCCCACCTGCTCAAAGACCCCAAGAACATATCACACAGAAGCGCCACTGTCATCGTAATTTCATACAGACTCCCGTGACCTTTCAAAAGCAGGTCTGAACATTAAAGCTGATAAAATAAATCCATTAAACCATTTCAACAGACATATCTCTCGTTCTTGGCCATAAAAATGCACTCGCATAGGCTAATAAAAGTCTGAATAAGTTAACATCTGATTTTAGTGCAGTCAGTGTTGCGCAATGTCTTGAAGAAAAAAACTAAATATTAATAAGTAACCAATAAGTCAGCAAGTTCAAACGGTCACCTGCGGATATATAAACACATGTAATAAATGGCTCTGGGTCAGTATGAGCTGTTTTTATGAGGGTGTTATTCTTGGTAAAGCAGGAAGCGAGAAAAATACTTTCAAGTCCATTCAGCATAAGGTTATTCATTCAGAACCAGTGTGAAAGTGTTACACATTCAGTCTAGCCAAGAGGAGGTGAGGCGTTATATAAATAAACGTATAAATATAGAATAATAAAAACAGGACGTGAATCTGAATACTAGACAATATGACCAAATCTATGTATCATTTAGCTATCTAAGGGGTATCTGAGGTAAGTCACGACTAATAATGTGGATTTAAGTTATAAAAAGACAGCATTTATAGACTTTGCACTTCTATTTCATCCCTACTGACCGCCAGAGGCGGTGCTTAAGCACTGAATGATCCATCTCGCGCATGCGCAGGTCGAGTGTTTATACCAACAAAGTCACCCGTGACCCCTGATGCCTACGGAGAGTCTATAACTTCCGGTGACATCAGAGGATCTGTTCCTTTTCATCTTCTCGCTTCGCAGGTTGTTTTTTCCGCGCTAGCAAAAGACTACAGGATATTGTGTTTCATTCGTTGCTGGTGGCCTTGTGACATTTTATTGTCGGAGCAGCGAGTTGCTCGCCCTCCAAAGGCCGCAACGAAATCTACCGACAGGTGAGTTACAAACTTTTTATATAACTGCTCGTTTGGTGCATTTGTTGGTGACGGCTGTGTTTTCGCTCCCTCTCCCGACATTTGTAATCTAACGTTAACAGTTACCTTTATATTATTGATTCATCTGCGATTTATTGTTGTAACACGGACGAGTTTTTTGGTTGATTGTTCAACTGCGCTCGTGTAGTTACTTTGTGCCAACTCGGTTGTGCCGGTTTATTTTGTTAAACGTCTTTTTGCGCTTTAACTGCGTTTTTTGTATTTAGTACCAACTCGGTTGTGTCGGTTTTTGTTAAATGTTCGGCGCTTAACTGCGCTTGTGTATTCGTGCCAACTCGGTTGTGCCAGCTTTTTGTTAATCGTTCGGCGCTTAACTGCGCTTTGTGTATTTTGCAACAACTCGGTTGTGCCAGTTTTTTGTTCATCGTTTCGGCGCTTAACAGCGCTTTGTGTATTCGTGCCAACTCGGTTGTGCCGGTTTTTGTTAATAGCGCTTACCCTTAACTGGCTTCACAACGTTTGCGGTGACGGTTGTGCTTTCGCTCCCGGCACCGGTACTGCGTTTAGTGTCTTATTTTTTCGTTACCCTAAGCTGGTGAAGGCAGTGCTTTCGCTCCCGTTACCAGCATATTTGTACCTCAGTGACTAGATTGGTGGCAGTGTTCCCGCTGAAGCTAATCTTTTTCTTTTTTGCTACATTTGTTGGTGAAGGTTGTGCTTTCGCTCCCTCTCCCGGCATCTGTACTGCATTCTGTGTCTATTTTTTCGTTGGGATAGTTTACCCTTAGCTGGTGAAGGTAGTGTTTTCGCTCCCGCTCCCAGCATAGGTGTGCCCCTGTGACTAATTGGTGGCAGCGTTTCCGCCGAGGCTACCTTTTTTCTCAGTTGCCAGCATGGTTGGCAACCACTCCTGCTCGGCCTGTATGGCTCCTCTGCAGCTTGAGGATGGCCATGATTTATGTCCCTCATGTCTTGGCTTCGAACATTTAAAGGAGGGTCTTTCTGACGACCCCTGCATGAACTGCGGTATCATGCCTCGGGCAGTGAGGGCAGCTAGACTGGCTGAGGTGGAGCAACTGTTGGGCTCTACTTTGTCGATTGGACATTTGACCCCAGCCCAGCGACTGGTTCCAGATCAGTCTGGGCAGTCTAAACGTCGGGCTGCTGAGGCTGCAGGCCCCACTCCTGCAAAAAAGGCTAAGGGACCCCGGCTTGCCTCTAAAGTGGACCAACTAACAGCGGAGCTCAATACTATGAAGTCCCTCTTCCTGGCTTTCCAGTCCGGTACTGGAGCAGAGCCGCCAGATGATTTTGTCCCCTCGGCAGCCTCCTTGGAGTCGGAGGACGATGTGCTTTCCATGGCAGCGTCAGCTGGCCAGTTTAATGAATATGAGCCAGAGGTACTTCCACAGATGGAAGCCTCCCAACCTTCTGGGGCCTGCTCCCGTTCTTCAACCCATAGCTCTACTGGTGGTGTTGAGGACTGCTCTATGGGAGCCATCATTCGTATGGCTCTTGCTCGTCTCCAGTTGGACGTCCCGCAAACTCAGCCGGCTCCGGCCAGTGCTTTTTTCAGGCGTGTCCCAGCCTCCGTCAGCTTTACTGCGCCCCCATCGGAGGAGTATTTGAGGGAGTTGCAGGCATGCTGGAGGGATTCTAGGGCCCTCTCTCATGCAACGTCCGATGGCCGGACCCTGGCAGCCATGCAGGACGCCCAGAAGTTCGGATTGGACCGCATGCCAGCAGTTGAGCCGACAATAGCGGCTCTTATCATCTCACCTGATGAGGCTTTGAGGCCGGATGCTAGGTGCCCTCGTCCCCAGTGCCGGGTTACAGATGACCTGCTCTGTAAGGCCTATGATGCAGCGGCCCGCATGGGACGCATCGGTAACTCCATGTCCCACCTGATGCTCGCTTTGTCAACTTCCCTGCAGGAGACTGAGTTGGATGCCTCTGTCCACAATTTTAGCGATGCTTCACTACAGGCATTCGCATTGATGTCTAGGGAATTGGGGCGGTTGATGTCTACTCTTGTGCAGGCTCGCCGCCAGGTATGGTTGGCACAATCTCCTCTCACTGAGGCCTGTAGGAGAACCCTCCGCAGTGTTCCGGTGGAACCAGGGGAGCTGTTTGGTTCCGCAGCTCTGGAAGCGCTTGAGCGCACGGTCCAAGCCGGACGGACTCGACAGCAGCTGTCCGGGCTTCAAAGAAGCGTTCCGCCTCCTAGCAGGCCTAGAGGTCCTCCAGCTGCCCCACAGCGCAGCTCTCGTCCACAGGCTCACCCTAGGGGCTACCTAAGGTCTCTGCGCCCACGTCCACAGCCTGCTCAGCAGCAGGCACCGACCTTTCGGGTGCCTGACCGGCTGCCCTCAGGACAACCTCAGTCCTTTCCAACCCGTCGTGCCTCTGGAACCTTTAGAGGCCGGGGACCCCGGCGCTGAAGCCCGGGGGTCGGCCGTCGGCTGTTTTTCCCAGCAGCAGCTCAGCTATTGGGCTGCTTCCATCAGGGACCCATGGGTGCTCTCAACCTTAACCCACGGGTACAAACTTCAGTTCCGACGCCGGCCCCCAGCCCATGGCCGGGTCAAGATGACCATCATAAGCGACCCGGCAAAAGCCCAAGCCCTCACCCAGGAGTTGTCCGCCCTCCTGGACAAGGGCGCCATCGAGCCAGTAGATCCCCTATTGCACCCTGGGGGGTTCTACTCAACTTACTTTCTGGTAGCAAAGAAAGATGGCGGACTCCGTCCTATCCTCGACCTAAGGGGTCTCAACAGGTTCCTGAAGGTTCTGAGGTTCCACATGCTGACCACTGCAGAGGTTCTACGTACAATTGCCAAAGGAGAGTGGTTTACGTCAGTAGACCTGAAGGATGCCTACTTCCACATCCCTATAGCTCCACACCATCGGCAGTTTCTGCGGTTTGCCTTTCAAGGGCGTCATTTCCAGTTCCGAGTGCTCCCATTCGGTCTCTCCCTTTCCCCTCGGGTGTTCACCAGGTGTGTGACGGCAGCCCTCTCGCACTTGCAGTCGCGGGGCATGAAGATTCTCCCATATCTGGACGACTGGCTCATCTGTGCGCCATCCCAGTTTCAGGTGGCACTGGACACGTCGTGTCTTCTCTCTCATGTGGCCCGCCTGGGCCTCCGGGTGAATTTTACAAAGAGTTGCCTGGTTCCATCGCAGGGCACGCTTTTTCTCGGGATGACTCTCGATGCAATCACCATGAAGGCTCGCCCATCACCACAGCGGGTGGACGACATCCTCCGCCGCCTCCTCCTGTTTCGGGGGGGCAGGCAGTTATGCTATGTGGAGTTTTTGCGCCTCCTAGGGAAACTCACAGCTGCCGCTACCGTGATTCCTCTAGGACTGCTGTCGCTGCGTCCCCTCCAGAGGTGGTTGCACGGCTTTCACCTAGATGTCAAGTGGCACCGGCACAGGAAACTCAAGGTGTCACGTCGTTGCCTTCTTGCTCTGGCCCCATGGAGAGTAAGGTCATTTCTCCTGCAGGGCATGCCCTTGGGTTCCATCGCATCTCGTCGGGAAATCCTCACAACAGATGCTTCCCTCTCGGGATGGGGTGCTGTGTGGCAGAATCGAACAGCTCAGGGGCTGTGGTCTGTGCAGGAGCGCTCACAGCACATCAATGTCCTGGAACTGCGGGCTGTGCACAAGGCATTGCAGGTTTTCCTTCCCTTCCTGGGAGGCCGGCATGTGCTTGTGCGATCAGACAATGTCTCGACTGTGTCTCACATAAACCACCAAGGAGGCACCAAGTCTGCACCACTGCTGCAGGCATCCCAGGATCTCCTGCTGTGGGCAGGGCCACACCTGGCCAGCCTGAGGGCGATGTATTTGCCTGGGGAGCAGAATCAGGCGGCAGACTTACTCTCCCGTTGCAAGCCTCCGCCGGGGGAGTGGCGGCTTCATCCGGATGTGGTCCTCAGCATCTGGGACATCTTCGGCAGGGCAGGGGTGGATCTCTTTGCCTCAGAGGAATCGACCCATTGCCCCCTTTGGTTCTCCTGGACGGAGAAGAGCAGCCCTCTGGGCCAGGATGCTCTCGCACACGATTGGCCAGAGGTTCTCCTCTATGCTTTTCCACCAATCCCTCTGATTCTTCCAACACTGCAGAGAGTCCTCCAACACGGTCACAGGCTACTGTTGGTAGCCCCCTTCTGGCCGGGAAGAACATGGTTTCCACTGTTGTACAGCCTCTGCAACGGTTCACCGTGGCGCCTCCCAGACAGGAGGGATCTCCTGTCTCAGTTACGGGGCCAAATCTGGCATCCCGATCCTCACCGCCTGCAGCTGTGGGTCTGGTCGCTGCAGGGCCCGACCCGCTGCTGACTGAGTGTTCAGATGGCGTCTGCAATACCATATTGAATGCAAGGGCGCCTTCTACCCGGGCGCAGTATGAGAACAGGTGGCGGCTGTTTACTACATGGTGCTCAGACAGGAATGTGGACCCTGTGCACTGTTCAGTTCCAAAGATTCTAGAGTTTCTCCAGTCACTCTTGGATGGCGGCCGGTCCCCGGCTACCTTGAGGGTATATGTGGCAGCCATTTCCTCTCGACATGCTCGGGTGGACAACGACACGGTGGGGTGTCACAGATTGGTGTCCCTTTTTCTGAAGGGTGCATGGCGGTTACGCCCCCCACGAGCACAACGCGCTCCAGCCTGGGATCTACACCTGGTGCTCGATTCCCTATGTTCACCTCCCTTTGAACCCCTGGCTCAGGCAGAGCTGAAGTGGGTCTCTATTAAGACTGCCTTTCTCCTTGCTATCACGTCAGCGAAACGTGTTGGGGAACTTCATGCGCTCTCTGTGAGTGACTCATGTTTGAGGTGGAACTCCGATGGCTCGGGGGTTACCCTGTGGCCGAATTCAGCTTTTCTTCCGAAGGTTTTGTCATCAACCAACCTTAACCAGCCTATCCACCTGGCACAATTTACTCCCCCAGAAGGGGAGGACAGATTACAGCTGCTGTGTCCCGTACGGGCTCTCAGAGCCTACGTTGTCGCGACTGCAAGTATAAGGCAGTCAGACCAGCTCTTCCTCTGCTATGGTGGTCCTAGGAGGGGCTGTGCTCTCTCCAAACAGCGGTTGTCTCATTGGGTGGTGGATGTAATCACCCAGGCATATAAACGAGGTGGTCACCCCCTGCCATCCGGGGTGAGGTGCCACTCTACCAGGGCAGTCTCAACTTCATGGGCGGCCCTGCGCGGCGTGCCCCTGGAGCGCATCTGTGAGGCGGCATCATGGGCATCCCCGAGTACCTTCTCCAGGTTCTACCGGGTGAATGTCGCCACCCCCCATCCACTGGAGGTGGTCCTGTTGCCAGACTCTGCGCTGTCCTCTCAATAAGGTACGTGCTAAATTCCTCGTGACTTTTCTGGTATGTGTCATCCAGTGCTTAAGCACCGCCTCTGGCGGTCAGTAGGGATGAAATAGAACGAGAGTTACGTATGTAACTACGGTTCTATGAATCCCGGATGACCGCCAGAGCGTTCTGTCACTCAGAATTCCCGTGTACTCGCGAGAAGATTCTGTAGGAACAGATCCTCTGATGTCACCGGAAGTTATAGACTCTCCGTAGGCATCAGGGGTCACGGGTGACTTTGTTGGTATAAACACTCGACCTGCGCATGCGCGAGATGGATCATTCAGTGCTTAAGCACCGCCTCTGGCGGTCATCCGGGATTCATAGAACCGTAGTTACATACGTAACTCTCGATTTATACAAAAGTGTGCAGGTGTGCATATATTTACATGTCACCAAATCTTCTGCAAAATATGACACATGAAGGCAGAATTGTTCAATGTTGTTATCATTAAAAATATATGCATTTACCATATTAAAATTAGGCTTTTAACCACATTCAGCTTTATTGTGTGCCTCATTTAGTGATTAAAAAACTAAAAAACATGTCTACATTTATGCATTTGGCAGATGGGTGATTCTGGTGAAATTAGACTTATGATGTGTCATAAAAGATTTTGATAAAAAAAGTAAATGCAAAGTAAGAGTATCAAAATACAGTTAAGTAACTGTTAAGAAGCATACAATTACAAACATCTCTTCATGTACTATTTTGCACATGATTTCAAATGACATCATACAAACCAATTTCGTTGTTTTTCCCACATTTAAGGGGAAATTTTCATTACTGCGATGTGTCCATGACTGGATTTGGGTTCTTTGACATGGAAATATTTATAATTAAAAAATCTAAAAAATAAAAAGCTTAAGTGCATGTTATACTATAAACATTAAAGAAACATCTGGTATTTGGTGATCATTGGTAAATGTAGAGACAATAATAATAATAAAGAATATAAATGTGTCCAAGAAAATTTTTCTCATCCTCCGCAACAATTTTCAATCATTGTTTAAGCCCTTAAGGAACTAACATTTAAAAAAATTTGTTGGAAGGGACATAATTGACTGTGACACTCAAGATGGCTAGCAGGTAAGCCGTTCTTATTTTTTTTCTACAGATAAAAGTTGATATTTTGTTTATCATAGAACCTAGACAACTTTTTAGTTCTCATTACCGAAACATGAGTTTGTAAATGCATATATTTAATGTAATATCATGTTGCGGTAATGATCATTTTTGATAATGATAATCGAAAAAATTTAAATAATTCTATAGGAAATATGTTTTAAATCCTCTAAAAATAATGTTAATAGCAAGTTCAGACCTTAGTCTTATGTGCAAAAAAAAAGGCTTCAAGGGCTTTTTTAAAAAAATCTGATGCTTGACACCTTCTAAGTCTGGATTTCGTGAGAATCACCCCAGATGCTTTTATCCAAAGCGACTTGCATTATAAGGTATTTTTTATCAGTTTGTTTGTTCTCTCGGTTCGAACCTATGGCATATTGTGCTGCTATCGCAATGCCCTACCACTGAGCTACACAGGAACACTATATATATCTATATGGCTCATAGACTGTAAAAAAAGATGGACGACGCGACGTCGCCTCCCACCATTGTAATGAATTGAAGCCAAAAATGTCCGACCACGGTCGCCGCCATGTTACGTAAAAACGTCAGTTTGGAGCCGAGGCATGCGCAGAAGGAATCGTCCGTGAAGCCAGAGGCGGAGCCGCGGTATCAAACTTCCGCCCAAACGCTCGCGTGGCCAATTCAACCACTCCAATCATAACGACACGTCCCGTTTCTATAGCATCAAATTACAAGCTAAAATGAAACTTATCACAAAAATGAACACTTGAACATATATCAGCGTGATAACAACTACTTGAAAGGACCAAAACCATCTTTCGAAAACTTTTATTGGAAGTGTAAATATTTTTTTTATTTAGAGCACAGTCCCATTCATTTGAATGGAGAGGGCGGGATTATGACTTGTACTGCAGCCAGCCACCAGGGGGCGATCAAAGAGCCAGAGGCTTCACTTTTCAAGGCTTATGAGTAGGGATCGACCGATATGGATTTTTTTGTGCCGATGCCGATACCGATTTTTTTCCATCAGCCTTAGCCGATGACCGATACAGGCTGCCGATTTTCTTTAGCCGATATTTGGAGCCGATACTGCTTTTTCTTATTCAGTTTATATCATAAAAATGACACAATGATAAAACCAAATGTTACAACTCTTAATTTAAAAAAGGAACATTTACTGAACTATATTTAACAAATAGTAAAAAAAGGTGAGGTAGAAAATTCAGTGCTGCTTAAAATACATAAATAAAATAATAATTACACCATTGCACACAGTAGCAGCAACCAAGCAGCATAACAAGGCGAACACTTCACTTTATCCATGAAAGTAACCAACTATTTACAACCTATTTAATGCATTAGGTCTTAAGTTTTAGTGCACTTAACTTAATCTCTTGTAGAGCAAATATCTTTAATAAGAAGACAAGGAATAAGGAAGAAGACAGCAATACTGATCAAAAAACCACTTAAAAAGAATTCTGAATAACATGCCAATTGCCCCACTTCTGTACCTCACACACTCTAGTGCCCTATATTAAATGCGAGGGATAGTTAGTTTGCCTCAGCTCGCTTAAAACGCATAAAACTAAACAAATACATGAGGATTTGTGTATGGACTTCGGTCAGATAGTAGAGCGCGCGTGCACGTGGGAGAGGTGCAGTGAGACATGGATGAGAGAGTGCATGTATCTTTGCGCTCCCAGTGAACGGAAATGTTGACAAAACTTACAAAACAACACTTCTCCGGTCACATAAAAGTCATGTGGGAACTGTTTGGAACTAAGTGCTTTTGGTCGAATTTCTTAATTTTTTTCGCTGACGAAAATTCCGCGAAACTCCGCATTAACAACCTTAAACGTATGCAACCATGAACTGCGCTCTCCACAATGACGAGACACTATCAGCAATGGATATTGATTTTTAGCCTTTTACCACTACATATATTTATGGAGATGAGGATTAAAAACCCACCCTGTCCAGCTATGATCAGCTGTTCGGCTGATGACCTGCGTTCGCTTGCGGCATTATAAGCACGCATCGCGTCCAAACATCAGACTGGTGGTCGCTGAATAAAACTCCTATAAATACCACGAAATCACGGAACAACGTCAGCATTATTTAATCCAATGACCCGTGTTCGTAACAGCTGCCGTATGCATACGGTTAGCCTAAAGGCTATTTGAAGCTCCCTAAATACAAGGGCAAGCAGTTTTATAGGCATTCGCGTTTTCCATTAGGACCACCAAACTTTCTTAGCTATGGTTGCACGCACATATAGAGCAACGTGTTAACACTTTCAAAGTATATGGCAATATTTCAGTCAAACAGTTAAAAGATGCTTTGAAGTTTAAAACTTACCAGAGCAGCTTGGAGCGCTCCGCTCTGCTAGTGGGGGGAGGGGCAATGCACGGGCTGCAGGCAGCCTCCAGCAACACAGAGCTGCCTGTGGGCGCCTGTCTGTAATTAATGCCAGGGAAAAACTATCGGCGAACGCAAGCCGCGAATCGGCCGATGCCGATACACCTAAAACCTGCTAAAATTGGCCCGATGTATCGGCCGGCCGATATATCGGTCGATCACTACTTATGAGGCACACCCGATATGGCTATGCATCACAGAGGGTTTGCTATAAAGAGTGGCTATACATTACATGCACGCAGCACCATGAAATTGGCTATCTGAAAAATAGGGCAGGATGGATTTTGGCCCTGTTCAGGTCTGTGATGGTCTATAAGTAGGTGACCGTCAGCTACTAAAAGCTCCATTAAAAAAGAAAAGGCAAGATAGTGAGAAAGTGTGTGATAAATTAGTCAATTGGGACTTGATTCAGATTCGAAAAAATTACTCTGTAATAGACTGAGGCCAAATGACATGCAAGATCGTATTTGTACTGGACAGTGCAATGTCCGACTACACAGCCATATGCATTAATCCTTCCCTTAACTGCTATTACAGCTTTCATATTTCTGGGAAGATTTTTTACTACATGTTGCAATGTGGCCGTGTGGATTTGTTCCCAATAAAACACAAGCAGTAGTGATGTCAGGGGTTTGGGTCTCTGGCCTGCACAAAGCAAAGACTGGAACAGACTTGGGATGAATTGCAACAATAGTCAAGCTCCTCCACACAGGACTAAATACTTTACGGCCTTCTCTCTGGGCACAGGAGTTTTGTAATGCTGGAATAGAAACGCTCCCCAATATGCTGTTACAAAACTGGGAAAAAGAAATGGTGTCAGGGTTTCCACACCTTAGTTAACGTCAAATTCAAGGATCTTTGAAGGACTTCCAGGTCCAATACCCTCAAATTCAAGGACTAAATGTGGGGACACATTTCAAGTGAGAGCAAGGTTACATTGTGTTATCTTTTAAGATACATTATTACAGTTCCCTTTCGAGGGAACTTGCGCTGCGTTACTGCAGTGACACTTTGGGGACGCCTCCAGGGGTAAGTGCGTTTGAATGTGTATATCAAATTCAACCAATGGTGAGGCTTAACGACAAAGACAGGGTGACGCAGGAGCCAGGAAGTATATCGATATCTGAAATATTGCCAAAGACGGCGTAACAGGGACGCAGGAATTATGGCAATGAGACGCAGCGTTTTGTTCCCTTCTCTGGGAACAACATTTACATACGTAACCCCAGAAGTTTTCATTTATCAAACACAACTATGCAAAAAAGCATTTTGGTATGAATCAACATTCGCATACAGAAGATATAAGCATTTTAAGCGAACAGTTTAGCACGTGTGCTTTAAAAGTCAAGAATTTTTATGATATTATCCTACACCATATCCTACTAATATGGATTTTGGATTGCGTAAAATAGATTCAAGCACTTTCAATGACTTGTATCTATGTATATTTTCAAAAACTTCCCAAGGCCTTGAATTTTTTCCCCAAGATTCACAAACATTCAAGGATTTCATGGCATTAAGGTTTGGCATTGCTAAAAAGCTGGAACAGACAATTCTGTTAAAATATGGTGTCTACATGTTTGCCATTGTAGTGTAAGCACATATCATTTCACAAAGGCTTAACCTTGAAATTCAGGCTGTGGTGTAGTTTGGCAGGCTTCAATGCAGTCTATTCATATAATAACACACCAGAACCAATATCAATCCACCTGTCACTCAATGTTCCCAAGTTCATACCAGAAAATTACTTAGTATTTGTATTAAAACAGATATCTAATCGTCTTTTGTCTAAGTGGTCCAAATCTATTTGTTCTGTCTCACAATTTTCAGACAAACATCTAAAAAAAAAAAAAAAAAAAAAAAAGACACTATGCACAGAAATGCTTGCTTGGGATATAAATATCAGCCTTGGCCCACTTCCAGCCTAGTTAAAAATATCATCAAACAATTTCTAATGCATCTCTGAGGCATAGACTGCTCTCCAGAATGTGATGTTTTACAATATTGAAGGTATGATATGTCCATTGTTTTTACTTGAAAACATTTCTTAAATATTTAAAGAATGGTGCAACATTGTGGTATGCAAGTCATTCGTCTCAACACTGATTGGTGGACATAAGAGTGATATGAGACGCATGCAGAAACTGTCCTGATATAAGGCCATTAGTGCCAGGGGATAAATTGAGGACAGCGATACTTCACTAGTCTGGAGCTCAGGAGGGCAATTAAAGTGGGGCATTTATCCCAAGCAGGAATTCTGCTCTATTTCTATATCAGAGCAGTGTGATGTGCAGATGATAGATGAAGAAAAACTGCAGTTTTTGGGACTAACAAAAGGCATCGATGCTTCTAACATTTTCAGCTTTTCAAGCAGCGGGCTCCTTTTTCCAAATAGCTGTCTGGCACGACAAAACATTACATTGCTGTTGTCAATGTAACACTCAACCGAGTACACAAGCCTCTTTTTCACATGTAGTATTTGGAAGTCAAAAACATTTCTGAGAAGCAGTTAAAGGAGAAATATGTATGATTGACATCCAGAGGTACCGCAGTTAGTAAAAAGTAAATTTTTTAGCTGTTTTTTCCTTGCCCCCTCCTCCTCAGACTCAACGCTTGCATGGGTTGCCAGATTCCTACAGGCATCTGAAAAGCTTTGAGTAAGTTTATCTGCTAATTTGTTTTTATTGTTTGGAAATCACAAACCGGCTCTAATATGTGGCTCATTTTGGAGGTTGCATACAGAGGTCGCATTTATTGGCCTTCACAGTCTCATTTTTAACTGTCTGAGCTGTCAAAATACATTATTGGGTAAATTGGCAGGGAGCAGGATCGCACAAACCAAAACAAAAACAAACATTCAGACACGCATTTATTTCAAAATGAGAATAACTGGCTATAGCATTGTTTTTTAGAAGAAAAAAACTAATATGTGAACTTAGCAAGTTTCCTAAATATTGATGAATATATTAGTATTTTCTTTATTTAATTACAGTTACAAACCTACATGCTGCTCCTTTATGATCTTATATGCCAGGGAATGACTGATCGGATTAAATTAAGAGACAGAACAGGAGAGATGGATATTTAAAAAGTTTAACTTCAATGTAGTTACTTTAGTTAATAGATCATAATGTAGCTGCTGCTACAGTAGCTCGGCAGTAGTTAACCTACTTTGAAGTGATGGCTTGCAACACTTATAATCTAAAGCAGCTCTGGGGCCTAAAAATCAAATAACAGCTATGTGAAGAACATCGAGTGCTGGGTATTACAGGCCAGGATGAGCTGATGTAATGCAGATGTCTGCAGGAACTCACAGGCACTTTGAAGGGTGAGGAGTTGGGTCCATCCATAGAGAGGTTCTTCTCCGAGCTGCCCAGCCCCGATATGCTCCTCCGCCTGGGCGAGCGCTCCGCAGACGCTTCTGCTGCGAAAGAGAAGAGAGAAGATTGTAACAGATAGTTTGAAGAGAGACCGGGAAAGATGTTTTTAGATGTTGTAATAGGCTACAATATCAATTTTTCGGATGAAAAGGATAGCTGATAATAATTTAGGCCATTGCTGACTAATACTGTAGGTCAATACTATACATATTTTTTAGCACATCAACTCTTGGATTCTGATTGGTTTGACACATGATTGGTTTCATAATTTCAGGGAAAATCTTGCTTCTAAATTACAAATGTGAAACTCATTCAGACTGAAAATAACCCAGGGTTATCTCAGGGTGAAAAGCCCTTAATGAGTAACCATCCACTGCCATAACTGACGGGAAATTGGTTGTGTCTGAAATAGCCCAATATACACTGATTCACTATTCCTTATATTAGTTTGCTAATATAGTCTAGTCCACTTGAATGGGTGAATAAAAACAAGTAAGTGAATTTGGACATTAAGCACCCATAGCGATGCGGGCACCATCTCTTATAGTCGTCAGTCGCGAATAGGTTTGTGCCGATAGACGATAGTATTGTGTATCGACGATGGGCAGTCATATGGCTAATAGTGGGCTTTCATGAAGATAGTTGGTGATAGTTATTATTAATATCATCATCATAGTGTTTCACATTAACATGCACATTGCATGCTTTTCCTTCCATGAGAGGGTTTGTGGGCTTTACTTTGCGCGAGAGCTTGTAATGCCCACAAATTTCTTCTTGCATGCACATGGACTCAAAGGGCGCGTATTGGACTCTTGCTCGGACCTGAATGCACGCAGCGGACTCCTAGTACCTGAACTTGTAATACATGCGGCTCTGACATTTCCTTGCACTAGAGAGGCATGAGAAGGGTTAAAACCAGCAAGTTTGTTGTTCCCACTCCCTGTCACGCATTTTAGACTTATTGACGCGGATGGATTAATGGCATCAGTTTTAAGATGGTTGCGAACAAGTGACTTGTTATAAATTAAGTAGTCTCAGCCTCAGACATCACACCCACAGAATGTTGGCTAAACGTCTGATGTTTATCGTACACTTTCCTGGAAACACTGTGGGAATGTCAAAGTCGTCTTTGATTGGTTGAAATAAACCGGATTTCCAGGAGACACGAGTTTCGCAATTAGTTTTGGTCCTTGGAATACAAAGCTCTGACGTTCCATTGAGGAAGAGAATCAGTCGTGTTCACGTGGATAATAATGAGCAGTTATCACGATCAGCTAAACATTGGATTCTCAAAAATATGCAAAGTTTGCTGCATAGACTCTCTAAAAGACATCCAAGAGTTAAGCTTGAGGCAGTTAGTGGAGTCCAAAAGTTCGGTTCTCCTGAATTGCTTGTAGGTGTTAAAAAGTGAAGAGATATGCTTCAAACAGATGTTTGCCGGAAGCGTTTCATTGGTGTGGCTGTTGATGAAGTGCACAACGTTGTTCTATGGTGAGTAATGTTGTTTATTTAGATGCTATTCGATTGCGGGTGGTTATTTCAATAACTGACTTGTTGCTAGCCGGCTTGTTATTGTGGGGAGTCCGAACCGTTACGCTAGATGAAACAAACTGTGATTGGTTGTTTGACATGTCGGTTGAAAATCCCCATGGGCGGGCTTTCTCCAGAAAAAGCAGTGAAACTATAAGCTAAGTAGTGTGGAAGTAGTTTAATAAATGAGTAAACGATTGCCCCGCCCCCGATACTATTGTGTATCGGCGATCTCACAGGCCGACGATAGGACCATCTCAAAATTGGGCATATCGCCCAACACTAGTCCTGAAAGTTGCTCATCATTTGCATAACGTTAAACTTATCTCAACTTTGTTGGGTCGCTGGATACGACCACTTCCTCTCACCAATGGTCAATGTTGCTTGTGTCGCCTGATGCCGCCAAGCTTCCTTTTAAAATGAATGAAATCACATTTCTAGGGCTCTTGAATATAATCGTTTTTTCGCATGGGGAAATCTGATCGATTCAAACCGTTGAGACTAGTGACTCACACCCTTACACATCACTAGTCGCTGGCGTTCTGCACGCAGTTCAAGTATATCTATAGCTCAATTGGTAGAATATGTCACTCGCAATGCCAAAATCATGGGTTTTGAATCCCTTGGACACAAAAGTATGTGCACCTGCCAAATTCATTAATGTAAATGTAAAACTTAGTGGACCAGATAAAGACATCGGTCAAGCGAATGACAACATTTCTGTCCAGTGAAAATTAATATCCATATAAAGCACTTCGATTTCAACAGCTGGGAGAAAGCTGAATGGGGCCACTGTCCGGTCGAAATACTGTGCTAAAATGTCATAATGTGACAGTAAGTCATTTTCATTTCTGAGATCTGGAGCAGACGCAGGTGAGACTCACACACATTATTATACAGTAGATGAAATGGATAAAGGTTAATCACTTTTACGGTATTATGTTTAAACTGGAAAAAACAGACGTCATGTGTCCCCACACTTTTCAAACTGTCCCCACAGTACGTCTGATACAGACAAACTTTAAATGGAGTCTTGGGTTCAGTAAAGCCACCTGTCCTCTGTAAATCAATGTCTTCTGTAATGATGCCCAGCGGTCGCTAACAGTACATCAGACCTGCACTTACACACAAAGCTAAAGTGCAAGTCAGACAGGCTTACGAGAGTGATTTCACCCAAAGCATTCACTAAGTCCTCTTAATAAACCACTCATTCACTACCTGCCACTTTCAGACATCTAGATGGACACCCTGTGGCTTTTGTACACAACCACTCTTAACAGCTAAGTGAAATATCACTCTTTTCTTACAAAAGCTAGTTTCTTTTATTCTCCTCTGACCAGTTTATTTCACATTTGAACATAATAGCAGACGTGTGCATGTCAAGGATGCAACAGGACGTAACCTTCATCCACACAGCTTCCCCTTGGGCCATGCAGGGAGTCGTGCCGAGATGCAGATCACCCTGCGATGAGTTAATTCGCCCCGGGTAATAAAAAACCGGCCCATCACTGCGACAGAACTGACGCCACTCCGTGTCTGCACTGAATCAAGAAGCACGGCTGAAATTGACCCGGAGGTCTGTGGCCAAGTTTCTGCTTCTGGTTTCGTCTTCCAGGCCTCAGTGGACAGACACAATAGGGATTGTGCGTGAGCCGTCCAAGTAAAAAAAGGATCAGCCCCTTTACTCAAGAAGAGCTTTATGAATCTGTACAAAAGAATGAGAAGTAATGTCTCTCCATCACACTCGCACCTGGCTCACCTCCAGAGAAACATTGATTAGCAGCTAAATTTAGTGTCTCAACCTCTTTCTGCAGCTCATGGGCGTCCCAGTCCAGTTCAGTGTGAACTGTCTGACAAACTCTGCTGCAGGGACAGCCTGCAGATATTTTCAAGTGAAAAACATATCTGGCATGAGAATATGAACTGCATGTTGTTAGACTGCCTCTGTGCTTCCCCGAGGACTTGAAAAGATATGCACAGTGCCGAGAAGCAAAGAGCAATAGCAAGTTCTCACATTTTCTGCTCTGTGGCCACAGATGAGTTTTGAAGATGCCTGTTGTATCACTCACTTCACTAACGGGGGGTGCTAACTCTTGCCAAGTTGGTACGTGCAAACGCACTGCAGTGCCGAACTTGATAGACATGAGCGATCCCTGTGACTAAGCAAAGCTGGAATTTATGAACAACTAGCAGACACAAAAAATGTTATAACAAGTTATAACCCAAGGAATGCCCTATAACAACACATTCAAGTCAACTTCAACCATTACGGATTTTTAAATGACTATCCATAGTCCGAGATGGAGTGGGATAACTTAATCCAATAAGCTAATGTAATATAACATAGCTAAGAGCGCTAGAAAGAAAAAGAGCGACTGAAGATACCTCTATCACAGCTGGTGCCCATCACCTGCTGAATACATTGATCCGGTCACCATTGGACTGGCTGAACAGCGACCATCACCCTGATCCAATGAGCAGAGGTGCTTTCACTTTAATTACCCATCACTCTTGCAAAGATCCCAGCGCATTGATAAACTGCAGCCTCTTCATCGTTCCTCCGTTGCTGGCTGCCACATCTCACGGTCCGTACCCGCACTCAGGCTCTCTTTCACTTCTCTCGGGTTGTTTCTTAAACGCAGTACCTTGCCTCCCCAAAAGCTTTCTTGCGTCTCGGCAGCAATCCTTGTGCTCACTTTATCAGCTTCTGCCTTTCTCTTTTGGCACAACAGCGGAAGGGATTTTACCGCATTTACTCAATCAATTGCTGTAACCTCACTCCTCTGTTCCTCTCAGCAGAACTGCAAGCACTTCCCATCCTTCTCTCTCTCTCTCTCGTTCACCCCCTCCCCCTCTTCGACGCATCTGGCTTGGTCTGCCTGCTGCAGCCTCACACAGGAGCATGCGAGCGTGCATGTTAAATACAATGAGGAGACGCTCCTGGCCTCAAGACTTTTGTTTTGACACTTAATGTGGGACACGACTCTGGGGGCTTTTGGTTTGCATGCGCGAGTGCATATTATCTGTGTGAAAAGTAAATCCTACAGGTTTGGCACAAAACGAGGATGAGTAAATGATGACCAAATGTACATCGCATATAACAACACGATTAAACAGCAACAAAAGGCCAGCCAAATAAGTGACCTTGGCTTCTTTTCTCAATTGCACCATATACATGGGATTTCTTGACTGCCAGCATTTTTAGCCTGGAGAAGAATGTGAACTAAAATCCTTCACCTTACTTACGCCAAGAACGCCCAGGACTTTTTATTTCCTTTGACTACTATTCATACGCATGGGGCATAATGGAAACACAAGGTTATGGATTTTTTTTAAATTTTGGCACATTTCAAAGTTCAAGTTTGGTGAACTCTGACCTGCGAATTCGTATGACATGAAGACCAATATGTGACCAAAACATGATCGATATGTCACAGTGAGACCTTGGACCCTATTTTAACGATCTGAAACGCAAGTGCGAAGCGCAATGCGCAAGTGACTTTGTGGGCGGTTCTTGGGCGCTGTTGCTATTTTCCCGGCGGGAGAAATAAGTCTTGCGCCAGGCGCAAATCAATAAGGGGTTGGTCTGAAGTAGGTTCATTATTCATAGGTGTGGTTTGGGCGTAACGTCAAATTAACCAATCAGAACGCTATCCAACACTCTGTTTAAACGCAAGGGCGCAAGTTCCATGGCGGGTTGCTATTATTATGACGGATTTACCAGGCGCACGCCAGGCGCGGTTCACAGCCGAGGAGACCGACGTTCTTGTAAGAGCAGTCAAAGACAGAGAAGTTGTTTTGTATGGGGATGGAAGAAACTCGCCCAAATCAGCGTAGGTTAAACAGGCGTGAGAGGAAATAGCCACAATTGTCTCATTAGCTGGCTTCCCCATCGTTGCGCCAAGCGCTACAATGCTGTCAGGAGACGGGGGAATCCCAAGCTTGCCAGCATAAATCGGGCACGCCATGTAACGGGAGGTGGATCTGCCTCAGGACCTGACGCCAGCAGAGGACATCGCTGCGTCCACCCTCACCGCTGAAAGGGTTTGGGGGCTTTGAAATCGGAAACGCAAGCAAGGTCCAACCCCAAAGTACACTTACAAATCAAGTTCATATACATTAAGGTTTCTTATGAAAACATTTTAATTATTATATACATAAAATAAACGTAGTACGGCCACACAACAAACTTATGAAAATATTTTAATCGTTATTTGCATGAGAATTTTTTAACGCAGCCCCACAATACATAACAACTATCACCACAATGCTCACCACAATGGTTTCCCTTATGTGTTTATATTTTTTATTGTAACAATTTATGATTTGCAAAATTAACTGTTGCATCTGTGTAGATTAGATAAGCAATGCGCGTTGTGCAAGCTATACATTATGGTCAAGCATGCGCCCTTAAAATAGCATAATGAACTACGCGCAACCCGCCACTGACTTTAAACACGCCTCCTTTTTTGCTCTGAACCGCCCAGGGAGCGCAAGTTCATTCCCTAGTTTGCCGACGTGCGTCTGTGGAGGGAAAACCCCGCTGTGCGCCGGTGCAAAATACGAAATGATACATGCGTCACTGACAAAGTCAATTGCGCTGGGTGCAAGATAGGACCCCTTTTCTGAAAATAGCAGTGTCACACAATACTATTTTGTACAATAATAATAAAACTAATGATAGTGGTGCAAGAGGGAGTGTAAATCGGACAGTTCATTACAATTCAATACAAAATCGTTTTTCTCCGCAAACAATGTGATTTTTGCCGATACATTGCGTTACGCCCCAGAAGTCATTGTGGCAAATCAATAGGGGAGGTCAGGTGACCAACAGGAAGATCGCACACATCTCAATTCTCACAAGTTTGTTCTGTGTTCTCGCGACCTTCTGAGTTCGTTCTTCCGGGGTCGCCTGGCAAGACCAATCTCCACGAGAACGCAAGTCCGTTCTTTGTGTTCTTGTAATTGGGAAACTGTGGAATTGTTTTGCACTGTGTCTTTTCTCTCTTTCACTGTGTTTTCGCTGCTACAACCACTTTGTTGCTGCATTGCATTCAATTGCTAACACTAGCAGAAGAAAATAAACAAAAATGTGCACTTTGGCGGAAATGCATAGATGGACATCGAATTGTTAGAAATAAAATTGATGTATCTATCCATATCAAAGATTTGCGCATAAAAACAACACTTTAGCACGTGACGATATCCACTTTCTTCAGGGGTCTATGTAGAAATTTCATATGTTGAAAGTACAACGTGAAGTACTATAGTACTGTATCAGTAACTTGGTTATGGAAATGTAAAAGCGTACAGCTTAACACTACCTCAAGGCCACAAAGATGTACAGATGTTTGGACAGCAAGCTATCCAAATGGAAATACAAGAGTCCAGCTATTTCCAGTGCCTAAACTTTCACTTTGTTTCCATAAATCACAGCTCAAATTTGTTCCCTCTACAGCTCATCCATCATCTCACTATGTGGATCCCAAGGTCACATTGTCTCTGGCTGTCCTCCGTCCCCTGGTGTTGGAGTCGACAGGTCTCCCTGTCAGCCCCTCTGTGAGGCCGATGCTCGTCTCTCTCTCTTTCTCTTCAACCCTCCAGGCTGCGGCTGCCCCTGAAATCCACTTACCGCATTGATTTAGCCCAGCCCTCTTTCGAATCAATACGGTGTGCTGGAGATAACAGAGGGGTTAAAATGAGCGCAGCCAGACGTAAAACAAGGGCCCAGGATGTAATTAGAAGTGATGCGAGTGCTTGGTGGATGGATGTAAAGGTAGAGCACAGGGGGAAGGGTGAGCAAGGGTGGTCCCTAGTTAATGCAACCCCAATGTATTGACTTTTATTGCTTGCTGAAACAAGCAATCAATCTGTGGTAAAATGCCATTTGCAGGGTGTAAATGAATCAATACCAATTTACCTAAAGATAAAGAAGGTGAAACAATGATTTTGCCTCTGGGCTTTTTCTATAGCGACACCGCCCGGAACATTAAGCACTAGTTACGCTTATATTACCCATGATTGTCTGATTGGATGAGTCGATCATTATTAAAAATACTGATATATGGATACGTTGTAGAGAAGACACACATGGGAGCATTTAAAGGCGCTCTGAGCGAATCTGTGTGACGTCACTTTTTGTTGATGTTTGAACTGTTTTCAAACAAATGGAGCGTAGCTAACTCCTCCCGCTCCCCCTCCCTTCCGTGCTTTCATGAACGAGCCCAACCCCCACCCTCATATCCTTCTTGTCGTTTATTGGCTGGAACCCTATGAGGCTGTTTACACTTGGCATAAACATGCGTTTTTGTCCATCGGATCACAAGTGGACGATGTTAATGCCAGATGTAAACGGTGTTAAAACCTTTTGAGCTCGACCACTTTTAACCACATCCAGAGGTAGTAGAAACCACTTTCGATTGGATCGCTTTGGAGTTGCGGAACGCACATGTGGTTGAATGTGTTCGAACAGCCACACGCGACCACCTTCTCTCCGCCCATTTATCTAATCTGAGGTATTAAACACAAGTTTTACTTATTTTTTGACTTCAGGCGTGAACATACGGTGAACAGCGCTATTTTTAGCCTTTCATTGATAAAACTAAAGCGGCTGATCTCCGTCGTTTTGAAAGCGTGTGAAAGTTGCGCGATCATTTCATCAGTTGTGCCGAAAATTCAGATAAAGCTCTTACATAGACACGTACAAAACACTGTGCAGCATGTTTACTTGCTAAACAAGCAGTGGACTCCGACATAATATTAGTTTGCGTCCATATAAACTCATAATTACTCCCGATCGGGTTTGAATGACAGCGGAGAGACTCGCCCACCGTCTCACAGACCACCCCCTCACAGTATTCAGGACAGAAGCGGTGGAAAGTGGACAAAAGAGACGGATTTAAATATCAGGTATAAACGTAATGTGTCTCTCTCGTTCACTTGTGATCCGATCGATGAAAAAACACCTCTTAATACCAAGTGTAAACAGCCTCTGTGTTATGGTTTCTGTTTGTAGGTTTGGCCACTGTGTTTATATTGAAGCTTGTGGAGCCTGGGCTGTCTACAGAGATCGCTTTTTTACAGTTTGATCAGCGGACAGGCAGCAAGCAGATAGTGAGATGTTTGCTGTATGTAACAAAAAAGGTTTTATGGTCAAAAACGCGTGAATTCGCTTAGAGCGCCTTTAATTCACCAAGGATTAAGAAAGTCTGCTTGCTTAGAAAAGTAACAGTATGCCATGTGCAGAAATTACATGGCAAAACATAACTTGGAAATTTGAAAACTCACCTTAGTTATGAAAAAAAAGTAATAGTAATGCTTTCCTAAGCAAGCACATATAATGATCCTAACATGACCACAGGCTTATGTTTCTAAAGCTTAATTGGTCGAGCTTTGCATTAGCAGCTCAAAGGTTATAGATTAAATTAACACTGGGTTCGAAACACACCTACTTACAAAAAAATATAGCATGAATAAAATGTAAGTTGCTATGGATAAGAGTGTCCACAAAAAATCCTCTCAAAAAGCCATATGAAACCATAGAGAGGCTAATAAAAATGCTGTTTCATGCCATCACAGTAATGATGATAATGATACCTGATATGAAATGTACATTAATTATTCATATTTAGAGGAACAGCAAAGCTGAGCAAAGCTCCACATTTCCAACTCATGCAGCTGCAGCATTTTCTGCATCATAATGCTTAAAGAGGGTAAGCGATAGGAAAATCCTCTACGAAACTCACAGAGGGTTTAGTCAGCATGTGGAAATTGACACTGTGACAGGTCAGGTTTATTCAAACACTTTTCATCCATTAATCGCTTTTTCTAGAGTTCTTGTTTTTTACCTCCGACATACAGTACTGTGCAAAAGACTTACTGTGAGTTTACACCAGATGCGAATTTAACGATTTGTGCAAGTAGATTACATACAATGTCAATGCAAAGACGTGATCAGAAGCATCCTCGTGTGGGGCGATGCAAATGATGTGATATGGGCGACACATTTGCCGCGAAAAACACGCGCTATTTGTTTCAAACGCGTCTTCGCCCAAGTTGAAAATATTCAACCCGAGCAAAAAATTTGCATGACACGAAGTTAAATCCCACGAGTAATCTAGAGCGAGTAATGCGACGCCCCACGTTTGGTGTGTACGTAGCATTAGGCCACCACCACCAGACTTTTTGTTTTAGAAGTTTTAATGTCCATCCAAATTTATTTTTCAATTCATTTTATTAAGATACAAACAGAAAATACAGGAAATATGTACAAAAAATTTTTTTTCAGGACTAAATGTCTTCTTTAGGCATAGTCGGTGTTTAGTGTGACCTCTCTTGGCACTAAACACATCTTTTTGAGCAGATTGAAGTAAAAAGACTAATTTCTTTAAAATTGGAAATAAAGATTTAATTTTATTTAGGTTTAAGAGATCCTGCAGTTTCCTGTTATTGCTCAAGTGGAAGGGGAGTTTACCTTAAAAACTTGACACATCAGTTTACATTTTTATAAATTTTTTAATACTACATACACATTTCCTTTTTTCTGGATGTATTCTATTAAAGAGACTGAGAAACAAAAATATATGATGATCACTATAACATTGCAAAAACAACAAATCTAATTCTGGCATGGTGGCCTAAGACTTTTGCACAGCACTGTATCCGGGTTATAATTAGTGATGCACCGATGTACCGGCCGCCGATATTTATCGGCCGATTTTTGATGAATTTGAAACCATCGGCATATTGGCAATAGCACGAGAAAGGCTGATACCAATTGTTTATTAATGAACTGCATAAATAAATCAATTATATGTAAAAAATGAGTTAATGTTGTTAATAAAATAAATGCTGAAGAGCAAAAACCACCTTTGAAGGTTTTCATGCTGTCTTATTATATTTGTTTTAGCTTCATTTGTGCCTCTCTTATTATGTCGGTCAATTGAATGTTAATTAGATCCAATCCATGTTCAGTAAAAATAATTTGATGCAGAAATAAACTAGCTAATAGACCAACTGTGTAGTATTGTATACAAGTGTTTAATATCGGAATCGGCATCGGACAGAAGTTGTCTGTTTAAATCGGAATCGGTATCGGCCCAAAAAATCCTATTGGTGCATCCCTAGTTATAATTATTTTTATTGCTAGTTTTACGATACTTAGCTGTGTGCAAATTTTAGCGGCATCTACTGGTGAGACTACGAACATGTTTGTCCTGTAATGGACAAACATGTGGTCATCCGATACAACATAATGGCAAAACACGCTCTTGAGCGAGGTTTGTCTGTTTAGGGCTACTGTAAAAACATGATGATTGACGCAAAATGGCGACTTCATTGTAAGGGGACTCGCGGTGTATGTAGTAGGGGTGCAAAAATACATTGATATGGATCGATATGTCAGTTAAATTTTTAACGATTCAATGCATTGATGCCACACATAAAATATTGATTGCACCCCAGTATGTAGATAAAATCGGCTCATTCTAAGGGGCATTTTAAACATAGTCACTTCATGCGTTTTCTCTGATCAGATAGCTATCCGATCGTAAAAAGGCCAGGTGTAAATGCCGTCCGAAACGTTTTTGAGACGGATTTAAATCGGATCGCTCAAACCACTTCAGAAGGTGGTCTTGGACACATTTCAGACGAAACTAGACAAGTGTAAATACATCTGGTTGATGAAACCACATATGTCAGCGCATACTCCTCCCAAACGTAAACATGTCACCTGGAAGTTAGGTTAGGTTTTTTAAGGCAGAGTTATGAATAGGTTATTTGCCTTTTGCGCAGGAGAAGATCGGATTCATATCCGTTTTGCCAAGACACATTTATGTGGCAGAATGTAAATGAAACAGTTTTCACAAATCAAATTGCTATCTGATCAGAGAAAACACATGAAGTGGCAGGTGTAAAAAGGCCCTAAGGTAATAAAGATCTTCATGTAAGGTCAACAAAATCATGTAAGGTCTTTATACACCACTGAAAATATAGTTATGTATATTGCATTTCTGTTAATAGACCATCCTAAAAGGTACACACTGCACCTTTAAAGTTTTATTCTTGCTGCAATAAACCACATGAACAGATTGATGGTGGTACCGCACGCTGCAAGAATCTAAAAAAGTTTGCTGACTAAGGAGGCAGTTTCCCTCTTTGCCTCGCCAGTAACCATTTCAGTTCAGGTTGGTACACCTTAAGCTCCTCTGCCCTTGTCTTAAATGTGCATTACATAATGAAACAAGTGCAAACAAAACCACAAAGCCACATCCATTCTCTTGCTTTTTAATGACAGGACACTGTTTACCTTTCCAAGTATCTGCCTGATGCCAAATGTCTGGAATGCACTGATGTCACAACACTGAGCTGTGAAACCCGAGACTAGCAGGACATCTTTACCGTACTTAAACATAGCAGACAGGTGTGGTACGCTATGTTAAGATCCTTGCAAGTTAGGGCGACAACTTTGTATTACTTTACGACACCGGAAGATCTAAAGGTCAAACAGGTTTGGTCAAACAAAAACAAGGAAACCTACAGACAGGTATTTCAGGTTAAATATCGGAAATTAAGCTAACAAGGGGGTCACACGACATGGTAAGGTATGTGATGGATTGTCACGTTTAGAGAAATTACTGGAAAAACGTAAAAATTTTTCATATTTGGACAGGGTGGCATACAGCAAAGAATTAATGACTACAAGGAGTTCACGTCCATATAAGCTATTGAGAGAAAGCTATTATGAGTAGGGTTGGGAACCGAGAACCGGTTCTGTTTTTTAAAAGGAACCGTAACCGCACCGAATTCTTAAGTTTCAATTCTAAAAGCTTTTAAAAGTGATAAACGGCCAAAGCGCTGGGAGCGGTTACTTTAAGCCATGTCCTACCTCATAAAATTAATTACGTTGAGCCACTGTTTACAGTCACGCTGTTGAGGTTTGCTTTGTATACTTGGTGTTAAACATGTCTAAAAAAAGTCATGGTGTGGATTTATTTCCAAAGTGTAACACGTGTAAAATATATCCTGCAAAGGCGGCAGTACAAGTAATGACAAAACACTTGCTCCAGCACAGCATAAATCTCAAAAGATGTAGTGTTTTCAAATGTTTGAGAACTACTGCTTTTTTTAAATTTTATAATTCATTAGCTGGGAACAAAATCGTTTCTCTGTATATGTTAGTGTGGACTCTGCTAGTGCCTTATATCTATACTAGGGCTGCATGATTAATCGAAAAAGAATCACAATCTCGATTCATACATAAATGCGATCTTAATTTTAGATGACGCCGATTCACTTGCATATTAAGTATTTCCCTGTTTTTCAGATGCTGCATTCACATGTTCACGTATTCACATTACAATCCAAGATGCTATAATATTAGTCAAACTTGCTAACACACACTCATACAGTGTAAAACCAAACCCTATTCATTCACCAATCAAAGCCGATTGTTTCTCTCCTCTCTCATCTCATTTGCGGCGTTCCGCTGTCACTCGCGTGACGTATAACAAGGCGGCAGACCTAAGCACAGTCGTTTACTTGGTGGATTTGGAGCGGCAATTTTCACAAAAAAGAGAGGATAAACGAGCACCAACTGTGGAAAATTCTGGTGGCGACGGAGAAAGTGACGGATGCAACAACATCAAGGAAATGAGTTACCACCGGACGTTTCTAAATCGGAAGGCTGCAGCCTCCGGAGGTCGCATATGCAGGCTGCACAGGTCATCAAGCCTGGTTTATTTGAGTTAACAGAGCATTACATTCGCAAGTCAGAAACATACAACAAATTATGATTAACTAAAAATAGTAGTCAACTTTATAACGTTAATTGTTAATATTCTGAAAATGATGCGCAGCTTAGAAATGCGACCTCCAGAGGCTGCAGCCTTCAGATTTAGAAAGAGCCTCTGTGTCACTGCCACAAGTTTCCCATTAGAAAGGGTTTTTAGCACGAAGGGAACATTGTAAAACATTGTATGTTTGCATTTCTCTCTGATGGCTCAAAATGTTGATCGTTTAGTCTTATAAAAGTTTAGTGTTTTTAAAGTTTTAAGGTTGGCCAGTTTGATAGTACAAAAAGCACAGGTGCTATTTAACAGCTAACACATTTTAAATGACTCTAAATTTTAAGAGGTCTAAAATAAGGAAAAGAGACTTTTTGAGAGATGTTAACTGAAAGTCCTGTAGCACTTTTTTAAGTTAAGTGCATAATAAAAGAGAATCGGGATCTCAATTCACATCAAGAAAATCGTGATTCACATTTTAGCATGAATCGCCCTAATCTATACTGATTAAAAAAACGTATAGTTATTGTCCCTGGTGTGAATGGGTCTTTACTTAAAATATTATTTAGGAGCTCAGATGTAGCTCACTTACATGCTAAATAGATCAATAAACCAATCATAAAGCCCAGCAGTGAGAAATAAATAGCATATTTAAAACTAAAACTCTATTATAGATATTGTCTACTGTGTTTACTGTGTGATAGTTTAGTAATTTAGTAACGAATCTGAGTCCTGATATAGTTAAAATCACTGTTGTTCCCTGATTCATCCATTTTATGACAGTGAAAGTGAATAAGTGAATAAACAGTAGCAGTGGACGCACAAGGGGTTAATGAAAGTAAGCAAGCGAAATAATGCGTTCTTCAACAAAATATTCAAGTCATGACGACAAGAAAAGCATTGCTAGTCCAAACTTGGCTTTAAACATAAAGACGACAATGAAAAAGTGTCTACTGCTAAACACTGATGTCTGTATTGCGAAATACGACTGTAAAGTGCGACGCAACTTCACAAAACTGTTGCTCTTAAATAAATGTACGTCACCGTCCCGCGTTTGCAATTTAACGTTACATCAATAACAGTAAAAGAAAATCATCCGCTACCTACATGTATAAGTAAAACAAATCACTACTTGTGGACCAAGGTACACATGTATGGCGGTAACGTATTGTACACAATGCACATCTTGTAGCCGCGTGGCTTGTTGGATATAAAGTGAAGTATGCACGCCAAACATAACTTACCTATAAAGTCCATAATGATATCGACTCCGCGATCGGTTTATAGTCACATCCCTTCGATAAAAGACACCGAGATCTCCGAGAGATACAATGAGCCGGTGTTTAGTGATTGAAGCCTCTCTCACTCACACACCCCCATCAGTCAGTCCATACAGTGAGGAATGAGCCCGATCCAGTCAAACGCTCTCTCTCACTCCCTCAACAATGGCTGTCGTGCGCGAGGATCATTTAATCAAGCGACACGTGAACACTTCTGCGTAAATCACTATCATTTGTATTACTACAGTTTTAGTACAAATATTACGGTTAAGAAAATGGTTAATGCACTGCTATGATTACTGCAGTAAACGATGGAAGTTTAAAATTATATTCAGATTGTTTATTTAATAACATATCGATTCCAATGACGAGTGGAATCGACGAGGAGGTTATTTACACAATAAACAAGTCGTCTGAGTTTTGAAATACTGTGGTTTTTTATAGGAAGTTGTTCGGGAGACTTGTAAATACCGCGTTTCATTCATTGCGTAACGAGTTTCACTTGTAACACGCGTGAGAAAAACACAGGAAACCTTCAGCTGTGAGACACAATACATGAGTAACTGAAGGAAATGGGATGTGCATACTTTCAGCTGCTTATTTATTATTATAGGTATAAGTTTGCACTTGTCATTTAGTACAGCTGGATAACTAAAGTTGACTTTTTTTTTAAACAGAGCAACCATCACTTTGCTAAAGTGTCCTATTTGAATAGGTTCCATCAACATGTAAATTCAAAATAAATGTACTGTTTTTTTTAAGGGGCCAAAGAATGCACTGAAACAATATGTTAAATTGTCCCTTGATATTTGCATAGAAGGTATATGGCTTTATTAAGTGCAAAAATTACCCAGAGAGTTTTACATGTCTATTTAAAACCATAGGATTTGCCCCCAGAATGAAATGGTCTATTATTACCTTATTTGAAAGGGTCACGAATATTAATGTTAAGCTCTGCTCTGATTGGCTGTTTCACAGAGCAGCTCTTTCAGTAGCTGTGTGTGTGTAAACAGACCTTATGTTTAAGCCTGTATCAGACAAAGATACAGAATTTGAAGAATAATAAATTGTTTGGAGATTTGTAATAGATGTTTCCGAGTTGTACGGGTTTTTTTTGTGTGTTTTTGCAACAAAATGGCTGGTTTTCATAGCAGCTGCGAAAATGCCAGTAAAACTGACTATTATCAGCTTAAATTGAAATTAGTTGGCCTTAACAGTGACTTCTAACAACTTGCCAAAACAACCAGTAGTCTGTGGACATTGGCATATGGCCGACATTGCTTTTCCTGACATAAATGTTTGTCTTGCCGAACACTATTAAACCATCCCACCTTTATAGAACACAAGGCTCATCATAATGGATGTTTTTTAATGAAGCCTCACTGACAAAACTTTGCAATTACACAGAATAATAGCATTCATTGGTGTATTTTTATAGGATTTTTATACCAAAATTTTACATACCTGACAGATGGCTACTGCTACTGATTTACTACTTTTTGTTTTTTTTCAGTCCGAAAATTTTTTGTTGAATCTGTAAGCACAGTCGATCCCGCAACTACTTTTCCATTTTAGACGCGTTTTTTTACGCTAGGCTAATGCTGTCGCTAATGCAGGGTTCACACCAAACGCGATAGACACGGCAAGCGCGAGTGATTTACATGTTAAGTCAATGCAAAGATGCGATTAGGCATCCTGCTGCGCGGTACACACAGTAACTTCGACAGATTTCCGCGACGCGTTAACACATAAGGACCTTGCTGTAGTAGTGACGTGATTACAAGAAGTCTCAGCGGAGTCGCAGAAGCCCCTCCCATGACGTGAATTTCCGCGTGAATGTCTCGAATGACTAGAATTTCACGCGCGAGTGAACTTGAATGTTCAAGCGTCCAAATACGGGCGAGTGGAGCGTTTTTGCTGCTTCTACCATGGCTGATGGGAATGCACCATAAGACTTTTGCCATTCAGTGGGCGTAACCGCAGTCACTTTCGCCGAAGGTGACGTCACGTGCATACCCTCTATAGTAGAACTTCAGCCTAAACGCTAGCATATAGCACTAACTCAACAGTCACAACTTTGTTTTTATCATGTTTTAACATCACAGTCGGTGTTATGTTGAAATTGTACTGGTTTTTAAGTGGTCTTTTGTATGGACGTGGTTTACATAAGGAAAAGGAAACAATTCTGTTTCAGGCTCACGATATGTCATTACCATGTACAGAACTTATTATTCATCTATATCCATGTAAATACAGTTTTCCATTCTACAGCACCTTTAAGTAAGCACAGGACACCAACATTTTTGGGAAAAACATTTCTGAATAAGACTCCAATGTACACAATGAAGTTCCTCTGGGCTACATTTGTTATTACATGCCGTTCGGCTAGTTCTGATACACCAAAGAGCAAAACAGGATCTTCAGATATCAACAACCTAGAAGTGTTTTTTCTTGACCTAAATACAGGTGAAAGATCTTTTGATCTGCCCCTCTCACTTCATAAATCTGAAAACGTTTCTCAGGACAGCTTGCCCCATGACACGACACACTGAACAATTTTCATCCTGTTATTCGTTTCAATAAAAAAAACACACTGCACAGACACTAGGGGAAAACAAAGGGGAACGACATTAGTAAAAGCTCATCTTTCTTGCTTTAATTAAAATAGCAAAATCAATTGGGTATATTGTATAGCGCAAGAATAGAATGAGATGCATTTTATCCACTTAAACGATTTCCATTAATCTCTATTATAATCCATCATATGTTTCATTTTTTACTTAAAATCAAGGTTAAAATAAACACCTTGCATAAGTTCTTTTCTATATTGTCGCCATATCACTTTAGGTAGGACTTCTCTTCGAGTTCCCAGTTTTCTGTTGCACACATGGTATTGTAACAGTCTAAACGTAGTTACAAATACACCTTTCATTGGTATTTAAAAGAAGACCTCATTGTCTTGACAGCCGTGAGAAAGATGAGGATGATGCAAAACACATTAACAAATATAAAGCTCTTCATCGCAACAACAAATCTGTTTGATTCAAAGGTTGGCCACACATGATCATCACACAAACAAACAAACATTTTTGATATGAATCGAACTCAACACGCTGCCTATTTTGAATGGCCTTAGGAATCCAAAACTCTTCCCTAAGCACCTCGGCCGTGGAGTTTCTTATTGTCAAACAGGCCAAAAATTAACATATAAATAACTCTCTTCTCTTGCTCTCCGAATCTATTGGTAAAGCTTAGGAGGGTCTGAAGAATGAATGACTCTCTTAGTCACAGAGATTTGTGCATTTCTCTGACCGCTGCCTTTAGCAACCGTCCCTGAACTGCTCCCACCGGGTCAGCGTCCGCACCCCCGCGCATACTGCCACTGAATGCGAAACCAGTCAGAGGGCAGCCTCATTTATAACCCCCCTTCCCCGGGACTAGGAGAGAATGCAAAACTGTCCATAGAGACAAAACTAACACTCTTGGGTTTTGTTCCTCAGAATTACATTCCTAGATCTTCCCCCTCGTGCGAGCACGCCCCGTCCCACAGAGGGCACGGGTTCAAACATACCCCGAATATACTGTTTACTCAAACGAGTAAAAGTGCGGATTGCTGAAGAATATTTTAAGACGACTGAATGTAGAATTAAAAAAACACATCATCATTGTTTTCAACTACATCCAATACTGACACAGTAAATACTTCAAAATGCACAATAAAAATATT
Source organism: Misgurnus anguillicaudatus (assembly GCF_027580225.2). Taxonomy (NCBI): domain Eukaryota; kingdom Metazoa; phylum Chordata; class Actinopteri; order Cypriniformes; family Cobitidae; genus Misgurnus; species Misgurnus anguillicaudatus. The sequence goes on from NC_073338.2 coordinate 18,861,388, forward strand.
TGTCTGAGTTTGCTGTGTGCCAGCACCCTATTATGCAAAACAAAACAATCCACTCATGAAACAAAGAGGACGGCATGTGTATATGCAAATAATTATGCGTTTAATAGTCTTGCACAATTGGCCTTTGTTTGCTCAAATATTCTGCAGTTTTCGAATGCATGCCCAAACTGATACGTTTCACCCCTAATCTGTCTCTTTAAGCCTAGCCTGTGGCGATACCACTTTGTTATTCTGATCTTCTACTGGATTTAAGTAATGGCTAGGAATAATGGAGCTACGAATGCACCTAGCGATGCGATTTTGTTCATGATTCACCTCACACTAGCGCACAAATCCATATGATAAAGTTTGCAGTTTTAGGGTCCAGGTTTAACAACATCCTAAAGCTACAGTACATCATACAAAAGAATAACTTGAGACCGTGGTACAAGCTTTTTTTTAAACTTCAAAGCAAAAAAAGAGCATCTGACAAAAGTATTTGTTAGATATTGTAGTCTGTACGTTAGTAAAAAAATAAACGTCCACTTTTTTAAAAAATATGCTAATTTTCCAGCTTCTCTAGAGTTGAACATTTGATTTTTACCGTTTTGGAATACATTCAGCTGATCTCCGGGTCTGGCGCCAGCACGTTTAGCATAGCCTAGCACAATCCACTGAATCCGATTAGACCATTAGCATTGCGCTCAAAAATAACTAAAGAATTTCGATATTTTTCCTATTTAAAACTTTTCCGTAGTTACATCGTGAACTGAGGCGCAATGATATTATGCAGTGCCCGAAAATAGTACCCTTTATAACTTTCAATGGCAGGGGACTATTTTCGGGCACTGCGTAATATCATTGCGCCTCCTGCAGCCATGTTACAGCAGCAAAGTCCTTGATTATTACGCCAGAATGAGAGTATAGTTCCTAGCCATATCTGCCTAGAAAATCACAACTTTAAATTTTCCGTCGGTCAAGTTTAAAAAAAAAAAAATATTGAAAGTCTGGTTATTTTTGTGCGATGCTAATGGTCTAATCAGATTCGGTGGATTGTGCTAAGCTATGCTGAAGGTACTGCCGCCGGACACGGAGATCAGCTGAATGGATTCCAGAAGGGTAGAGGTCAAATGTTTAGCCCTTGGGGAGCTGGAAAATGAGCATATTTTCAAAAAAAAGTGGAGTGTCCCTTTAAGCACTCAAATTTTCCATGTGAAATGATAGGGCATAAACATGGGAACCCTGTTAAATAAAGGCTCTTTATAATATGTAAAGAACATTCTGTGATAATATAACCTTGACATTTTTAATATTGACTGAGTGAGGTCATGTCAAAGATTAAAATCAATGATACAAATCACACTTTGATGCTCCTAATCTCATATTAAAATTATGAGACTAGATTTCACAAACAGGGTCACAGCACTTCCTTTGTTATGCAACGTATTCTGAATAAATAACATATTGTTTCATTTAAGTAAGGGTGGATTATGCAGTACTGATATCATAACAGACAAGCACCATATGCATCTTACCTAACATTGAGGTTCCCTCTGGTGGATATTCGGGGAACTGTCCCTCAGAGGGCACGCTGACTGTCCGTCTCAGGCTTCGGGCCTTTGATGAGGATGCTGTGGGGCTTTCATGGATCTCGGATGGCATCTGGCAAACAAGGCAGAGTTTAGAGGTCACTGAATGGAGGTCAAATTCCAGCCGTGTCCCTTTTTACACTCTGGCTACTAATTAAGTGACCGTATAAATGAATTTGAAAGCAATCTGTCAATCACAAACAATTTCTATACATTAAGTAAATTGATTATACCTGAAAGGGAAATCGGTAACCGCACACAGTGAGACTAATGCATTTAATACAACAAGATAAATTGTAAAACTGACTGTTCAATGAAAAAGCTTTGAAGGGCTACAACAAAGCACAAACATCACTTTAACTGTCCATCTCTTCGCCATAACGGAAAGGAAAGGAGAAGAATGAGGGGATAATGTATAGGAAAGGCACACGCTCACCTCTTCCTCCTTGTTGAGCAGAATGAGCTGGCTATCGGTCAGGATGCAGTACTTCCTCTCCCAAACGCACGGTTCTGTGAACGGCGACTGGCCGCAGGAAAAGTGATGGCTGGCCGGCCCTTTCACATCTGTGCACACAGAACAGAAGACACATCTCAGAGGACATAGTATGGATTTCCACAGAGCGACACTAATGCAAAAGCACACTCTCTTCATTTTAGCACTGACTTAAACCCCAAGACTGAGGCAAGGTTTTTATTTGAAAACACGTGACCGTGCACTCATCTTGCAAAAATAGACACGAGCCCTGAGAGGGGCACAAACTCTCTTCTCTTCGTGATTTAATCACCAGCTTGCTTCAGAAAAAGATTTTAGACAAAAACACTCTTCATAAGAAAATGAGTCACACCAAACTCATTCGAAGCCTTGGTAAGTGATTTCTAGTGGGACCAAACGAAACTGCAACTGTCTTTCATTGTATGGACAAACAGGTATTTTCCTATTGGCAGAAAGCTGTCAGCTAGTTTTCTCATTGGCACACACAGGCTGTTTTTTGCTGGTCTATATTTAAGTTTTATTGAATATAGGGCTGTCACGATTATGAAATTTGGCTGACGGTTAATTGTCTAATAAATTGTGACGTTATGACGATTAATTGACTGTTTTAATGCTTTGAAATTTAATTCTCATACATTTTTTTTGTTTGTTCATGAAATAAGTTTCACACATTGTTGTGATTATCTAAATTAAATATTTTGTCTTATGTCTGTAGTGGCTGCAAAAAATCAATTCCTTACAGATCTTTAAGAATATATTTTTCACTTCCCTAAATTTGAAATTGCTTTTTTGAAAATGTATGTCTTACCTGGCAGTTCGTACTGCTTATCAAAGTTTTGCAGCATTTGTTTAAATGCTGTTTTTAACTGTATTGAATAGCTTTGCAATGTATCGCATTACACTGTCAGTTAAGGGGCGCCATCTGATACGGTCTCATTTATACAGGCTCTGCAGCTCCCCCTTGTGTTTTTTAAAGAGATGTGCAATCATTGCGGTGATCTGAAATCATCACGATGAGGTCAAACAATTGCGATGAGACGATTATTTAATCATTGTGACAGCCCTAATTGAATAAAATCATCATGTGCATTAAAGGAATAGTTCACCCCGAAATGAAAATTCGCCCACACTTTACTCACCCTCCAGCTATCTGAGGTGTATATGACTTCCTCTTTTAACCAAACACAGTTGGAGTTATATTAAATAATATCATGGCTCTTTTCAGCTTTATAATGGCTTTGGATAGTGCCCCATTTTTAAAGCTCCAAAAGAATGCATCAATTCAACAAAAACTAAACCATATTTTTTTTTAACATTGGCTCTCATGAACAGGTACGGCCGTAGTTTGTAAAGTTTGAAATATGTTTCTTTAGCTGGAGTGAACTATCCCTTTGAAGTAGACATGCTATGATTGGGTCCCCAGTGCTTTTATCAACCTAGAAAATGTGGAAAAAGATCAACCCAGTAACTTATTTTGGTAAACCATTCTCTGCAAGCATGTGAAAAAATAGGTCATTGCAATTTGGCTCCCCCTGTGATGTCAGAAGGGGATATACCACCCCTTAATCTGCACTATCCAACCACGGCACTGCCATTTAGTGCAGAGATCAGCTCATTTGCATTTTAAAGGACACACCCAAAAATGGCACATTTTTGCTCACACCTACAAAGTGGCAATTTAAAAAAAAAACATGTTATAATAAATTATCTATAAAGTATTTTGAGTTAAACCTCACATATGTACTCTGGGGACACCAACGATTTATTTGACATCTTAAAAAGTCTTGTGAAATGTCCTCTTTAAGTGAAGAGATGGATTTTTGTAACGTTGGGTCTCATGAATGTGTACGGCCATAGTTTGTAAAGTTTGAAATATGTTTTTTTACAAAAACAAAAAACAGCTGGGGTGAACTATCCCCAAAGTTATTACATTCATGATAAATGATGACTTAAGACATACAAAACATACACTTTCCACTTTGGAGCAACATACAATGATAATTCATGTACAAACCTATTTTTTTTTTATATTAGCTTAAATAAAAATTTAGTTGTATGGTGCATTGCACCCTACGGCCTGTAGAGAGCAGCGTTACATTAGTTGACAGTTCTGTTCATGATACTGTGCTCTTCCTAAATCCCAGTGGGGGGAAAAGGATATCACAGTTTCCAGGAAGCCCATAATTCTTTGCATCTCTCACGGAGAAAACAAACAGACAATGAATGTGCCAAACATCTGCTTTTTGTAAAGTAAAAATAGATGCGTACTACCATTCAGGTCACCTTTAAAACGACACCGGAAAAGGCATTTTGGGAACGGCCTCATATCGCATCTCGCATTCCAAATGCTGGAAATACTTGTCAGAAACAATTAAAGACAGAAAAGCCCAATAGTCCCCCTTGTCTATTAATTGATCATTTAGGCCTTCACTTAGCCTCATCAATCAGCTCCAGCTGACAGATCGGTTATACGGCTGACCAGAGCGAGATACAAAAAGAACATGTCAGGGTTTGAGGTCAGAGGTCACCAGCGCTGATGTCACTCTGAATCAGGAGGACTGGGCCATTAGTGGCTATACTTCAGTTTTTCCCAAGCAGCATGACTAACTATAGGGCACGCGGAGCAGAAGAAAGTGACGTAAGGCGTCTCAAGAGAGCGGGTGTGACTCGTGCATCCTAGCTAGGATTCCTTGCATATGACTAGCTTGCAAACGTTACAAAAAATCGTCAGATTAAGAGACCAAACAGAGAAAGAGAATAGTTTTTTTTCTACTTGGATACTCGATAGATAAATCAACTGGGCACTTAGTGCACAACATTTTTTTTTTTTTAACTACTTTGTGCTATTTTTAAATTGCTGGTTCATGCAGAAAAATCCATCACATAGACGTTGCATAGGGTCTTGCTGCTTTTCCAGTATCAGTGAGTTAAAGAGTCAAAAAATGGTGACATTAAACGAAAATAAATAAATTTCCAAACAATTAAAAGCCGTAAAACATAAGGTGTGAATAAGAGAGGGACACACACACACAGAGAGAGAAACAGAGAGACTTCATACTGACAACAACACAAACTGTCCTTCTATTTACTGCTTTGCAAACAAGTATACAACTGAGTAAACAGACATTCTTTAATGGGTGTTTGGGTAAGTGCTTGGAGACAAACAAGAGATACTGGCGGCGCTCCACTAGGAGCGCCTGTGGAGAGATGGAGGTGAAATGTGTAGGAGGGGCGGGAGTCAGTCCAATCTAAAGCCAGTCTGTTAGAGACGACAGCTCGCTCTCAGCGACACGGTGGCAACACATAAGCATATGGGCGGGTGAGATAAAGACCTTTCTCCTGAGATCTCATATGCTATTAGCAGACGTGTGAAGCTGTTTGGAAATAGTAGACAGCCCCATCTGACGGGAAACAATATCTTCCGTAATGATGCAAGCAGATTTCCATGACAGGCATGAGAGATCCGGAAATATCCCTGTTCTCAGTCAATCCAAAATCAACATTGATTTAAAATTGTGTCTCTATACTGCGTCACCATATTGCAAAATGCAAATATAAATGACTTCATGAATACTGCCATTGGTCAGACATATAGACGAGAACACCTGAAAGTCAATGTTATGCTTGGCTGGTTGGGATGCTCCGAAATGTTTTGACAGCGCCACAAGTGTTTAAACTTTCAAGGCGATTAGGCATACAGTTGTCTCTCATATTATACTGGAAATGCAAGTATAATTGGAAATATTTTTATTAATCATGTAAATATACATGTATGCATTTGCCAGACACCTCATACAAAGTGACTTAATGTGCATTGATCAAGCTAAAAATTTTACATGTGTGTGTTCCCTGAGTTTCGAACCCACAACCTTTGTGGTGTTAATGCAATGTTCTAGCAATTGAACTACAGTAAAACATATGTGAATACCACAGTATTATTACTCTCTACATGCATACAAATTAAGCCTTATCAGCTACTGTGCCACGTAGTGGCGCGACTGATTCATGATAGCAGAGCCCAAGCGAAATTTATTTTAGGAATTTTAATAGCATTCTGGGAAAGATTCATCGCCTCGCTGTTCTGAGGATGAGGTCTTCATCTGCGCCTGTTCATACCAGCTATGTGCAAATCACAGCGTGTCTCTTGGGAAAGGCCAGAGAACGCTGAGAATCAGAGATTTCTCGAAAACCAGCAGATGGATCTGCCTCTCGAAGGCCTTTATTCCCGCCTTTAGAAAGAAGTCAATAGTGTTTTCAGAGCCAAGACTTCTCATTTACATCTCACAGAACTTGACTTGATCGCATATGTTATGCTGATTAGACGTTGCCGGCTCATTTTTTTATATCAGTTGGGCAATAATGTGCAAAACTATGACAACTTTAGAAGGCCAAGGTTAAAGGAGGATTTTGGGTTAAATACAATGAAGGCCCTATTCACGGCATCTTAAGCATACTCGGTTTACCATAATGGACTTACAATGGAAGTCTGCGGGGCGATCGCACAATCCGGAAGAGGAAACGTGAAGCGTGTGCTTTACAGAAAAGTTTGATATTTGAGCTGCAAAGCGAGCTGCAATGCTAAACCGTCCTTTTGTGTGACTAGGTGGAGGAGTTTCTAATAATATTTTAATAGGGTAATTCCTGTGCATGGTGTCGAGCCAATGTAAACAATACTTGGACAATTACATCATATACCCTGATTTGTAACATGTGAAAGATCACGAGTTAAAATATTGGATATAATAATCATATGTTAAAGGGGGGGGGTCTAATGGTTTTTCATGCAAACTGTTTTTAGTTAATAATCTGTAAGAATGGGGCTTTATTAGTGCTGTTTATTGATTTAATTAACTTTTTTGACATTTGGGTATAAAGTGTTTTTAATGCTACATTATATGGTGTAGAGTGCTGCCCTCTTCAGGTTGAATGGAGGCTACTGCAGTTACATTTTCCTATTGGATGTTGCTGTACTACGTGACAGCAGCGGTATGATGTGACAAAAGCAGGTTCAGGTTCACCACGCCCTTGTTACGATCTCACCACACCCTTGGTACGAGCTCAGTTCGTCCCCTCTACCTCCATTGGGGTCTGCCCACTTTTCTAGCATTTTTCAAATATTGCCAGTGGGTGGAGTCAGGCTCTGACCAGGGGTTTAGTTACGCTTTAAAGAGTTAGATTTCTCATGCTAAACATGGAAGAACCATTTGGGCGTATGACGAACTATTTCTATGCAGAATGAACTTCGTCTGCGTAAGCAGTGAAGGAAGTACAGTGGAAGTCCTTATATGGGCACTTCACCCGGAATAGCGCATGCACAAAGCAACCAAGAGTCAACATGAAATCACATCATCAGAGAAGTGTGTTGTTGTTTGTGAGGGAAATTTCAGCTTGTTCAGCTTTCCAATAAACCCAGCATTATGGGAACAATGGATATAGTTTTTCCAGGGCAGCAGCGGAGTTGTGCATGTGTGTTTGTTTAACGCTGGATAAAACAACCGGGTCATGAGTCACAGGCGGTAAGTAAAACCACATCAAATGTCTGTTTTGATGGCAATCGATGCGTAAGTGCATAAATGAAACAAGATCAAACATGTAGTGAATCGTAAGTAATCCAGAGATAGTGGGATAATGTTTTGTGTGTGTCGCTTGCTCATGACTCACTCCACCTGAAAGTAGTGGTACAGCTGATCTGTCTTTTATAAATCTGATAAAACTAAAGACTCTTTAGAGATATAAAGGATGCAATATTACTTGATAGGTACTCAAGATTAGCAGAAACAGCGCATGTTATGTGACCTTCAATAATGGTAAAAACTTTAGATTTATGGGCTGTATGATATCCTCATGGATGTCCATTGTTCATCACTGTACACATTTATTTTCGGTTATGAGCAAAACGTGACAAAATGAGCGTTTGGCAATGACTTCCTTGTTCATTGAAAGGCAAAACATTTAAGTTTACCCGGAAACCTAATTACTGTGATCTTATGCTAAATATAGCAGCAGTATATAAAGACACTCCCTGAGGTGTTCAGAAAGGGGAATATGTAGTGAAGTGCATGAATGTCATTTGAAATCTAGCGTGAAAACACACATCTGTCCTGACAAAGTCCTTCATGCAGTCCTCTGTTACATAACCTCTGCAAAAACTCAATGCAACTGGAGTTCAGCATGTCCATCATCTTTACCTCAACTCATATTTTACTTCAAATATCCTGTAGATAAAAGCGCTACGTCAGCACAGACACAGAATACGGAGACTGAAAAGGATGTTACCCAACATGTACTGTCTGTGTGTTATGAGCCGTCAAGTCTGAATGTTATGCATTGCGAGATACTAATCAAATCTTGCATGTTTTGTCAGAAGTAACAAAAAGCCCACTAAACAAAAACAGCAAGCAGTGCATCTTTAGTTAGATGCATTACATTTTAAGTAATAAAGAAACTGTACCTGAGAGAACAAACCAAGCATTTCTCTGGAAGGTAAACATGCAACCACAGAACCACATATGACCAGTGTCATAATGACACACACACACACGCGCACGCACGCACGCACACGTGACACCACCCAACATCTCACTTGACGAAGTGAAAAACAAAATATTTCAGAAAATTAACTAGATGATGAGACTTTCGTCTGAATTTCACAGCAGGGTCACATGGGGCAGCACATCTGTAACTTCGAATATAATTGGTTGGGTTTTGAAAGTTTTAAAAGATGAGTTTTAACTGATAAAATGCAATTAAGTTTGTCTACTTTAAAGGATAAGTCCATTTTCTTAAAAAAAATCCAGATAATTTACTCACGACCATGTCATCCAAAATATTAATGTCTTTCTTTGTTCAGTCGAGAAGAAATATAATTTTAGGAAAACATTCCAAGTTAAAACTCTCATTTTAATGAACTTTAATGGACCCCAACACTTCACAGTTTTTATGCAGTTTAAAATTGCAGTTTCAAACGAGGCATAAGGGTCTTATCTAGCCAAACGATTGTCATTTTTGACAAGAAAAATAAAAAATATGCACTTTTAAACCACAACTTCTCGTCTTCCCCCAGTCCTGTGACGAGCCAGCGCGACCTCACGTAATACGTCCTCACGTCAAGAGGTCACAGATGACGTATGCGAAACTACACCCCAGTGTTTACAAGTGTGGAGAAAGAGGAACGTTCTGACGTTGTTGTATGTCAAATGATACTAATTAATGTTTTTGTGTTAGTTTATAGTTTAAAATGTTCCGCAAATGTGCGTTTCATATATGTAAAACGTTACCTTTCCACGTCATTACGCGATTACGTGATGTCGCGCTGGCTCGCCACACACACAGAGAAAAAAGAGAGGCCGCGGATCAAAAGTTTTCATTTTTCCTGCCAAAAATGACAATCGTTTTGCTAGATAAGATGCTTATGCCTCGTTTGAGGTCGTTTAGAGTCTTTTGAAACTGCGATTTTAAACTGCATTAAAACTGTTAAGTGTTGGGGTCCATTAAAATGAGAAAAATCCTGGAATGTTTTCCTCAAAAAACATAATTTCTTCTTGACTGAACAGATAAAGACATCAACATTTTGGATGACATGGTGGTGAGTAAATTATCTGTATTTTTCTTTTAAGAAAATTGACTAATCCTTTAACTTGACACAGCGTCTTATAAAAACAAAACAGTTGGTTTAGGATGCTCAAAACCGAATTCACTCCTTTAAATTTCCTACAGGGATAACGATCATGGGCTGGGCGTATCGGAAAGATTTAAATTGCTCCTTTTTGTTAAACATGGAAAACAAATTACGCCTTTTAAATACTACTAGGGCCTTTCAATAAAAACACCCACACAAGTGCATGTATAGTGTGAGAATTTATGAGAGATATAAAAGAGGAACGCTCAAATTATCTCCACAATAGTTAGCTGACAATGAGTACAATTTTCCCAGCGTGCAGGAAAGCAACTAGGCTACATAGCGAGTAAGACTGTAACTGGGTGGGTGTCCTGTACGAGACCTCGGTGCTCACATATGTTTGTTTGTGAAGCAGCACAGCTTGAAAACAATTACTGCAGGGTGGCTGCCAGCTGATCTGCAGGGCTGCCGGTTTGTGACCCTGTAATGGAGCTCACAAATAGCACTCAACCAAGAGGTTAGTAAAGGTTCACACAGACTCGCAGGAAGTGAGTGTGCATCTGATAAATTCAAACTGCATGTGTGATACAGAATATTGATGTGATTTGTAATATTTTAGACATGAGGTGACAGACATGTGCAAATCCTTCTGAAGAAAAACAATGACCATCATAAAAAAAAATGAAAGCCCCCTCCACATCACAATTATGTTTTTAACTACCACATCTTTAAACATTTTTATCAAAACTATGTTATGTTTGTATGTTATAAGACTGCCATGCCATTGCAAAGCACTGCAGGTTAGCTGACGCAGCTGCATGTTTGGTTCATCACGCTCAAAACATCTTGAAGTGTGATAGAGCAGCTTGGCATGTGGATCATACATCTGTGAAGGTCACGCGAGTGACAAAGACCTAGTCAGGCCTACAGTACATCTCTATGATCACAGACATCCACCGAAGGCCAGGCGCGCCTCACATGTGTCTGAGGAAGAGTAATCCAAACCCCTGCAGCCCTTCCTGGAATGTCTTCAGCTGAAGGAGAGGTCGTACCACCTGTCCTGGATGGGGTTTCAGATGAGGGGGTGCTCGGTACTGCTTATCAATGCCACCACACAAAAAAAATCAACGGCCACTGCTTTCAAACACCGCTGCCTTAGTAAAACCAAACCCCCTCACCAAAGACCCCTAAAGTTCAGAGTATAGTCTGTTTTTTATGTATACATGAACGTATGCGCACGGTCGAACGCACAGCCCTGCAAAGTATACTATTTCAACTGTATGTGTACACACACAGTCAATGCATGCTCATTGCGGCAATATGCATTGCATCTCCTGGGATACATACTACATTCTGCTGTATGCACACATGCGTGACCTAGGCGTACTATGTACACAGGGTTTCAAAAATCTGGTGGCGCACACACTCTTCTGATGATGAACACTTTGTCACATGCACTGTATGCGGACCCCCACGTACAAATAAAAAATTGGACTATAGTTAGGCCTTAAAGGGATATTCCAGGTTATTTTTTAGCGCGATGCTAATGGTCTAATCAGATTCAATGGATTGTGCTAAGCTATGCTAAAAGTAGTAGCGCCAGACCCGGAGATCGGATGAATGCATTCCAAACGGTAAGAATCAAATGTTTAATTTTAGGGGAGCTGGAAAATGGGCATATTTTCAAAAAAAGTGGAGTGTCCCTTTAAGACTACCATATATTATTTTTGCATAAGTACAATTAAATAGTTCACACAGCCATTATTTACCCAGTCATGTCAACACAACATCATAAAAATCAGACAAGGAAATGTTTTAACACAAGAAACCATCAATGACATTGGTTTACTTGCATGTTGCAAATTTCTGAGGAAAGCAGAAGTGTACGGTTTATGAGACAACAGGGAAGCGTCAGCCGTTGCAGAACTAAAATTCGCTTGCTTCTGGTTTGACATCCGTTCACAGTCAGGAGAAGAGACTGTGGCACATTTATTTTCCTTTGAAACAAATTCAATTCTGATTCCAGTTCTGGTTCCTTAACAATTCAAATATCTGATCATTGAAGAACGAAAATTACTAGAAATAGTTTTCCTGACTAAATAATGTATATCTAGACTTTCACATTGTTGGACACTAAACTACAATAATGACTTTAAGTTAAGTGAAGAAAGTTTCCAGACAGATTTATACCAATATCTCAAGAGTTTAAAGGGGTCATCTGACTTTTTTCCAAATCTGACTTTTTCCATGTTTAAGTGCTATAATTGGGTCCCCAGTGCTTCTATCAACCTGGAAAATGTGAAAAAGATCAACCAAGTAACTTAGTTTTAGTAAACCATTCTCTGCAAGCATGTGAAAAATAGGTCATTGAAAAATATGACTCCCCTTGTGATGTCAAAAGGGGATCTTATTATAATAATACCAACCCTTAAACTTGACTATCCAACCACAGCACTGACATTAAAATGCAAATGAGCTGATCTCTGCACTAAAAGGACACACCCAAAAATGGCACATTTTTACTCACATCTACAAAGTGGCAATTTTCACATGCTTTAATAAATGATCTATATGGTAATTTGAGCTAAAACTTCACATACGTACTCTGGGGGACACAAAAAAATTATTTTATTTCTTAAAAAAGTTTTGTGAAATGTGCCCTTTAAGATTGATTTGTCTTTTGCCATTAAAAATGCTCATAAGAGTCACTTGTTGGAATCATTTGCTTACTTTGCTCATTGCGTGTAACCAGCGAGGACAACACCCTCGAAAGATTTGTCATTGCATTAAATGAAGTCTGCAAACTAACAACTTAACTAAAAGATAAACTGTTTCCCCGTATTTCTGTATGTTTAGTAGAACTGGTTCTTGATTCCCTATCCTATATTCAGTACACATATAAAAGGCTCAAATGACATCACTATTGAACAGATACTCAAACATCCACTCCTGAATTGAGTGATTATACTGTGTGCTCTCGTCCAAATGGCTCTTTTCATTGGTATTATGTATGTCCTAATGCCAAATTCCCACAGTGCTTGCCAGGTGTGTGCACACCCTGACACACAAACACAAACAGATTGCTAAGATGGAGAACAGAAGATGCTTTGTGTCACTTTACCACAGAGGCTGCGAGGCTTCACCTCCTACCCTCTTCCTAATCCAAACTACACAGCGCTCAACCACCTGGTGTCCACGACAACCGTTAAACACAAACAGCTCCAACCAATGACAATACCATGACATGGAGGAAAGTGCGTGTCTACAGCAGGTACACAGTTGACGTGTGGAGAGAGAGAGAGAGAGAGAGAGAGAGAGAGAGAGAGAGAGAGAGAGAGAGAGAGAGAGAGAGAGAGGGAGGGAGAGAGACTAATCTAATCTGACCGTGATATCTATATGATGGTAACTGCAAGTAATATGGGTATATTGGTGGTATTTGAGTAGTTAATGTATAAATCATTAACACATCTAATAATCAAAGTCAAGCTTTTAACTTCAAACTAAAAATTACTTAATGAGAGAAGTCGTATACTTGGTCACAATTTTAACATTTTTAACCACAATTTATGGCTTTATTGTTTAATTTAAAACTTACTACAGTATGAAAAATGATATTTTTGAAAAATATTCACTTAATATTACATGTAGTCTAATGTGAGGCTTTAAAAGCTTAACATACAGTAATTATTAAAGAATTTGCACAATGAAATATTAAGTTTACAAAAGAATAATATCAACTATTCATATATGCACTTTGATATACACAATGATCATGTATGTAATAGGGCTGTATGATTAATTGTGCAAATGCACGTTTTCTCAATGAATGAAGTAAGGTGAAATGCCGCCACATCCAAAAGCCAGAGGGCGCTCTCGTGCAGAAACTCCAATTGTGCCACAGAAGACGTAGCATTACAAATGCTATTCCACAAAATGTCTAGAAGAACATTTACATTGCCGTTCTTCAGATTTTTTCAGGTATTTTCATGATAATAAAGAATATTTTGAATGATTTTGTTTAACGAGTGTTGCTTTTTTAAATGCACGTTATAAATGACTCCGACTAATAATGATTTTAGATTGATAAGGCCTTCTTACTGACCAAAACGCCATAGTACACGCACAAGCTGCGTACGAAACACAGAATTGTGATTTTAGACAGGTCTTTTTAATGGGACAAGCGATTTATTGTTAAAGCCCTAGTATGTAAGGTTGCAACTGAGGGGCAACCTTTCGATCTCTTTGATGAAGCCAATACGTAGGTGATTTAAACTGCAATACGCCGACAGGCCGCTAGAGGCTGACTCCAAAGGAAGTAAATTCACATAGACACCCCATGTTAAAATGCCCAACTTTACAGCAGAAAATAATATGTTTACAGCCTGGTACAAAAAGTGTTTTGGTCTTTTTAGCTAATTTTGCTTTTCATGACAACTGTGCAAAGGTGAATTTTTTGTAACTTATCCGTTTAAATTATATTAACCCTTACTGTGCGTTCACACCAGCCACGGTAGAGGCTGCAAAACTGTGCTTGAGTTTACTTGCTTCATTCGCACATGAAAGCCACGCATGAAATTCTAGTCGTTAGAGACATTAATGCGGAAATTTACGTCATGGGAGGGGCTTCTGCGACTCGCTCCCTGTAATCACATCACTACTGGAGCAAGCTCCTGATTGGTTAACGCAGTGCGACTATATAGTTCAGATTTTTCAACTTTCAGCGTTTCCCGCCACAACGCTCAATCTGTGAATTTCACGTACCATGCCGCAAGATGCCTATTCGCATCTTTGCATTGACTTAACATGTAAATCACTCGCGTTTGCCGCCTCTTCCGCGTCTGGTGTGAATTACACATTAAAGTTCTGCATTATTAAGGGCGTGGCCATTTCAGTGATGTGTGAACTGCCACTGCTGTCACTACCGTCGAGCTAGGTGGGCGTGGTTTCAGCATCCAGGCACCTCAGCTTCACCCACATTCTGCCTCCTTACCCCTTTTCTGTTATCCACGAGTGATGAGCCAAGATGGCGACGGCAGCCTCAGCCAACTATTGGCTTTAAGAAAGCTCTTCACAAACCTATGGGTGATGTCATTGACACTACATCCATATATTTTACAGTCTAAGATTTTATTTCTTATTAATCTATCGATTATTTTGTCAATTAAAGGTATAGCGGAAGATTTTCCCGAATTATTTAAAAGAACCGCCCCTCCATATTTTTTAAAAAATGCACACGCAACACTCTCCATCCTCCCGAGAGGGAACGCCTGTTAAACGCGTGCACGAGACAGAGAGAGAGCATGCAGGAGCCTAGTTCTTCTCTTCGTTCTGTTTACAAGTTGCTGTCGGCATGTTTACCGTGTCTGTGCGGTTCGTGACTCGTGCCAGGGCTAGCATCGCTAATCATAGCTTACATCAACTTTTACTAGCAGTGATTTTAAATGGATTTCTCCAAATAGCATGACAAAATGTACCTTTCCAGTAGAAACTTCGCGTGAGAAGCCCAACCTGTCCTTTTAGCTCACGCCAGCGGCCAGCGTGTGAAATAGTCTCCCATAAACACTCTGGTCTTGTTTTTTTCTTTATAGTCCTTTCTCTTCTTGTCATACAATTCGTAGACACTTTTTCTCTTGCGACCCTCAGACATTTTGAAAAAAAAACACAGCAAGATCGCGAGCTTCAATGAATGGTTGAAACCGTAGCACAACACACATACACATGAAAGTGCGCATGTGCAGAAAGCGAACCTAGAGGCGAGCACGTACGACAGTTATACGTCAACATATAATCAGAATGATTGACATCTGGGATGACCAATAACAGAGGTGATCCACCCGGAAAACGAAAATCTTCCGCTATACCTTTAATCTATTAATTATGATTTGGATTAGCTGATTTTTTTGACTTGCCAATAAATAATTAGTAAAACTACAATTAGTATTTCAAACTTTTACTATATAATTTTCTAAAAATACTTAAAGGAATAGTAATTCTGTCATCATTTATCCACGGTCAGGTTTTTACAAACCTGTATAAATTTCTTTCTTCTGATGAACACAAAAGGAATATATTTTGAGAAATGTTTGTAACCAAACCATTCGTGGACCCCATTTACTTTCATAGTATTCTTTTTTCATACTAAGGAAGTGAATAGGGTCCATGAACGGTTTGGTTACAAACATTTCTCAAAATATCTTCCTTCGTATTCATCAGAACAAAGAAATTTATGTGGGTTTGTAACAACATAAGAGTGAGTAAATGATGACAGAATTTTCATTTTTGGGTGAACTATCCCTTTTAGTTTTCAAAATTTTCTAATATAAAAAACGCAAACAACACTTTAGGGCATCGTGTACCATTAATGCCACATAAATTCTACCTAACATTGGGAAAACTTCACTAAAGTTATGCATAAACAAAGCTTTAGGTTGAAGTTATCACATATTGCATTTTTCGTCAATACCATGCTGCCCTACTGCCTAATACAGTAATAATGTGTCCGATCAACGCACATTTTCAAAGCCAACGTAATAGATGACATCAATGTCTCTAGCAGCCCTACATGTATGTTGCAATATTTTAAGGTCATTGCGTTCACATGCAACTTATTACTCTAAGGTATTGCAGCAAATACAGTACAATGGCAGAGTCCAAAGCAGGGCAAAGTTATTGTATAGCACATAAAAATGAATAACAGCAAGACATTTACAGACATATCAATACCCATCTCTTAACTTGGGAAGGTAATTCATAAACCTTTCAAATTAGCAGCTTTAATTGGTGTCTGGGGAGATGAGGGGGTTGGGTCTACACACACAGAGGAAATGACTGCAATTAACAGATTGAGCTGTGATTGCAGCTCTGTGAGGATGCGTTTCTAGCTTCCAGCTGGAGGAACAAAGTGAGGATGCTTAGGGGAAGTTGCGACTTTGTTTTGACACAGTTGGTTAAGCAGGATGTACTGTAGTGGGCTGGGTTAATCAGTAACCTAGGACAGTAGCCGGTCTGTGAGAAACAGCTGTTGACTGCGGGGCGAGGTGGGGTGCTGCTCTCGTCTTACCATCGATGACCCCGGGACACGAGGAATGACGTGCCACCACATATGAAAACAACACACATCGATTTGACACAAAAACACGTAGTGCAACAAACATTAATATTTCGCCAGATACTAAAAGCGTAATTAGAAATGAAATATTCACATTAAGTCTAAAGCAAAGACAGTGGAACATAAATTCACACTACAAGACCACATGCTGCTAAATTGATTCACTTTCTCTTTAAACGTGCCTTAGAATTCAACTTTAATGATGTTCATGAATATTAAAAGCTTTTAGGTCATTTCTCAAAAGCAAAATAGGACAAAATGCAGAATGGGGGTTTGGGAGGGTATATGCCATAACAGTGACAGGAGAGTGCTTTTTGTCATTTATAATTCACATCAGCAGTACAAGCATTTCATACTGTGCCACTGTAGAGCCTACACACATAAAAATGAAGGTGCCTCACGATGCCATAGAAGAATAATTTTGTGCTGAATGGTTCCACGAAGAACCTTTTTATATCTAAATAACCTTTCGGTTTGAAAAAAGGCAGAGGTGCTGTTAGGTCACTAAATTGACAGCATTAAGTGAAATTAATAACAGCTCACATGAATTTACTTTTATTGGCCACACTTGCATTATTGTGCAACTGAACAGGAATTTTGATTGACATGTGCCAGGCCTGACTATGTTGACATGCTCTTCCGGTCAAAGGTTTAGGGTCAATTGACTAAAATGTTTTTCATGATCTTAAAGACCTTCTGATCTGTGTGTGTGTCGGACATTTGACATTAGATACTTGAATAATAATACATTTTCTTTAATTACAAAAAAAAGTTTTTAAAATTTTTGAAATGGATAACTTGAACCAAATAACGAAGAAAAAGCAGCCATTTGTTTAAATGCACAAAATTTAGTCAATCCGACTGAGTTTAATCTGATTGCAGGTTACGACATAACAGTTTACATGCACCCTTAACATTGCAATCTGATTAAAATGTTCGTTTCTATAAAATCCGAAACGAACATCTGTGCAAGCGCACAGCCAGGGTTGCCAGATTCGTGTATCAAAACCATCCGAATGGACGTTCAAAACCAGCCCAAAAGCACCCCAATGACTATTTACAGCCCAAATACCAATAACTAAGCTACAAAATCATTTCATCTTTAACCCGCAAAAAACAACTGGTGGAAACAGTTTAAACAGTAGCACCTAAAGTAAAAAAAAAAAAGAGGACTTGGCAACGCTACGCTGCGGACATCATCTATGATCGAGTTCACGCTTTATCTCTGGATAAAAGTCAAAACTGAGTTGAAAAAAGTTGTTCTTAAATGCACAATGCTATTTTATTACTTTAAGTAGCCGAGTGTTTTAAAAGTATATATAAACGCTGCAGAATTCGCGTGTACAGCAGGTGACCCTATTAACGTTACCTTAATATTGCGTGATGCTATTGCCTTGCTATTGCGTGTTTCTGTGACGAGAATCATATATGATATAAGAGGTAAATATAATACGTGAACTTGGAGCAAAAATGTTATGCGCATGTGCACAAGGTATTTTTGCAACTGATTGAGAAAATACTACGATTCACGCGTTTACATGCATATTTTTCTCCTGCGGATCGGATCACATGGGAGTACACCACCCCCTTCAATGCAATCCAAATTTGCATCCGATCGTCCTCAATCATATTAATTAAGGTGTTTACATGAAGACTTTTCAATACGATTGAGCCATCAATACGGTTACAAACGGATTATTTGGTTGCATGTAAACATACGTAATGTGAGTCAGAAGCTAGGTTTACATGCACAAAATTTTGTCAATCTGACTGAATTTAATCTGATTGCAGGTTACGACAGTACATTATACAAGCACCCTAAACAATACAAGCAAGGGTTGCCAGATTCACGTATAAAAAAACATCCCATTGGACATTCAAAACTAGCCCAAAATCAGCCCAATAACTATTCACAGCACAAATACCAATAAATAATAAACGAAATCCTTTCATCTTTAACCCGCAGAAAAATATCAACTCACTGAAACGGTTTAAAAGTAGCCCAAATCTGAACTCGAAACAAGCAGAGGACTTGACAACACTGAGCAGTGAGCACAGCATCTCTCGTTAAGTTCATGCTTGAAAATATACAAAGTCAAAGTTGAGTTGGAGAAAGTTGTTTTTAAGACGTTTCAGATATAGGCAATGAAAACACAACGCAATTTCATTGCTTCACGTAATGTTATAAAAGACATGAACCCTGCAGAATGTACAGCGCGTGACCCTATTACCTTAAAGGTGCAGTGTGTAATTTAATGCAAAATATTATACAAAACTATATGATCAGGGGTGAATAAAGACTTTTCATAATGAACCGTTATGTTTTTATTACCTTAGAATGAGATGTTTTATCTACATACACAGAGGGTCTCCTTACATGGAAGTAGCCATTTTGCGCCGCCATGTTTCTACAGAAGCTCTTAACAGACAAACTTTTTTACGAAGTTGTCTCCAACGATGTGATGTTTGTTCAGTGGCAGCTACCGTAGCTTCTCTATGCCTTTCAAAAGCGAGGGGTGAGCAGTGGACTGAGCCGTTGGTTGCAATGCAAAACCTCACCACTAGATGCCGCAAAAATGTACACACTGCACCTTTAATAAAAAGCGTGTTGGCACTGCCTTGCTATTGCATGTTTCTGTGACGAGAATCACGTGATCCATAAATAAGAGATAAAAATAAGACATGAACTTCAGAACAATTCCTCTGCGCATGTGCACAAAATATTTTTGGATTCGACTGCTACACCACTCCTTTCAATACGATCGAAATTAGCATCTAATCGACCTCAAACGTATTGATTAAGGTGTTTACATTAAGACACTTCAGTCCAATGGGTCATAAATCCAATTATAAACGGAATATTTGGTTGCATAACAATTAATTGTGATTAATCTATTGCAGAATAAAGGTTTTTGTTTACATCATGTGTGTGTGTACTGTGTATAATAATTTTGTATAAATAGATACACACACATGCATGCATGTATATATTTAAGAAATGGTTTACATGTGTATATACATCTGTATATTTATGTATAATTTATATTATATATAAATATTTTATATATAAATAAAATTATACATGCATGTGTGCATATTTATATACACACAATTATTATTCACAGTTCACACACATATATGATGTAAACAAAAACCTTTATTCAGCAATAGATTAATCGCGATTAATCGTTATGTAAACCTTTATAAAAGCAAACTTTTCTGGAAACACTTCAGCAGATTTTGAAGTTGTCCTCTGATTGGTTGAATTTCTAGGAGATGTGTGTCGCGATCTTTAAATGGCTCGACCGGAAACAACACAAAGCCGCCTGATCGAAGATGAAAGCTTTCATGTTTACATCGGTGACAATATGCTTCATCAAGACTGAATAAGTGCTGCATGTTTAAAACTATTCATGGTATTTTAACTTGTTTGCCATTTTTGTTATAAAGTTTAAAGAGATTTGTGAATGATGATTGCATACTGGTCTGTTATTGTGACAACATCCCCAAGTTTCTGTTCCACATTTACAATGTCTGTGGTGTTTTAATTAATGTGTGCATTGTGCACCTTGTGTGGATAGCATGCACATATTTATGATGTCTTGTTACCATGTTTATTACTCAAAATAAAAGGTAAATAAACAACTGTGTGGGCCTATTGTTATTGATGTAAATGTGCATTTCAGTGATATAGCCGTGAGAGGGTTTTAATTATCAGCATTAATATTTAAATATGGATTCAATGCCTGGGAAAAAGTACTTCAACATCAGTGAAAATCAATTTCACTTCTTTAAATATGTGCACAGCTAGCAAGTGTCACTGTTACTTAATTCACCACTAGCCAAGCGTTATTGTCACATAAAAAGGTCATGTGTTTGTTACAGCCTGACATCTGTCATGTTAAATAATTTGCATCGCTGGTATTCTGTCCTCCGCTGTGTTTCAGACCGGACGGGCGCTAGAGCTAAGGCACATGGCGCACACCCCTTTGTTCGCCTCACAAGTCCGACACTCCACCACTAAGAGATATTGTTACATATTTAAATAGGTTGCCGTCAACATGCCTGGAAAATTTGCATTTCTCTCATGAACTCCCTCTACTTCCTCCCAGCAGGAATATACCACACGCCTCCTGTGGGTGTATTTGCAACACCTGTAAATGCCTGAAATCTTGAAGGATTTAGGTGTTTGTTGCTATTACAAATAAAAAAAGTACAGTTCACCCAAAAATGGGATCTATAAAACGTCTATGCTTTTATCTTCTATACACAAGGGAAATGAACATACCGCATAAACAACAAGACTGAGAATTTAACAATATAAGTCTTCAACCTGACACTGATTTCGAACTGTATTTTCAATGACACAGAGTAAATAATGTCAGAATTGACCTCTAGATTCCAAGTTATCTCGAGCAACGAACAGCAGCGCCCCACTTTCAGGTGCAGGTCTATATGATTTCCCCACCCACTGTTTTTCTGTCAGGTTGGGGCATTCCTGGAGGTTTCACACCAAATCTAAATGAGAAATCTCCACTTATGTACCAAAACCATTGTGCTTTAACATAGGAATCTGCTTTATTGAAGACTCTCTCCCTTCAAAACTCCCTTCTGATGAGACCTCTGAAATGGAAATGCTTAGTGCTTTCTCATGACTCCCGCAGGCCACCTCTGCTCCAGCCTTTCAAAGGGTAATAAGGTTAAGAAGTGGCAAGCCCACAATCTTTGTGTTATGGCAGGAACATGTATTTGCATACAAAAGGAGGTGAACGAGCTCCCTCCTACATTTCTAAACGAAAAACTTGGAATGGTTGGCCTTAGGTGGGGGTGAAATCCATGGACCCCTTAGGTTTGTTGACACAAACTCCAAACCAACCACTTGGCATTCGTGCTTTAAAGGTTGCAACTGTGTCAAATCCAAGTCGAAAGCAATAATTTACTTTAATATTGCCAGTGTAAATTGAAAGAGATTGTGTCTACAAAATAGATGCTAGATGATTAGCATTTATGCTAATTGTGACAGGAATCAGGGCTCCAGACTGCCACCAAATGGTGGCATTTTGCCGCCAAAATTTGAGAGTGTGCCACTGAATTTTACATCGTCGCACATGTGCGACCAGTTAATTTGACCTTTTTTTTGTGATCTATCATTAAAGTATTTACTAGTAGTAATACAGTGGAAATTAGAAGAAATGTGAATATTATCATGTTGATTTACGGTGTGTGCCCTTAAATTTTCTGGTTGTGCCCCTAAAATTTTCAGTTGGGGGCCACTGTGCTCCTGATGAAAAAAGTTAGTCTGGAGCCCTGGGAATGTTACGGTAATAGAGGGTATGTACGTGACGTCACCTTCGGCGAAAAGGACTGCGATTACGCCCACTGAGTGGCAAAGGACAGAGCAGCAGCATTTGAGTACAGCGAAAACACGGGGAAAACGCGTTTACATGGGAAAAGCTGTTGTGCGATAGACTGTACCAACAGATTAACAAGAATTCGGAGCTGTCGTTTTACAGACTGCCAAAAAACACCGAAAGGAGAAGTAAATAGATTGTTCATGCCAACGTCCACAGACCAGGTGGGTTGACAAGTTGCTAGGGTCTCTATCAAGCAGAGGTTTTACTTTCTATTTTACAAGTATTTTTTCAAGTATTTGTATTTTATCCGTGTTTTTCTTTGGAAAACATACATTCCAAAGCTTATTATCATAATTTTTATTCTATTACATTTCATAAATACACGTTTGTTTTACATTTAATATTTAAGTACATTAACGTACTTTTACTCAAATAAAAGTACACAATTTTAATGTAATTAGGTATTAAATAAATTTTAATATGCAATATTAAAGAATACACAGTATGATTCCATGCTTTAGAATGTAGTGAAGTAAAACTTTTCCCAATACAAACACACTAATAAAGCACAGATGCTTGGAAAATGTGACTAATGTAACTAAGTATTGTCCACTTCTGCTATAAAGTCCAACTAAATTCAATTTAATCTGATAATAGTCAGTTTTACTGGCATTTTCGCAGCAGCCTCTATGAAAACGAGCCATTTTGTTAAACGTTTGCCACTCAACAGTGCGAGCTCCCACGTGGTCATGTGGAACAGGGACGTCAATGCATATCCTCTATAGGAACTGAAAATGTAAAGTGGGAAGTGAAACTAAAACAAAAAGGGATGGCTGTTATCTTTAAATATGTTGGACTAAAAAAATAATTATTAATATGAATGCTTTCGGTTTAGTGTTTACAGGTATAAACTGAGCGTAGACTCAAACAGCATATAATCAAGAGTTGTGAAAATACAAAATACTGTGTTTCAAATGTGATCAAACCCTAAATCCAAGATGGGACATACATTTCTCAAAAATTAAGCAAGCTGCTTCTCACAGCTGGGGCGTGACTCGGCATGACTGGATTAAAACGAAGAGACGCCTCACTCGAGTCAAATGATCACTTACATCATTGCTAGTAACATAAATGACACATCAGTCCAGAAAGTGACTGAACCAAATTTTAGCCAAATTAATAGGGAGGCCTGTCCTGCACAAGATTCCAGTTGTCTTCCAGCTAAAACATTACCAAAGTACTACTAGAAAACATGTGACGCTTACACAAATCTGTTTTCCAACACAATCTAGTCTATAGTATGAAGAGCCTTTAAATATTAAATCAAACATCCTACCGTCTTCTCCATCCGCAGCTTCAGTAGGGGCATTTAAAATTTTGCTAATTTGTCTCGACATGGACAGCAGAATTCCTGAGAAAGTGAAAGAACTTTGTTCCCGCCTGGATGTTGGAGGTTCTGTACGAATTTCGCTCCCTGATCCTGATTCAGAGGCAGACTTCTGATAAGAAATCGAGCTTCGAGATAACCAGTCCCGCTGAAGATTAGCATGCTCCATTAGGACCCCGCAACTGGTCACGCACTTCGGATCAGGAAGACTGTTGACCCTTGAGATTGTGGGATTGGCTGAAGCGGTTCTGGTAGGTCGGGACCATGTCATGCTCTGTGTTTGCAATTCCCGTCCAACCAGGACCCTTCTGTCCCGTGCGTCTAAGGGTTCCTCGGGGGCCGAATTGGATCTGTGCTTTAGCCAGGGTCTGCTAAGGAGACGCCAGCGCTGAGAACTCTCCCTGCCAGTTGAACAGCGAGATGGGCTCCAGTTTGATCCCGTTTGCTCTGCCGGTGTGGCCTTCTGTTGTAAACTCATGATGATCAGTGAGGAACGACCAGTCAAATAGGCACAAAAAGCTTAATGTTGCGTTCTCCTTTGTACAAATGAAAGGAAGGCACGATCAATTTCACACAACGACAATCTCATCGTAGTCTCGTTTCACTGAGCTAGGCCAGAGCTAACAAAGTAATTTGAATGTAATAATGTAAATTCCCTTTGTTGTAACATGCTGAGCAAACGTCTCTTGTTTTCTCAGCATGCAGCAAGACGTCCACTGGCCACCACTTCCTGGATTTGGGGTTGCTGCTAGGCTTTGTGGGAGGAAATAGGTGTCAGAAATAGATGCGCGTAGAAACACGTTGCCTCACTACTACCCAATCAGCTTTTGTGCTGCCTATCCAAGGGCCCCAAATCGTGGTTGATCTCACCAATAACACGCAACTACAATCAAGCCAAAAAGCAGGCCAAAAAGTACCCTGAATTCAACGAACGTGGTTATTCTGCCCTATGTCAACAGAATGTACGTCATACAGCTTTAGGCAAATTCTGGTTAGTGATGAGAAGATTATATAACAGGTAACAACTGCTTACAAAGAAAACAGAAATGTTGCTGATAATGACAGAAACCAACAAGCAATTGTTTGTGGATTTCCCTGAAATCTGTTATGTAATAGAGGACAAAAAGCAGAACAAATATGAAGGTTTCTTATTCCAGATTAATTACCTGATCTTACAAAAGAGGCCAAATAAAGACTTAGTTATTTTAATCTTAATAAACCTACAATGAAAATCCCTTTAATGTTGATAAAAAACCAATAGGATGGCAGCATCACTTCAGCACACCCATATCTGTAGACTCAAGAGAGACTAATAATGAACCAATCAAAAACAAGTTTAATAGTTTCAATTTAGATATATTCTAAATAAAGAGTTTTAATGTTATATTAAAGTGCATTTGGTATTTAATAAATACCTAAATTAAGAAAAATTGGCTTTGTGTTAAATGGAATAAATCTTAAAAGTTAACAATGAATATTAAAACATATAACAAGCAACATTGGTCTCATAGACAACCACTTTAAACACAGACACTATGGGTCAGTGTCCCGGACAGGATTTAGCTTAATCCAGGCCTAAGTTTTTACAAACATACAAAAAACAAAACTGGTGTGCCTCTTGAGACAAAACAATGGCACTGATATACTGTATGCTAACATATGTTAGTGCAAGACGTTTTTAAATTAAGGCAGGTCAAATATGCATTTAAGTCTGGGACTGGGATAAACCTACCCAGTCTCACGGGGTTTCGTGATATAGTCACGTAATTGTTTTATTATTTTTTCGTTATATTATTACGAATTTCCGCGTTTTTTCGTGATCGTATAACAAATTCCTGTTTTCATGTGATTTATCACATATTGGTTACTCAACTGCATTTTCCTATTTTTAAACCATTGTCGCTTCGGTTTAGGGTTAGATTTGGTGCTTGCATTAGAATGTCACTTTGTGTATTGGTTTATACAAATTTTTTCGGATTTAGTTTTGTATATGTCGCCTGGCGTTAGGGTTAGAGTTGGGTCTGGGTAGGGATATCATTTTATGTAAATCTAACCCTAAACCAAAGCGAAAATGGTAAGAAAATAGGACAAAACAGTTGAGTAACCAATACGTGATGAATCACACGAAAACAGGAATTTGTTATACGATCACAAAAAAAACTCGGAAATTTGTGATATATCAAGAAAAAGAATAAAAAATGTATTTGACTATATAACAACATTTTGTGAGACTGGGCTGGATAAACCCTTTCCAGGAAACCGCCCCTAAATGATTTAGCCACAATCCTGTGTGACAACTAGAAACATACAGTCCATTCATCAGCACGACTCCATCTCATTTGCCAGATTTTGGAATTAGTCAGTACATTTCCAGAAAGGTAGATTTGATACCAAGGTCAACACTGTGAATACGAAACACACCACAGTCTCTGCCTTAATGCATTATTGATTCTTCTGTATAGATTATATGCTGACTGAAGCATTACAATTTCAGATTTAATTTCAAAACTATAGAAATAATAAACGAGGGGGGGCACTACTAATGTATTTTTATGGTGTTTTCACATATAGTTAATTTTAAAAGTAAACCCAGTTCACTTAAAGTGAACCAGAAAAGGAACTTGCCGAATGTGACCTCAGTCCCACAATATAGTGGATTTAAAAGAGAACACAGTTCTTTTTGGTCCTCTTCAGGACTGAAGTGATCTCAGACCCTTTCTTGTTCACATCATAACTTCATATGAACTCAGACCCCATCTTTCAGTGAAGCAGCTGATTTTGACACATGTCAAAATGACACACGAAGTGGACCAGGACCTCATTGTTTCACATGTCTATAAGAAATCAAACCACAATAGAACCCAAAACAATTTTCGGTTCGCTTTCGGGTCCTTTTAGGGGGGTCTGAGATCACTTGCTCTGTACACTATACACACTAAACTGCTCCGATAGCATTTGGAGAGCTCAAACGGACTAGGTGTGAAAATGAAAGGAATACACATTGTAGTAGTAATTCAAGAGACACAAAAGCCCCAGATATTGCCAAGAATTGGTGCAGTTGAGTGAGATTTGCCATCTATTTAAAATGTATTCAAAATGTATTTTATATTTTGTGCATTACTAACAAGCAGCTACTTGTGTATTTTATGATGCTTTGATTTTTATGTGCCATAATTATTTTGGCTACATGATAAATATCATGCGATTGTCACGCGCATCTCGTCAGTAAAGACGGTTCCTTGATTAGCAGTATCGCAATAACCTGCTTTCAGATGGAGCTGCATTTACTACAAAGAGTTCACTGTTTAGTGACAATCATACGTGTCAACACTCCCGCCCCCCTTCCGTTTTGTTATTTCTTTTGGGAAACTCCTGTAATTTGTAATTTCGTTATATATAAATAATCACATCAATATATTACTCCAAGTTTGTCCAGTTGACAGATCTTGTATGAAATCCATCGGCGTCGTGTTTTGAGCATTTTGAGCGACCAGAGCGTCAATCAGAAAAGAAAGAAGCTCAACTTTATGGTAATAAGCTATGACGCTGTTCAGCGGCAAAACGCCAGCAACCAATCGGAATTAGTGCCAAGAGAGGTCCCACAGACGATGCCTAAAGAATACATTTAGTCCTGAAAATTAAATTTTTAATTTTATTGTACATATTTTCTGTATTTTCCTGTAATACCTTAGAGGTCTCCCAGATTTTGGAATCCAATTGTTGACGGGTGTGCTGACAAGCTGGGCAATATCGAAGGTGATACACTGACCAAAGCACTGTACAATGGGACATAACCATCAGAAATAAACTGAACAAAAAGCATTTTCTAATCAACTATTAATCCATAGGGCAATAAAAAAAATAGGTCATGAAAAACTTTAGTCACTGGCATCTGTTCGACACAAAACCACACCACAAAGACCTAGATCTACAGTTTAGTTCTTTGTAAAAGAAATATGATAATTATGTGGTAATTATTAGTTAGTTGTCAGATGGAGACGTGCAACCTACCAAGGTTACAACATCCGTCTGCTTTTTAACGTGTATCATTCACCCAAGTAATATAGGTCACCCATAAAAGCCATTTCTACATGTGGCGGTCATTTTTTCAAAACAAAGTCATTTTGTTCCCGCTACATCTGTGGCTTCTATTAATATTCTACACTATATGCTAAAGTTATTGAAGCAATATCCTGCATGGCTGGCAGTTTTGACGCCCAGCGAGAGTCCAGGCCGGACACCAGCAATTAACACCCGGTTACAGGCATCAAACCCGCTGGGTGTCTGGAGACATAGACCGAAAGCAATCATTAAACACCAGCAGCCCCTCTCCACCGCTGCCAGAGTCAGATTGAGATAAATGGAGTTATCTACGATATGATCTGACAGAAGAGAGCGTAAAGGCCATGTTTTCTTTCAGTGTTTCACAGTAATTATTCCAAAAAACAAATAAGGTTTGACATGTAGACCGGTGCGACCGTTCGCAACAAGTGTTAATGCGGGACTGATAACATTGGCTGGTTTGACACTGAAAAGACAAGATGTGCAAGCTATTATTGTCTCATGCCTCTATTGAGCCAAGAGGATACTACACACTGACCGCAGGAAGTCATGACACAAGGCCTTCGGCTACACCTATCGCCACTTTGTCTGAGTTTTTCCGTTTTTTTTAGCTCTGCACTGTGCCATGCAAAGAAAACCAGAAGGCACTGAGGCACGCACATACACCCCTATACTAAAAATTACATCTACTGTAACAAGAATTAGGCCTAGAAATTTGATAAACTAAAATATTTTGGGTCAAAAATGGACAAACTGAGCTGTTGGGTTGTAATTTAAACGTTTTTAACCTTTTTTTTTGGGTTAAATATGAATATATTCTGGGCCCAACGTTTATCCCTGGGTTTGCCCTTTTCTGATACAATGCTAGTATGAGAGTAAGGTGAGAAAAAAACATGCACACCCACAGAACACTGAAGTTATACTAGCGATAAAGCCACACTATTTTCTTCAAAGACGCTGACGATAACGATAAGATGAACATTCATGTGATGAATCTAAAGCCTTGCTGCGGAGAACAAGGACTTGGGAAAGGAGGATCTTTCCGTGGAAACGAACCGTGGATTGACTGTAACATCTCATTACAGTAAACAGGGCACTCAAACCCGTGTGGATTCTTCCATGCATTTTTTCCCCCAGCAAGGACAGACCCCCTACAAATAGAGCGATGTGTATTTTTAACTCACGGAGGTTTGCGCTTTAGCTCATAAGGAGGGGAAATCCTGCCACCCCCAAGCATTCACCCCAGTGCTAAGCCTGCAAGTATGAGCGAATGAGAGGCTGAAATAAAACTTTCCATCCCCACCTCTGCTTATCAGGCCCACATGGGGTTGGGTGTCAGAAATCGCATGTACACAATTTTGGTTTCCAAAGAAGTTCAAAATGGGAAACGAAATGTAAAAGAAGAAATAGTTGGGTCTGACACATGAATTTTCCCTAAATAGTAAAGTGTGATCCTTTCTGTGAAATCTTAATTTAATAATGAGATAAGAAGCATTTTACTCATTGATTTAAATATTTGACATGTCCTTATACGCAATCAATATTTATTTAAGATTTCAAGGTTATATTTTCACATAATGTTCTTTACATTTTATGACATGATTAAAAACTTTAGCTGGGTTTTCATAATACAGAGAATTATTTTATTGTTAAGGCCTACAAACACCAAATATGAAACTTTCAGATTGAACAGGCATTTACTTGAGATGAAATAAAACATAGCCTGCTATGGAGGTAAAGAGATCTCACTTGTCTCTTTCAGACTAGTGATGTCAATTTATGCAATTTCCAAAATTCGATGATCGTTTAAATTAACGATCAATCAATCGAATAATCGTTAACATTAATAGTGCAATAAGCCTTTACTGCAGTAGCATATAGCCAATGACAAAAGTGTGCGTAGAAACTCCAGCTTCCTCACACGAATTAAAATAATTAATTTTGTCTAAATAACATGCTTGTGGGATTGTAAAATTAGTCAATGTAGGTGTTTTGATAAAATCATCAATTTTAAAATCATCGCTTTCCGAGTCGTTGATACACCGTTTGTTGTAATTATATCCAAGAAGCACACAAAGGGCACGCATCGTCACCTCAGCTTAGACCTGCGGCGTACCTTCAGCAAAGATGCTTATATTATGGAGATGGCAATCTTCCATAAGAAGACCCGCAACAGCCAACTTGGCTAGCGTGTAGCGCCTCAGCCAGTCAATAATGATCAGCAATATATTGCGGGCATTCAGAGTGTAACGACAGTCAGTTACAGTTTGTATTTTACAGTTTCTTGCCAGAATTTAAGATTACATTTTAATCTGTTCATTAAAACGGCTTCTGTGGCCGGTTGCATAAAACTTTAAGACTAGTCTTAAAAGTTAGTCGTGAATTTTTTTCTTCAAGACTGATCATAATTGTTTTAAGTATGTTACATAGAAAGGTAGATTGGTCTAATTTAAATCCAAATAATAAGATCGATTAGCCCTAACTAATTGCTAGTTGGTCAGAATCATTCTTAACATCACGGCTATGTTTATGCAACCGGCCACTGGTCTCCTTCCCATCAGCTTTGCTAATCTTCCAGGCTTCTCTGAAGAGGGTCTTTGCTTCCAGTATCCTAACCGTATTTGCATTTTCTGTATTGGACCCAATCAGATCCACTGTGGATGGCACTTCGTTGCGTTAGCAGCCAGCCTCGTCTCGCATGACGTTAAAAAGACCAGGTGTGTGCTTGGCATCGAGCATCGTTGTGAGCATGGCTAGATTAAATTCTGCGCGCTCGCAGTTGCTTCATTTTTTACTCCGGCTGTATGTTTTGCGCAGGCGCCGCGCACACGTGCATGATCTTGCTTATTCGACAATTGTTACGTTTTATTGATTTAATTCTTAATCTTATCGACAATTAATTGAAGATTAATTAATTGTTAACATCCCTACTTTCAACTATGTAATGCAACAGTTTACAATACCTTAAAAAAGTAATCATTATAGATTTTATTTTGTAATATTTACAGCGTAGCCTCTTATAAAATGGCTGAAATTCCACAAGGGGGCGTATATGTTCCTCAGATGTTGCACAATAAACGTGACACCCAAATATATCATTATAAATCATGAATGAAAAGTGAGAGTCGAACGAATGTCCGGTAGTTAACAAATTGTTTACAGTATTTATATCGTAATTCGGTCAAAAACGTCAAGATTGTGAGGCGAACAAATAGTTTTGGTTTAAAAGGCTTGGATATTCCATTTCCTTGGACTTTTGGGGATTTATGAACAACTTGTTTTGGACAATTTCACCGAAGCGGATAAAGGGAAGATTTCGAAGGTTATTTTTTGAAGTAAATAACATAAATCGGCGCCGGCCGGTTCAGGTAACTAACAACTAGATTACAGTTTTATGACTGCTATAAATCATATTATGCTTTGTGTGTGCCCTTAACGGAATCCTGAGAGGGTAAACTTTCAAACGATGTGCGCCACTGCCGTCTATTTTGAAGATTTAATGCTTCAACGCTACAATGATGTTTATGCAGCCTTACACGGAAGGGAGGAGGTGTGCCGTGTATCACACAGTGATCCATTAGGATCCAAACATTAGGATCATTACACAGATTTTTCCAAAAGATTTCAAATGGAAAAAGCAAAAAAGCCTGCCACTGCCAATATAGGAAGTTGCTATTAAATTTGCTGACTAGCATTACATGGTTTACCGTTAAGTATAGCAGCGTTTTGAAATGTTTTTACCTAAATGCTTTAGTTTTAAATAATAAAAACAAAGTGGAATCGCAAGACTGAAGGTCCTTTGTAAAATAGATGAGATGCTCCATGCAAAATCACAACATGGAAAGATGCATTTCACGGAGGTGCACATGCAACAAACAATCACTCACTATACTAAGAAGTGCATGAATAGGCATTTAATGTTGTAAGCATTCTAAAATGACATTCATTTCATAGCGAGTCCTCACAATGCAGACTTCTATTTATGCGAAAGGCGCCACACATCAGTCGAGCTTATCTCAGATTGACTGATAAGCATCTCAAACGTATCTTCTGTGCAATTACTGTACAGCTTTTTAAGTTGTGGTGTTCATTGTGAGAGTGATAAACCAAAGATGCTTCCCACAGTTGGTCAATCAGACTAAGAGGAGACTGTGGCGTCTGACCCCATTTTGCTGTACTCGATCAAGAAATCAAATAGGGCTTTTAGATTTGCTTGCCAAATATCCTTAGGGGCTGTAAAGCTCTTCATAGCATGAATTTAGCTTTTTTAAGCCTTTCATTCTCATCCCGGTCTTTTTTGCCGGTTCGCCCAGCACTGCCAAACAGTGAAGGGCAGTCTGTGATGGGATCAGTTGTTGCAATTGCTTAACAATTGCCGAAGCAAACGAGATGTGTATAAACTGAGGTCGGAGCCAGCTGCAAATGGGTGGGTCAGCCGCAAATGGGTGGGACTTTAGCTGCAAGTCAGCTGTACAAATTTCCAAAAGATTTTGATTAGTTTATTTAATGTCATGTGCGTTGTCACATTGGTTCTTACGCCACAGATGATTTTGACTGGCGCGTGTGGAAGTTTTGTTGCGATTCTTGTTGCTAATAAGGCTCTCAATAAAACGACATAATGAGGGCGTGGCTTGTTGCATGCTCTGAAGCTCAAGAGCCACACAATTCCGGCTGAGTGGTGCTGCGAATTTGTTGAATTTAAATGTCTTACAGAAACATACTTTATACCCTAACCCCAACCCCAGGGGTAACAGCAGTCAGGCCAAAACACGTCATTTATATTCTATGCTTTTCATACAACTATTAA
This sequence comes from Misgurnus anguillicaudatus, assembly GCF_027580225.2. NCBI lineage: Eukaryota > Metazoa > Chordata > Actinopteri > Cypriniformes > Cobitidae > Misgurnus > Misgurnus anguillicaudatus. The sequence continues at coordinate 18,893,785 of NC_073338.2, forward strand.
TGTAAAGCTGCTTTGAAACAATTAACTATTGTGAAAAGCGCTATATAAATAAAATTGAATTTAATTATATTCTCAGAGAGAAACCCTAATGGTCATTCAGTGCTAGTTAACAGCTTAACAATCGCCCACACTGCAGTTAATACGGATTTATAAATTACAATAATTGACACATGAGTGTTTTTTGTCAATTAAAGGGAATCCAGGCAAGTCTTCGTAATATTTCTCTACGAGCTCCCCCTAGTGTCTGAAAGTAAATGCTTTCAAACACACTGTCGTAAAACGAACTGTTGTCCCTCCCCCCTCGGAACCAAGTTTATCAGCTTATTTCCAATCCAGTTATGTTTTCCTTCCGTCAAGGGTTTTCGATGCTTCTTTCCCGGCTCTGCCATTTGCAACAATCCCTAGCCGTGTTTAGCTCACCTGCCTCTGTGCTGTTTGCCATAAAGTGATCCTGCTTTTCGCGAAATCTGAGACTTTGCGAGACTGAAGGACACCGGGTCGGATACAGCGAACTTGCAAGTGGGGTATTCTTCCTACAGACGGTAGGGGCGGGTGAGAGAGTCTTCATTCGTCCGGTAATGAGTCATTTAACCATATACCGACTTACGAAGATGATTTATTAACATAAAAATGCTGCCTTGTGTCCCTTTAAAATGCGTTTTTTGATAAAACTGTCAAGAAACGTCTGGGTTATATTTTACAAGCCCCAAAACCAAGGCAAAAAACCCCAACAAATTGTTTTATGTAGGACATCAAGATGTTTTGGCATTATGAAATAATGAAAGTCAAGCACATCCATTTTCCTAATATTTTTGTTTAAAATATTTTATTTAAAATAATTATTTTCCCAAGCCAGGACACTTATTGCTGCATTAACAAAATCGCATTGAGAATTAGTTTTGATAATGTGCTTAAAAGTGTGATCTGTAACATTTGTCTCTCTATCGCCATCTCTGTTTGAAACATGGAATTGCAGGTAAATTTACGCTCTTACGTATCTTTACACATGTTAAAGTAATATAAAGTCGAACTGACATTTCCCAAAAAATTGTACCTGACAGCATAAATTATAAATCAAGCAAATTAATGTAAAGTAGGAAGACCGTTTTCAACACTGATTCTATACAATTGCTCAAAAATAAATTGTCTATTTTAACCAAATAAAACTTTGGATTGCAGCTTTAACTCTTTCTAGTATATTAATTTGATATATTGTATGTATATTTAAAGAAAAAAACAATTCTGGAAGGCATTTAACTTGTGAAAATTATAAAAAATGTTGCCGCTGGCTGGCAACTTAAAAAAAAAAAACACTGGCGGGGAAGAGTTAATAGCCAAGAAAGCTGTGTTTTTGTACAATGTTTTTTGTAAAGACAGAAATCTCATCACAAAACAACAACTGCAATCAGGCTCAAAACAGCAGCACCACCTTCCAAACATTCACCAGGAGATGAAGACACACTAGAGAGCATACACATGGTTACCAGCCAATCAAACGCCTATTCTGCTTACGGGCAGTGTCTTGTTATGCATGATGTCATCAATCTCTCATGCTATCCTCAAACAAGTTAACCGAACTGAAACATTGAGTACAACGGAAATCACATTATACACTTTCAGTGAACTGAGCAGTAAAAGCTGCAGCTCCAAATGTGTTGGAATTCAAATGCAAGATGTTAAAAATCCATTCTGGCATAATGTTTGTTTATGCTTACCATCCAAAATGAATGTGCTAAAGTGCACCTACATGATCTGAGCAGTACCTTTGTAAATGCACCAGAACGGAGTAAAAAAACATGAAGGTGCTCTGCTGAGGGTTCTGGTTCCTGTATCACCATATCAAATATCCCTGGCGTCACATGAGTCCCTGCCGGTAACACGAGAATGTGGAAGTCCGTGTTCAGCGTGGCTTTTATTCTCTGCTTTTATTCAGGCCTCTTGAATCAGAGCAGACAGGTGGAAAATTACCATCTAGACTTTTACAATGAGGAAGTGCTGTTTCATTCAGGGCCTATCTCGTTATAAACACAAGCAGCCATAAACGTTGAATGTTAAACAAAAGAACCTGAAGGTTTATCTTCAAACTAATCTCCTCTTTCTCATGTTCCTCAGATATCTCCATTTCCTATCTTCTATCTTGCATTTTCTACTTTGAGTATCAGTATCAATGCCAGGTGGACATCACATGCTAGAGAAGATTTACTTCACTTGACGCCTGAATCAAGTGATCCCACATGATCTGACGGTCTATTGATGTCAGACCCGCCCACCCATAATAAACCGCATCCATCAGCGGGCCACGGTGAAACATGCGAGATACATTACCCTGAGGCAAGAGGACATTTAATTAACAGAAGCTGGATTCAATCCGGCCTTGAGCAACTTCTAATGAATTATCACAGAGCGCACAGCTACAGCGGATAACACAAACTGAACAACATCATAATCGGATTGGCCCACTTACGGGCAAATATGAATCTCATTTTAACCACAGAAATTCAAGAGCGCCAAATCCTCAATGAATTGTAATGCCGATTAACAAGATGTTGCCGTTCGGCCTTATGGGCGTTATCACTATCAAACCAATTAAGCCGATCAATTCTGCCTATCAACACAAGCCCTGTGGGGGAAGTAACGCATTCGTATCGGTCTTTCAAGAGCAGGCAGGAAGGGAATGCCAATGGTCTGCTGACACACTCCAACTGAAAGCTGAGAGCAGCGTTAAGTCTTTCATGAGATCTGCTTTGTGAGGAATTAACATTCGGAAGATAAAAACACAGCTGGAAGAAAGCGGGGGTGTTCAAGGATCTGTGCCATTTATAATGGAAACAACATATGTAAAAAAATTTACATGCATAGTGGTTCATTTTAAAGTGCACATATTTCATTGCTAAAAAAACCCGTTATTTTGCGTATTTGGGGTAATACAATGTCTTTGCGTGATTTATGGTTCAAAAAACACATTATTTCCACATACCATACAATTTTTGTAACTCCAGATATCATGCCTTCCTTAAATGCATTGATTTTGTACAAAACTCATCGATCTAAAAAGCGCTGTGTCCCTGATTGGCCAGCTAATCTGTACGTTGTGATTGGCCTGAATACCTCTGAAGTCAGACGGAAATGTGACGATCCTTACCATGTTTGAAAGATTCGCTCACAAAGCAATGCTGACAGGATTTAATTTACAGGCTTACCGTCGGTTCAAACCAGCCGCGCTAGAGGCGTCAAATCCGCGTCTAGTTTGCCGCTTGAACATTTTGAGTTTACCCGCTTCATTCCCGCGTGAAATTCTAGTCAACAAAACATTCACACGGAAATTCGTGTCATGGGAGGGGCTTCTGCGACTCCACTCGCTCTCTGTAATCACATCACTACTAGAGCAAGCTACTGAATGGTTAACGCGGTGCGTTTTTCCACCAAAGTTCAAATTTTTCAAGTCGCGCATTTCCCGCGGCAATGCTCAATTTGCGAATGAGGCGTAATCGCGTCTACCGCGCCGGGCTAAAAGCCTCGTTCCCGCCGTGAGACCTCCAGATGCGCGTCAATGGTCTTTACATTGACTTAACATTGAAATCACTCGCTCTTGAAGTAACCAATCCGAGGAAATAAACTGTTGCCTACAATCCATGCGTTGTAGTCCAAGAAAAAATATTTTGATTATATAAAGACATCTCAAAAGAGCCATCTAAAATTGATTTCTGACGAATGGAAGGCCATACGTAAGCGACATAAAACACAGGTACACAAGACATTAGTTACCTTGGACAGCGAACAGTCTTTATACAAAAAAATTTAGAAGATCCAAAGGTAGATCCACAAAGGTGTCACAGGGGCATTATCCTTTCGAAAAATAAACCTTTTTGAGTACATATTAGTTAGTACCTCAGAAGGTACATATTGATATTGTATCTGTACCTAAATGGTTCATTATAGGACTTTTTTAAATATCTGAGTGACATTTCATTTTTTTTCCCCTGAAAGTGCAGAGTAATCCAATTAAAAGATACAGAGGAAGGAAAAATCACATTCAACAAAAAGCATTTATCTAAAAATGATCAAGAATAAGCCTGAAAACAGGAAAGGACACTTCCTGTGTTTTCAGGTAGCGCCTGGAATCCCAGGACATTGTCTCCTAGCCACACAGTCTCCTTGAGTGAAGTGAAAGGAAAGGGTGGAGAACTGACAGATACCTGACGGTGTCTACTGGGAAACACCAGACCAATGTACTCAACTGACCCCTCAAGACAGTTCTCAAGGCATCCTCACATATTCCTTCTCACGAAAAACACATGACTAGCCCACAGCTATCGGTGTGTTCTTCTGAAAGATCTACGCACACAAAGGCACCTTTGAACTGGGCCTTGTGGGAAGAAGCAGAACAGGGGCTTCGTACATCTGAGCAGAGTATGTGAAGCTCTTGTGACCACAGTGAACTCGATTCAGTGAACTTTCTAATTAGGGGAATTTTTCAAATCCGACACTCAGCGCCGTAGGGGACTCACCAGCGTGCTGGTGTACTGCATCAAATCTAATGAAGATCACCTTGACTAGGCAGCATCCCCTTGTCATTACACAGCACTCTGTGACAGATATCACAGAAAAACTGACATTATCCCAGTTAGATCCACAACAGGAAGCGGTAAAAGAGAAACTAATTTTTCTTGTTTATCAAAAAATATTTAGTAGACACAAGCGCAATGCAACTTTTAATGGCATACACCAGTCATGATCTACGTCAAACATCTATATGGTGTTTGAAATTTAGGAATTGTAACAAAAAAAATGTATATGATCAAATCAGACTTTGCAAATTAACTTTGAACTCCAGACCTTAAATATAGAAATCAGCAATCTGGAAACTGTGACTAAAATAAGCAAGTACGGTAAAACATATTTTTTGTCATCATCACCGGACAAAACAAGTCCAAGAATAGACAAGTTTCCACAGGAATCATTATTCTTAACAGATACATAAGGAGAGTAAGTGGGCGAGGAGTCGGCCAGCATCCTTATTGAGTTATTTCAGCTCTGGAATGCCGAGATGAACACTGGTGCCGGTTGCTCTGGAATTTTGGAATCCAGTCCACTGAGATCATTCTCAGAACGGGCTGCTTACATCATAGTCCCGGCCCTGTCTACTGACAGCTACAGAGCGATTGGGTCACAGTAGGTGGGGTGTCGGGGGATGTAGCGGCGCACACATCCTGAGTGACGTGGGCCAGAGCCGTCTACAAACCCACTATTGACTCCCGCTCCACCCCACCCTCTCTTAACTTCCTCTGCAAGATTAAACATATCCAAGGAGGAACACCGTAAACATTAAGACATTCACTTTCACCCACCATGGCGAAACTCTCCTCTCATACTTTCAAAAAGGGCCACAATACAAGATGGAGCAAAGGTGAACCTTTTGAACCAGCAGGCCCAAACATATGCCAAATCTGATGCCAAACAAAGACTTACATACCTTTGTGATCAGTGAAAAAAACAGGAAGTCCATTTATATGATATTCACGTTTACAATTAGATAACGCCAGACACAACAGACTATTACAGACGGTCTAACCACAAAGCCCGATTCTAAATGCACACACGGACACAAATGGTCCTTGAATAAGCCTGTGGGAGGACCTATCGGCAGAACAAGAACTATGACAGAACAGTCATGCTTTTAGCTTGTACAGATATAAAAACAAAGCTATGAATACACAAGAACTTCCCAGTAAAAGCAAGTCACTGAATGAGCAACACAAAAATAAAATCCCCCAGACTGCTAGTGCATCACTTCTGCTTATACACCAGAGAGTGATGCTGAAGATGAACATGTAACTGCACTGGTCAATTAAATCTGAAATATATGACCACCACGCTGAGGCCAACTTTAATGTCTGCGTGTATGAACGGGGAGTCTGACTGCTTTCTGATTTATACGAATGACTCATTATTGTCTCACTATTATAACACTATGATTCTGCACATATGGGAATGAGATGACAAAAAAATCCCAATGAAACATAACTACATTATGTCATAGGGTGTTGAACAGCACATGAACAGAAAAAATTTAAGAATTCTTTGAGTATTACCACACACACCACCTTCATTTGAACTTTATCCTAGTGCCGGCCTAGCAAAAAAGACTGATGCTGTGTCCGAAACTGCCTACTTCATACTATATAGTACGCGAAATGCAGTAGGCGAGGCGAGTAGTATGTCCGAATACATAGAATTCAAAAAACAGTATGCGAAAAGTACCCGGATGACCTACTACTTCCGGTTAGATTTTGCAGCGTGCATACGATGGACACTTCACTATCCCATGATGCCCCAGGAGAGGAATTATCCAAGGAAGACGACGACGCGTAAGCTGAATTCGCGCTGGAATGACATGACGTGATGACGACGTATGTCACGTGATGTAGCAACATGGCGAATGTAGTACGTCCGAATCTTATTCATACTACCAGGATTCATACTATATAGTACCTACTGTTTTACCAGTAAGTAAGTAGGTACTTCATCTTATTCAGTACCTACTGTGCAGTATACAGTTTCGGATGCAGCCTAACTGTATGCTCACACCGCCGCCTGCGAGAGCATCAAAAAACGCTCTGGCTGCCCTGCAAACGATGCTATAGAAAAAGAGTAGTTGACGTTTGAATGCATTTTTCTGGAACCCTCTCAAGCGGAAGACTCTTTCCGCCTTCCAATTGTTTTTTGCCGAACGTTTCCGATTGGTTGCCGCTAAACCGCGGCATAACTCATTAACATAAAGTTGAGCTGATTTCAACTCTCCTCAACGCTCACACGTCCAAGACGCATCGCATCTTCACTCCATGAATAATTTCCGGCTACTTTGACGCTCTCGCCAGCAGCGGTGTGAGCGCACAGTTATGGCCCGTTCACATTTCACGTCTAACACTGTGCAAAAAAACGCGTTCATGCCACTTTAAGCATTCGGGCGCCTGTGCTCCTGTAGCATCTCCCGATACTAAGCAACCACAAGCCGCATACATAGATATAGTATTGCGTATCCATGCATTGTTTCTTTTATTTGTTTTAAAAATAATAGCTGCTTGACTGATCGCTACAGCACTGACAGAAGAAGTGCAGCGTCGCTCTTTATTTTAAGCGTGCTTGTCGCACTTCCATATTTAAAATAAGGAACTTGAACATACAAAAAAAACATAAATGGCCCTTAAAGGTGAAGCTGATTCTGAATCCACTCTTTTAACATCTGCAGTTACAATGCTCAAAGTTCAATGCAACAGGAGATATTTGCCTTAACAGAATAACTAAAAAGACAACAATCACTTCTAAAAAACTACAAGGAATGGCTGGATTGCCTACAATTAATGGCACGTTTCCATTGCATACTACTACCCCATGGGTCGGGTCCACTTACTTTTGCAGGCTTTTCCACTAAGTACAGTACATAGTACCCGATACTTTTTTGGTACCACCTCGGTTGAGCTGATACTGAAACGTGATGTGAAAACACTGTAGATCACTGATTGGTCTGAGAGAATCATGACGAGTGTCATGCTAAACGCAAGATTAGCTTTTGATTTTGTGGCGAACTGACAAATACATGAATATATGGGAAACACTGCATTCCAACGACGCTCGCTCCCACTTTTTGTATAATGTCACAGCAGTAGGCAGCGCAAATATAACGACACGCCAATAGTTCCTTTCACTTTCAAGTGATACTAAACTCAAGGGAAAAGCTAATCCAGCCAAATTAATGGCGCTTTTCCATTGCATAGTACCCCACGGTTTGGGTTGCGTTAGCTTACTTTTGGGGGCTTTTCCACCGGATACAGTACGTAGTACCCAATACTTTTTTTAGTACCACCTCGGTTGGGGTTTTATGCGAGCTGTGCTGATACTAAAACGTGACAGGAAAACACTGTAGATCACTGATTGGTCTGAGAGAACCGTGACAAGCGTTATGCTAGCTAAATGCAAGATTAGCTTTACCTTCGTGCGCTGTCTCGAGTAAACCTGTTGTCATCTGTGCTTTGATGCAAGTTACCAAACTCCCTTTTAGCAGTAAATAAACATCCACAGGTTGAAAATCAGGAACACCATAACAGTGTTTTCCAGGCTTGAGGTTTGTAGCGGCACTTACATGATGCCCAGGTTCGCATGCACAGCATTTTTGCAAACGCCACCGGCATTTGCAAACATTTATTTGTGGTGGTCAATTTTGATTTTGTGGAGGACTGAGAAATAAATGAATGTATGGGGATGTGTAGCATTCCAACGACGCTCTCACATGTATGATGTCACAGCAGTAGGCAGCGCAAATATAATGACACGCCTATAATCCCTCCTACTATGAAGTGGTACTAAACTCGATGGAAAAGCTAACCAAGCCAAAGTGAAGTGAACTGACATGACCTGACCCGTGGAGTACTATGCAATGGAAAAACACCATAAGTGAGCTGACACGACCTGACCCGTGAGGTACTATGCAATGGAAACGCGCCATAAGCCTCTTCCTGGGTTAGTGACATCACAAACCCCAAAACTTACATAAATCACGCCCTTGGGAACATGCAGCAAAGAGTGGTTCCTCAAGATGACTTAAAATTATTTAAAATATGACAAAATAAGCTAAAAATCCCAATATCTTAAGAGTCTGGCTTATTTATAACTAATATATGAATGTCTCATTGGTGTGGACAATGGGGCTTCTCTAAGATCTTCATATTCCTTCATTCTATACCATGTCTAGACATCCTTGGGGTAAAGCAGATGTTAAGTGAGACAAAGAGACAGTGGTGAAGAAAGCTAGATGCCCTGTCTCTCACATAAAATCCCTGGTTTCAACTTACATCCTTAAGACAACAGGCTGCCATGACAACAGCCCCTGGCAACATGTCTATAGGGTCTATACAGCCTTACAGTAACCTATCTTCCCTTGCTTACCTTAGTTACCACAACCCTACCAGCACAATCAGTATAGCCTATTGTTGTGAATATGTTCTTGGGTTTATTTTGTGAAAATGGTCCATAAGCCTGGACACTGACAAGCCCTATTAACACTACCTGAAGCCATGACGCACAAGACTCCATTTACATATTTGTAAACAATGTGATAAAACCTCTGCGTCTGTCTCCCATTACATTTACTAAACATGCAAAGATCAACATTCAAACCTATTATGGCCCTTCCCTTAACCACAACTCATAATACACACATTTGAAGCCTGTCTTTATCATGTACTGATGCCATTGTTTCTTTACAAACTATACACACACACTTACTGTAATAGTGAGGTCATTTCATAGACTCACATGGATTAAATATTAGGCTAAGTATATTTGTATACCCCAAGCCGGCCTAATCCCCTAAACTTCACCCTGTCAGAAAAATACAATTTAGCCACTTTCATAAACCTTTTTATGAAGTGAGGACCAGTAAAATGTCCTTAAAATTTAAATATAAAATCCATTTTTATTTCATTTCAGTTGTAGTAAAACCATAGCAACCACATATTTACCATGGTTTCACTAAAGTAACCACAGTTCAACCATGATATTTGCAGTTAAACCACCATTATACAAATAAAAACAGGGTTACTACCCGTGTACTATAGGCTATCGACATTCTTCTGTATCTCTGCTTCAGGACACAGTAACAATGATTATGCCAACATGTTGCTTTATTTTGTAAACGTTTCTGTTAACCTGTGTTATTTGAAAAATTACAAGAAAAAAAATCCACCTCGTTTCGATATTTTATGTGTTATAATTATTAAGGATTATGTTTTGGGGAGAGACAGAACGACGGTGTACATTGACCAATGAAAATCACTTACCGTACACGCGCAACCATCCCTGCTGATGGCAAAACGAGTCCATTAAAATCCCATCGAGCACCGGGTCCGAGGAAATCATGCCACCCTGAACCGAGTCCACGTCGCCACCGGCCATTGACTCGCTCTCCATGACCGTTACACCTCCACGGTAATGTCCCGGTAACGACGCCAGTTTGACTGATTTACAGACAAAAATGCTCGTGAAGAGTATAAATCTCAATGTTTGGAGTTAATTGTTATCGAGATTAAAACCATACAACTAAACAGTTAAACCCGGATAAACTATCGACAGTAGTCAACGTTACGGGTTTCCCATGCTTTGTTTCACAGTATGAATGAATAAAAGCGTATGCACGTGCGATCCTAACCTATATTTTTACATTACTGTGCATTTTACCTACGCACGTTAGTCGGCAATTAAATAAGTTAAAATAAAACAAACGAGAATAAAATAAGCTTTTGGTGGTGTATTACGACGCACCTATCAAAGCTAACGTACAAATTTGCCAAAGTGCAAAGTTTAGGTCACAGCAGTTGTGTTAAAATGATTCAGCAGTCAGAAGTTTAAAACAGAAGTCCAGCAGCAGCCCTTGATGTTAAATCCTGATGGACTGAAGCAGTTTTTCCTTGTCTGTGTCCATGAGTCAACACCAGAAATAACTGAATGAATCCAGACGTCGGCTTTCCTACTCCCGAATCGACAACCGGAGTTTACTGCATTGCCCTTGCGGCTGTTTGGGAGGCAAAACCCATGGAGGTAACAGCAAGTATCTTTTTTTGGCTCTTTCGTCCACCTAAAGTGTGGGACTTGGGACTCCCTCTCTTCTTCCCTGTCCTGCGGTGAGGACAGACAGCCCTTTTCACACTTCAAAATCCACACCGCTTTTCCACCTCAATCACATCCCGTTGCCAGCCTGTGCGTTGGGATTCAGGGAAAAGCAGAAGATCGCCGAGAGACTCGATCACTAGATATATACGCTCTTTAAAAATTAAACTGCTTCACTTACTGCTTTACTAATTTTTTCTTGAATTTACTCTTCAATAACAGCTCTGGTGAAAAGTTTAAGAGTGTAATACGGTTGTTCAAAGGCAAAGCATTACATTTGAGTCAAATTGAGTCTCACAGCTTTGATTCAATGCTAGACAGATGAGGACATGAACTGCTTGTTAAAGGCTTGCTCGTCATGACGTTTTTGTATGTGTAATTCATCGATTTACCAATTTTTTAATTACATGGCCTAATCAAAAATATTTTTTTATATTTTAAAAACAATAATTTGGCGTTCTCAACCGAAAACATGAGATCCATTGGCTCCATCTAGTGTTTAATTACGAGCATCACAAACTCATCAGGCATCACAAACTCATAGCTTCTCTTAAAGGGACAGTTCACCAAATAAGAAAATTCTCATTAAGTTGTTCCAAACCTGTATAAGTATATTTGTTCTGCTGAACACAAATGACGAGATTTAAGCAATATTTGTAACCAAATCGTTTCAGAGCACCATTGACTTCCATAATATTTTTCCCTACTATGGAAGTTTCTGCTTGGTTACAAATATCTTTGTGTTCAGCTGAAGAAAGAAATTTATATTGGTTTGGAACAACTTGTGGGTTTAATTTAAGGTTGAATTACCCATTTAAAGTAATAGTTTATCCAAATATAAAAATTCTCTCATAATTTAATCATCCTCATGCCATTGTGGATTATTGATATGACTGACTTTCTTTAGCTGGAAGTCATATACATCTGGGATGGTATGAGAATGAGAAAATTATGAGTAAATTGAGGAAGTATTCTTTTGAAAGTGCATAATAACATAAATAGTTTTCTTTAAAATATCTATCCGCTGATGCAATTCAAGGTCATAAGTCATTGCACCAATGTTAATCTAAGGGTTTATTTATTCATTTTTGAAAAGAGTAAACAAAGGCCCAGGTATTCAGTATTTGTAACTAACTTCATTTATTTAACATATAAAATGTTGTTGATGTACATCAGGGCAAAGCAGAGAACAGAATGCACATATGTGGAAGTGTGCGTTTGTAACTGTATGTAGCTCTAATGTCTTCTTGTCTTTGTTGGGGTCTCAGCTGTGGGAGGTTCAGGAATAGGAATAAAAACACACCATTGTAATCAGAAATGCTAATAAAAGGCATTGTAGAGGTATTTTAAATGTGTAAATGTTCGACTGTCTAATGAAAAAGTTGCTTTTGTGCAGCTTCATAATACTCACACTTTGTGTTAAGCTTGAGTAGAATAGGTTCAACTATGCTTTCAAGGTGATTCTTCTGTTCGATGAAATCTTGTATTGTTGCATTTTTGGCGTTTTGAATCCAGTCTGATTTTGTTGAGCAGGTGTTTACACATATGTTCTAAATACCAACATTTAATGATTATATGAAGATGTACATGGCCTTCTAAATGTTTGAACAATTTTGTTAAAGGAAAACACCACTGTTTTTCAATATTTTACTATGTTCTTAACGCTTACCAAACAAATTATGCATTATATATAGCGGGAAGCGTTTGGTGGCTTCTAAATTCATCCCTGTTTGGATCCTAAGGAATGAATGGGGCTAGGCTAAATACTAACACATTCACGACGCGCTGTACAAAGATTAAGTGCACGCATTGAAATAAGATGGGTATGTATTAATTTTTCTAATTTGAGGTAAGAACATAGTAAAATATTGAAAAACGATGGTGTTTTCCTTTAAGAATAATATTTTAATAGTGAAGAAGTAAGTACAATTAATTATTTATTACCTTGTCCTCCTTGTTTAGTTTTCCTTGAACTTTTTCTGGATCAGATATAGTTTCTCTGACTTTGATTATTAATAATTGCAAATTTTGTTTAGCTTCTGTTGAAAAAAAATCACATGCATTATTGACAGTATTTTACAGCTGTAGATAAGCTGAAATGTTTTATTTTTTCACCAGCCAATGCAAGGTACTCTACACAGTCCAGTTTGTCATAGCGCCGGGCCACATCAACTGCCTTCTCTCCTTGAAAATTGGTAGCTTGTAAATCAGCACTGAGCTCAACCAGAGCTTTCAATGTGTCCAACTGACCCCACATTGCAGAGCAATGCAATGGTGAGTACCCTACCAATAGAGCATATTAGGGAAAGTTATTTACTATCATTTAATTCTAAAAAATATAACGTATTGTGTTGTCAACACAAAATAAGTTATTTAGCAGTTAAAATGAAAGTATAGTTTCCCAAAAGTAAGTGATGACAATGTTAATTTCTGGGTTAAATACAACCTAATACTAAACTGTACAATGGTGAATTGCATTAGAATATTTTTACCACTTTTAATTATCATGTGGCATACAATATTTACTTGTATAACAGAGAGATAAAATATAAATGTATTATTTTAATCGTAAACTTGCTCAGTGATTTTTTTTTTTAATTAAAAAGTTGCTTAAATTATACAAATGTGAAGAATAACAATTCAACAAACAGAAAGAGAAAGGAAAAAAGCCAAGGGATCAAGCATAACATAGCCACACAATAACTTTGAATTCAGAAAAAAGGAAGGAAAATAAAACATAAAAAATTAAGGAACACAAAAAATAGCATACATTTAAAGATTTTAATTTTTGCATTTGTGTATGAAATAGCCTACTTTGCATTGTAAAGTAGCTCAAAATCATCATATATGAAATTTGCAATGAACAAAGTTGCTCAGTTCTCACTCATTACCGCGCGCGGTGAGCTCATTGACGTCAGCCCCGTTCTTCACGAGCTCGCGCAGGATGCTGCTTCGTCCTAACATGCACGCGGTGAAGAGCGCGCTTCTGCCAACCTCATCTTTCTCCCACAGAATATTTCTTGATGGTTCATTATCCTCTCTTTTACTTTCCAACAGACTTTTAAGTCCTTCTACGTCGTCTTCTGATGTACAGGAAAATATCGTTTTCTCCACAACGCACTGCATTGTGTTTACGGAAGAATAATGTTGTGTGTGCGTGCGTTGTCTAGCAACCGCATACATATTTAGTGTTGTTTCTCTTTTAGCCGCTAGATGTCAATGTTGCATAGTGCACAAAAAGGAACGAGGGAACATCCAATTGTAATGGATGGAAACTGGAGTCTGCAACAATTTATTTATTGTTAAAAAATAGCTGCTGCCTATCATCATTATCATGTATAATTTTTATAGGCTAGTAGTTATAGATGGCGATTTAAAAATTAATAATGAGAAAAAGTGAATAATTTTGATGTTTGTGGTGGAATTAAAATTGTCAATTAGAAATCAATACCATTGGTGAAATATGAGCCCAGAAAAAAACCAAAACCCAAGACATTTTAAAGAGTGCATTTGCAGCAAGCTAATCTATATAAATATATATATATATATATATATATATATATATATATATATATATATATATATATATATATATATATATATATATATATATATATATATATATATATATATATATATATATATATATATATAGATTTTTCTAATTGAAAGTAAAACAAAGTCAGCTATAGATAGTGCTAATGATTAGCACCTGACATTAATATATTCTGAATGATAGTGGAAAAAATAATTGAGATAAGGGAATTTCTGGTGGTAAATTTCATTAAAAGAAATCAAAAGGTCAGTTTCAACGAATGGATGGAAAGTGCTCAAGTGACATAGGGAATTTTGTTATTTAACTTCCTCCATGTAATAACTTCCTCAAACATAACCAATAATGTTTATTGTTAGGAAAGCAGTCATTTGACAGTCAACTGACACTTTCATTCAAAAATGGGTCAAATGACAGGGAATTTTCTGAGAGTGTTATGATCAACACATGATGACATTAATAATCCACTCAATATTTGTGTCATCCCACATATCATTCCATCATTTGATGTGGTGCCATCAGCATTATTAGATGGTGTGACACAATGTAAAAGAATTCCAGTTTATTTAGCAAGAGATGTATAATTCACTTATGGATGTAAGTGACATCATGTCATGCCATACCGAAAGTCATATTGCACAAGGTATGAAGAGTTACGTTACAGAGACACCGTAACTCAATCACACATATATGTGTGCAAATGTGTCGGAGGTTATGACTGCTGTCATCGCTGTGTTGAAGTGTCCACCTCGGACCTTCCCGTGATGTCCTGCCCTGTCATTGACATCTAATTGTAGCATCTGTGTGTGTGTTAAGTGTTTGTCATGACTATTTCCAGTTAGGCTACACTATTTTAGGCTGCGGAGGAAGCGTTTTATGATGTTGCTCTGTAAATGTAGGAAAACTGGGAACAGGCAAAACTTAAATTAAGTTTAAATTAAAGTACATGTGCAATTGTCTGTTAAAGGGACACTCCACTTTTTTTGAAGGTGTGCTCATTTTCCGGCTCCCCTGGGGTTGAACATTTGATTTTTGCCGTTTTGCAATCCATTCAGCTGATCTCCGAGTCTGGCTGTAGCACTTTTAGCATATCTTAGCACAATCCATTGAATCTGATTAGACCATTAGCATCGCGCTAAAAATAACCAAAGAGTTTTGATATTTTTATATTCCCTTCCATTGAAAGTTACTAAGGGGACTATTTTGGCTGCTGTGTAATATCATTGTGCCTCCTGCAGTCATGTTACAGCAGCAAAGTCCTTGATTATTACGCCAGTTTGAGAGTATAGTTCCTAGCCATATCTGCCTAGAAAATCACAACTTTTAATTTTCTGGTCCGTCTTAGTACACAATGTAACTACAGAAGAGTCAAGTTTTAAATAGGAAAAAATATCAAAACTCTTTGGCTATTTTTTAGTGCGATGCTAATGGTCTTATCAGATTCAATGGATTGTGCTTAGCTATGCTAAAAGTGCTAGCGCCAGACCCGGAGATCAGCTAAATGGATTCCAAAACGGCAAAAATCAAATGTTTAACTCCAGGGGAGCTGGAAAATTAGCATATTTTCAAAAAAGCGGAGTGTCCCTTTAAGTCTATAAGAGTGTACAGTATAGCACTAATGTCGTATTTCACTTACATAAATATTAGTATTGCACAATTTTCATTAAATATTCAGGTATATAATAGCCAATATCCAAGAATACCACAAATGAAAAGCTTTTTGTATACTGTAAATAGTTTTAATACATTTCAGAGGCCTATATGTGCTAAGGCGTGTGATCCCAACCAGTAAAAGGAGATAACATTGCCAATGTTACAAATTTGCATAAATTTTTTTACCGTCCTTGAAAAAGTGCAGAATCTTAAATACTTCAAACATTTCAGCCATAACCTTTCTATGTTTAGAAATGTTAAGAATTTTAAAACTTTATTTCAAGACTTAAAATTTTCAATATGGCCTTTGGACAATATGGAGGTTTTTGAAACTCATGGTACATTGTTAGAAAATAATGGTCAAAATACGTACCCCAGCTGTCACTGGGATGGCACCCGGTTTTCAGTACCTAAGAGGTACAGTACATACTGGTATCAAATATATACATATCTGTACCTAAATGGTACATATTAGGATCTTTTTAAAGGGACACTCAAAGCAATGATATTACACAGCGCCTGAAAATAGTCCCCTGCTATTGAAAGTAACCAAGGGGACTATTTTCGGCACTGCATAATATCATTGCGCCTCCTGCAGCCATGGTACGGCAGCAAAGTCCTTGATTATTACGCTAGAATGAGAGTATAGTTCCTAACCATATCGGCACAGAAAATCACAACCTTTAATTTTGCGTTGGTCTTAGTACACGATGTAACTACAGAAGAGTCAAGTTTTAAAAAAGGGAAAAATATCGAAAGCCTTTGTTTATTTTTGAGTGCAATGCTAATGGCGATTCAATGTAATCAGATTCAATGTATTATGCTAAGCTATGCTAAAAGTGGTACAGTCAGACCCGGAGATCGGCTGAATTGATTCCAAAGCAGTAAGAATCAAATGTTTAACTCTAGGGGAGCTGAAAAATGAGCATATTTTCAAAAAAAGTGGAGTGTCCCTTTAAATGGTACTGCCCCAGTGACAGCTGGTGTACATGTTTTGTTTACCATGAAGTCCAAAAACCCCCATATTGTCCAAAGGCCATATTGAATATCTTAAGTCTTTAAATAAAGTTTAAAAAGAAAAAGTTGTAAAAGTTTAAAGAAAGGTTATGACTGAAATGTTTGAAGTATTTAAGATTCTGCACAAAGACGGTAAAAATAAAAAAATGTAAGTTATACTGTTTTCTACCTACAGCAGTACCCTTGTTTGTCTAAACTGTTTTGGTACTAGTTTCCCACTTTAGTCTTCATTTATGCTGAGCAGCACACCTGCTAGTCTCACTGTTTTTACCAATATTTGCAAACTTTCAACATCTGTCCCCCGAGCCGTTAATGCTTCTGCAGTTCTGCTCCAGTTCTCTAAAACTGCAAAACAACATCTGTGCTTGTCCAGTGAGAGCTAATATACCCGGGGCTGTCATAAGCTTCAGAGATTTCACTGATAGGTGCCATAACACCTTAGCAAACACTTGTGCGT
Source organism: Misgurnus anguillicaudatus (assembly GCF_027580225.2). NCBI lineage: Eukaryota > Metazoa > Chordata > Actinopteri > Cypriniformes > Cobitidae > Misgurnus > Misgurnus anguillicaudatus. Next base: position 18,911,127 of record NC_073338.2, read on the forward strand.
GGTGTCTGAAACACAGTAGGCCTTTGCACTTTGTAGGCCGCTTCTTACATCACCCTTTGCTTTTGTAACTGATGAACGTGTTCATTACAAGTTAACACTGACCAGTCCAATGGATAATCATTACGGATTGAGAATCAACACGGTCTTGCAGTGCTTTGAAAGTCAGTTACATAACCTTATCGGAGTATTAAGACTGGGCTCAATTTCGGCCAATCTGTCCAAAAATGTCATTTCGGCTAAAGCTGTTGGATAAGAGTGACTGAAGACCTTTGATCTGCGCTAAAAAAAGCAACATTTCATTTGCTTTAACTTAACTGAAGAGCTGGCCTTCTGCCCCAAATAATCTGCAATAATCTCCTTTTGACGTCACATTTTCTGTCGGGTTTTCCTCAATCTTTTTGGTGCATTTTTTGTTAAAGTCTTGTTATAAGTACTGGGTTTGGTTTCATGCTGGCCTAAAATCTCTAAACTACCCTTATAGCTGAATAACACTATACTAAAAACAACACACAAGACTGTGATGATGAAAATGTGTAGAAGTCAGCATTGTCCCCACTGTCTGACATCTACATGTCATTTTCCCCTATTGTGTAGGTGCACTCTTAAAGGGACACTCCACTTTTTTTGAAAATATGCTTATTTTCAAGCTTCCCTAGAGGTAAACATTTGATTTTTACCGTTTTTAAATCGTTCAGCCGATCTCTGGGTCTGGTGCCACCACTTTTAGCATAGCTTAGCACAATCCATTGAATCTGATTAGACCATTAGCATCGCGCTTAAAAAAAGAGTTTTGATTTTTTTTTTTGAACTTGACTCTTCTGTAGTTGCATCGTGTACTGGGACCGGCGGAGAATTAAAAGTTGTGATTTTTCCAGGCAGATATGGCTAGGAACTATACTCTCATTCTGGCGTAATAATCAAGGACTTTGTTGCCGTAACATTGCTGCAGGAGGCGCAAAGATATTACGCAGTGCCCGAAAATAGTCCCCTTGGTAACTTTCGACAGCAGGGGACTATTTTCCGGCACTGCGTAATATCATTGAAGAGTCAAGTTTTGAGTGGAAAAAATATCGAAACGCTTTGGTTGTTTTTGAGTGCGGTGCTGGTGGTCTGGTCGGATTCAATGGATTGTGCTGGACTATGCTGGGGGTGCTAGCGCCAGACCCGGAGATCAGCTGAATGGATTCCAAAATAGTAGAATTAAATGTTTAACTCTAGGGGAGCTGGAAAATTAGCATATTTTCAAAAAAAGTGGAGTGTTCCTTTAAAAATGCTGGGTTATTTTCAATCCAGCATTTTTTTTAGAATAAAGATCCAAAAAGTGCAGTTGTTCTTTGTGGTCTGGTTTCTGTTCTTGCATTTATTTTTACTGACTCACATGGTTTGAGTCTCTCTTACAGTGACAGGTGAATGATTCCCATGCCACACCTGTTTAAAGAATACAGGCCTATAGCTGCTATATTTTAGTGTTCACATAATCCATCTTAGTCTTAGAAGTGAGTCATTATAAAGCAGCTGATGTCATTATATTAAGCTTGCTAGCTTGATCTATCATACCTTTGAATTCTTCTGTACACAGCTTATTCCCTTACAACGGTGAGATTAATGTGGTGTGGAACAAAGTAAAATTCAGTAACACTTTTAGGTGACAAAATAGCCAAAAGTGACAGCTCATGGGAATCTTTACATATTTTACGAGTTGGCTAATTCGTATACATTCCTTTAAAGTCAGTCTTACAAAAAGTTTTGACTTGTGATAAGTTGACAGACTTAGAAAAACAAGTGGAAATTGTTTAATTTAATTTGTTAAGTTATAGTGACATACGAAATGTTTATTATTTGATATCATTTTTACAGTGTACAAAATAGTTACCGCATAAATTATGTGTAAAATACAAATTCACATGGGATTGTGTAGTTAAAGTACCAGCCCACAGCTCTCAAATGAAAAAGCAAACAAGCCATATGGGGGAAGTGTTTTTTCTCTTTTTGCTTTTACACAAACATATACTTTCGACAGTACACATCCGTATACCACATCACTCAGAAATTCCCTCTCATCCTTCTTTCCCACACACTTAAACTGAAGGTATTTTTGTAACCCGTGTCACCTGTTTTTATTGTATTGGCCCAACACACCTCATTCACCTAACCAGTGTTTCCCATCAAAAGAGACAAAGTTTAGAAACTAAAATTACCTGTCAAACAAGTCAGGAATGTAACACACAACCTCAGCAGATAGTTTGTGGGTCAGTTATTTGGATTAGCTCATGAAAAAAATCCAGCCTTCATTTGAGAATTTCGCTCTTTCTAGGGTGTGATGCAACCGGTTAGACAGTTACAGTCACACACATAAGTCGCTTTTGGTTTAGTGATGTCTGGAATGACATTAACATGAGTGAGTGCATTCCAGCTGTAGGTGTGACATTTCTTATCATTTTTCAATCAGATGGTTTTTGCATAGGTCTATTTGATGAAAACATACAGTGAAACGCAGGGGAAATACGGAAAGAAATGTGCCGTTGCTGGTAAATTGTTTGGATTCTTTCCGTGTTTTTCCTGTAAGTCAGCTGTTATACAGGAACAGATATCAATGCATAGGACATGCACTGTAAAAAACAAACAAAAAAATAATGTAGCATGAAGTTCAAAACAACCTAATATTTTACGTTTTGACCTGTGAACAGTTGGCATAACTGATAAAACCAAGTTGAAAAAAAAAGGTACCTTTATAGCATCGTGAATCACCTTTAATTTTAAAAGTGCACTTTGGGGTGAATAAAGACCAGCCTTATCTCATGAATTTCCGTGTTATAGTCACTGAATATTTTGCTCATTAATCCGTGTCATTGTAGCGGATCTCCGCATTTTTCCGTGTTTGTACCATAGTGTCAGTTTCACGTATTGGTAACTCAATTGTTTTTCCTATTTTCTTACCATTGTCGCTTGGGTTAGGGGTTAGAACAACTTTCTGTTACATTAAACATCCTAACCCAAACCCAACTCTAACCCTAACATCAGGCGACAATTGTTTAAAAATCCAGAAAAAATAGTATACACCAATAGTTAAAGTGAAATCCTAACCCAAACCCCAAATCTGACCCCAAACCCAAGCAACAATGGTTTAAAAATAGGAAAAACAATTGAGTAACCAATACCTGAAACTGACACGGAAAAGAAAGTCCGGAAAAATGCGGAGATCCTTGAGAATGACATGGATAAATGAGCAAAATATTCTGTGACTATACCACGGAAATTTGTGAGATCAGGTTGAAAAAGACTATAAAAAGTCAAAAAAATATTATTTTAAGAACCTTTGACTGAAAAGTTTGTTGTGGAACAAAACAAGACGAATCGGTAATCAGTAATGTCATTCTTTCAGTGGCATCTAGCAGTCAGATTGTGAATTGCAACCAACCTCAATTTCGAAACACAAAGAGGAGCTACGGTAGCTGCCACTGGACAAACATGTTGTCGTTTCAGACAACATGGGAATGTAATGCGCTCTGTATAACAGTTTGTCCATTTAGTGCTGCTGTAGAAACATGACAGCGACTTCCATGTAAGGGAACCTGCGGTCTATTCAGATAAAAACGGCTCACTGTAACGCCATAAGCGTTAACACTTCCCATTCACTTTTAATAGGTGACGTCATGCGTTGCCAAACTGAATTGTGTATCCGTCGGCACCGCGTCAGTGCCGTTGCTCGCGGCAGAAGTTGAACATTTCTCAACTTTTCAAGCGGCAACACGTGCGTCAGCCAATCAGATAGCATTATACAAATAACCTAGACAGAGCCAGCCAATTACATTTATGGAAGACCGGAGCATGTGTTAAGGCCGAGTGAATGTACCGTAAGGTAATAAAAACAATAAAGTACATTATTAAGGTCTTTATACACCACTGAAAACATAGTTATGTATGTTATATTGAATTTCAGTCAAGAAATCTTTATAAAAGTTACACATTGCACTTTTAATCAAGCCTAGTGAAGCTCTTAACTAAAGTAACTAAACCCACATACATGAACAAACACATACTGTGGTACACAAAACATTTGTATTATTGTCTGTGCCAGGAAAGCATATCTTTCTAATATATCAATTCAGATTTTGATCTGTCATCTGTAGCCCGAGTCATGTGCCCCGTGATGCTTATCAAAGGCTAGGAAATTCTCTGGGTATGTACCTTTGTATCTGTTCATCACTCAGTTTTGGTGATGTGGTGAGTTGCATTTGTTCACAGTTTTTGTTTGTAATGCTCTTTGAAGTCCTACTGCATGATTTGCATTGTCTGAATCATCAGAAAGTGTTCCTGTAACCATACAGCAGGTAAGGCCGAGTCTAGACGCACAGAAAATCCGGAGTTATACGGTTTTGAGAATTTTTAAACAAAAGACTTTTGGACCCCATATTTTTGCTTTCACAGATTTAAAGGTATTGATGTCATATGGGAGAATACGTAAAAATAAATAAGTGTCTTTTGAATTTGACGATCTTGTTACTGCCCATTTTAAACTCCTGGTGGACATACGTGGACATCACATTTTTTTGCTGTTTGCACCATAATACTTGCTACTGTGCATCCTGTTGTACACAAACACGGCTTCATGTTCAAAGAAAAATGTTTGGTTATTATATTTACTGGTTCTTCCTAACCCCAAATAGCTGGAAGAAATCTAAAATGCAAGTCAAACCAAAGCTCGGGTCTTTAGAGGTTAAAGGTACAGTTCATCGAAAAATGAAAATTCTGTCATTTACTTTTCCTCAAGTTGTTTCAAACCCATATAAATGTCTTTGTTCTGCTAAATACAGAGGAAGATATTTTGAGCAATGTTTGTAACCAAGCGTATCTGGGGCACCATTGACTTCCACTGTATAGGGAAAAATAAAGTAAATGGTGCCCCAGATCTGTTTGGTAACAAAATATCTTCATTTGTGTTCAGCAGATCAAAGAGTTTTTTTTTTTTTGAGTAAATAATTACAGAATTGTTTAAATTTTTTGGTAAACTATCACTTTAATATTTCATCAATATGACACCTCTATATAAAACCCTCTGATCTTTTTGGCCACAACACGTGCTGGTTCATGCCACTGTGCTACACAAAGCCAACACAAATTCACTTTTTAATAACCTCGACAACACTAGCAGTCACCGGCAACGATGCATTCTGGCTGCAACAAGTTCAAACCACGTGACCCCGCTCGGTGGAAAAGAAAGTGGTTGGAAAAACAGTTGAGAGCTATTTTCGAATGCCTTGAATGATGATGATCTCACCTCGCAGTGTGTATGTCGACCACAAAAGTCAACAGGAAGCTGACAAGTCAGAAAAGGCCATGCTGCATAGAAACAATCCAACGCAAGGAAACAACAGTACACAGTTTTGATATCAAACAAGCAGTAAACAAACATTGTGTGCCATGAACACAGGTGTGTATGTTTAGAAGTTTCCACAGGATGCATGCTATATATGGGTCATGCGTACATATAGCCTTTGTTTAGCACGGCTTACATACGTGTTACGTATGTGCACATTTCGTGCATCACAGGCCTATATTATGGCCAATATTATGCTTTTGTTGATCTACTATGCATATGCTTTTCTTGGTAAAAACTTCAATATTTGGTATTGTTTTAATATATCTGGCAGTCGCATTTTATTGGTATGTGTGTATTGGTATGCAATGCTGATGCAATGCCATACCATACCAATTTTCTAAAAACAGATTGGAGATCAATAATAATAAGTACTATCCTGATGATAATACACTTTATTGAACTGGACAGACAAAGATGCAATAATCTGTAATAAGGCAGTGCTGCAGTCCACCTGCAGTGGTCACAGATTGATCACCCTAATGTTTGGTTGGGTGCGTTCCAATGGCCCACATCTCAAACACATTGACGAGCTCTGCCAGGAGAGCAGATTTAGAATTAGTTTGCATTTTGCCGTGTGTTTGTACGGGCACATTTTGTTTAGAGAGAAGAAGACTACAGGTAGCTGGGTGATTCTCACGAAAACTTGGTTTTAAAAATGTCAAGCATGAAAATGTAAAAATTTCTTAAATTTACTTTTTTTCCCACCAGACACTGAAAAACAAAGTCTGGAGTAAATGGGAACATAAATTTAAAAACTTTTACTTATCATTTAACACTTTTTGTAACATAATTTAAAAAATTAGTCCTAGAAAATCTCATTACCGCAACAGTCAGAAAACTTCAACACTGACATATTTTCAAAATGACATGACAAACCTGAAAGAACATAATTTGGAGATTCTGCACATGCATTTAAAATCAAAGTATTATGCTTCTATTAATTAAATTAACATTTAATAAGCATCTGTTGCGGTAATGATAATCAAAATGTCGTGTAAGCATTCTGACAAGACAATATTTTAAATTAACTGTAAAAAAAAATGATCTTACCTGGTAGCCATCTTGAAGTAACTGGTCCATGTGCTTGGTCACTCAAAATCAAACTTTATTAAAATTCTGTATGTGTGCTTAAACTGTTCTCAAAAAGTGTTGCGGAGGATAAGAACATCAGGCATGGACACATCATTTTCCTAATTTTTCTTCATTGTTATTATACATGAATATTCAGTAAATATTTTTTCTGTCATCTAAAGTAGTCTAGCAAAACATCCATTTATTTTTTTTCTTAATATTTTCGTGTTAATTTGATTAAATTACAACATAACGCATGTTCAAACACAGCCGGACACATTGCGGTAATGAGAATTTCAGCAGAAAATGAGATAAAATTTACAATTATAAATTCTTATGTTGAAATCACACATTGTGCAAGGTAGAACACAGTATTGTGTTAATTCTGATGCTTTTTAATGTTACTATATTACACATTTTAAAGCTAAAATCATTAGTGCCGTGGTGTTTCAATGGTTTCGTGAGAATCACCCAGCTATATCCTTTTACCTTAGAGGAGTAAGATTTTATTTACATTTACAGTTTGATATCTTGGACAAATACCTGAAGGTGTTTGACAAGTAACCTAAGCTGTTTACAACTGCCATACACGTTATTGTCATGCCTGGTATGCATACAATGTGATTGTAGTACACTGTTCAAGTATCACACATTTAAGAAATGCAGATTGTCACGTTAAACCGCCTTTCTGACGGTTACAACTATAGCAGAATGCACATTAACCACACATTAACCCTTATTGGCTACAAGAAAAGCTTGAAAAGTCGAAACGTTCTTGATTTTCACCAAAGCACAGTTTAAGTATGTAACAAAAACAGCCCTTTGTTCTTTTCTCTCTTGTTTTTGTCACATAACCGGTGCATTTTGACCAAAGTGACGCACACAATAATTGCAGGGACAGTCCCACTGGAGCAATGTATACGCTTTAGTGCATCTTTCTCAGGGACGGCGGCAACGGGTAGGAGGAGATCTCGGCAACTCTCCGATTGAATCCTGCATTTGAACCTGTAACATCTACACAAACAACCCACGACGCTAATGATAGGGCTGTTACTCCATCTGAAATAAATGTCTTGCTCAAGATCACTATGGAGACTGGAGATCCCGGTGGCTCTCTAGTTCGTTTAGTCACCCTTGGCAGCGAGCCTGCATCATGTGTGCTTCCAGTCCAGATCCCGTAACCCATATGTAACCCTACCTGTCCTGGACTGCCAGTAAGGCTTTTTCCGCGTACCGCAGGCTGGTAATGCCTGATGGCTGCTCTCGCTGCGGGAATTTCTTCCTGGGCTTGACAGTAAATCCAATTGCCTGTTGCTCATCGTTCCAGCACCTTCCCCTGTGCTGAATCTCTGCAGTGAGTCTCAACAGCAACATAGGCTACTCATAGATAAATACCAGAAGTATTCAGAGGTAGGAATTTAATATGTAATGCACCAATATGGCCATTAATAATGTCTCTTTTTCGACTCATGATTATATTTCTATCACAAAATAAGACAGTAAATACTCCCCTGGTTATATCTAAGCTCAGTTGAATATCTTTTAGATCATCAGACGTGATGTTATGGCTCCTTGGACGCCTCTGGTTTTCTCTGGTTGCCTTAAAACACAAAGCACTGCATATTAACTAACTAATATATCAAATCAATTATGTCAAATCAAATCATCATACTCACCTAAAGGATTATTAGGAACACCATACTAATACTGTGTTTGACCCCCTTTCGCCTTCAGAACTGCCTTAATTCTACATGGCATTGATTCAACAAGGTGCTGAAAGCATTCTTTAGAAATGTTGGCCCATATTGATAGGATAGCATCTTGCAATTGATGGAGATTTGTGGGATGCAGATCCAGGAAACTCCCGTTCCACCACATCCCAAAGATGCTCTATTGGGTTGAGATCTGGTGACTGTGGGGGCCATTTTAGTACAGTGAACTCATTGTCATGTTCAAGAAACCAATTTGAAATGATTCGAGCTTTGGGACATGGTGCATTATTCTGCTGGAAGTAGCCATCAGAGGATATCAGAAAGGGATGGACATGGTCAGAAACAATGCTCAGGTAGGCCGTGGCATTTAAACGATGCCCAATTGGCACTAAGGGGCCTAAAGTGTGCCAAGAAAACATCCCCACACCATTAAACCACCACCAGCCTGCACAGTGGTAACAAGGCATGATGGATTCATGTTCTCATTCTGTTTACGCCAAATTCTGACTCTACCATCTGAATGTCTCAACAGAAATCGAGACCACATGCAACATTTTTCCAGTCTTCAATTATCCAATTTTGTTGAGCTCGTGCAAATTGTAGCCTCTTTTTCCTATTTGTAGAGGAGATGAGTGGTACCCGGTAGGGTCTTCTGCTCTTGTAGCCCATCCGCCTCAAGGTTGTGCGTGTTGTGGCTTCACAAATGCTTTGCTGCATACCTCAGTTGTAACGAGTGGTTATATCAGTCAAAGTTGCTCTTCTATCAGCTTGAATCAGTCTGCTCATTCTCCTCTGACCTCTAGCATCAACAAGGCATTTTCGCCTACAGGACTGCCATATACTGGATGTTTTCCCTTTTCACACCATTCTTAGTAAAACCTAGAAATGGCTGTGCGTGAAAATCCCAAACTGAGCAGATTGTGAAATACTCAGACCGGCCAGTCTGGCACCAACAACCATGCCACGCTCAAAATTGCTTAAATCGTCTTTCTTTCCCATTCTGATATTCAGTTTGGAGTTAAGGAGATTGTCTTGACCAGAACCACACCCCTAAATGCATGGGATCGATTGCACAGTCTTTTGCATTGCTGACGCAATGAACTGAGCTACAGGAACACGAGATTGTCATTTGAATATGAGACTGTCTGGAAATATGAAATTTCATACGTTTGCAACAGTTGAATGTAGCAATACAGGCAATGTTTGACGCATATGCTATGGATACCACGTGTACATCACAGCTTTCCTTGACAAACCAGTGGGTGACCATAGGAAGGACGCCGGGTACTGTCAGAAAAGCAGAACTTAGGACAATTGAGTGCCACATATCGTCATCAACCACGTTACTGTCGTGTGACGCACTTCTCTATGGTATAGTGCTGAGTGCTGTACTTGACTCACGCTGTAATAACACCCTGTGTGAATCCTGTGCCATATTCAGCCTGCTTTGAAAGGCACCCATGAGATGCTAAACCATCCAATGTATCAAACCACGCACAAAATAAAACACAAAAGAATAAAACACAGCTTCTCGTCACCAAGAATGAAATGTACTAAATACAGGAAAGTCTATTCAGGGTAGAGCTAGGCATCAGGTTGTGCCAGTAAAGTTGATTCATAATACTATTTGTACTGTAGTACCCCTGGTTGTTTTTGTCTTTATGTGTGATGCAAATGGATAGTAGCATGTTTACAATTTTGTGGCTGGTGACTCGTAATTATCAAAGTGGCACATGTTTACCAAGCAGTTGCTTGCGCTGCGGCCTGGGTCTGTTTTTGTGGTTTTGCTAATCTGCATCATTCTGTCACTTTAGAGTAAAACAACAGCTGGGGGCAGGTGAAAAACAATTTTTTGGCCTAGAGATTTTCTTTTAATGAATTTGGAAGGCATTTTTATCCAAAGTGAGATATACAGTGCTTTACAAGCCATACATTTGATCAGTGTGTGTTGATCCTTTGACCTTTGTACTACTAATGCAATGCTTTACACTGTCATTAAAAATGGTCCCTAGTTGCCACTGGAGTGGTGCCCTTTCAAAAAGTACACTTTTGCACCTAAAGAGTTAATTTTAGTACCTCAAAGGTACATATTGGTACCAAATGTATACATACCTAAATGGTACAGTACAGTATTACGAACGTTTCAAAAGGTACTGTACCAGTGTTAACTTGGGACCAAAGTAAACTAAAACTTTTGTTTAGCTTACATCTTGTCCCGACAAGCATACAAGTGAAAAGCCCTGCAATAAAGAAAAACAATAAAGAATTTTGGGAGATTTGGGAGAAAGTTATAAAGGGGAGGGAAGTCTCTGCAAGTAATAATGATAGCTACACACAATTTTGGGTTGAAACCAGCATAGGTTAAAGGGGACATCTGACGTTTTCTATGTTTAAGTGCTTTAATTGGGTCTCCAGGGGCCTTATTTATAAAGCGTTTTTATGCACAGATTTTATCTTAGACCGTGCGTACGCTCAAATCCACTCCAATGCTCAGATTTTAAAAAATATTTTTCATAAAACATCTGTAAAACAAAATGAATTCATATTGAATATATTCCGACATTTTAAGATTCGATCTTTGAATTATCTATCTTATTTTTACAACGCCGCCAGGAGGCATGGCAAACTGGCACAAAACTTTTCAGACACAAATATTACCTATTCGTGTAAAACTATATTTAAATGAAACCTGTGAATTGAAAGGTTCACTAATAATCACCTTAACTCGAGTGATGTCAATAAAGTTTTCATGTTAGAATTTAGTAATATTAAAAACTTAAGCAAACGACAACAAATATGTTTTCTTACCACTCGCCAGTGTAGCAGTGAGAGAATTTGGCCTTTGATAATTTAATATTTATATGCTAATAAATTTAATTAGGGGCATTTACAAGGCGGAGTTCTAAGAGCATTCAGCTGCGTACAATTTTAAGATCATTTGTGATTTATAAACTGCACATCTGGAAAAGAGGCGTACGCATGTTTTTTTGTGCGTATATGCTGCTTTTCTCTGAATCACACGTACAATCATTTCAGAACTAGTCTTAGATGAAATGTAGGATAGTTCCAACGTCGCAGTTTTATGAATGAAGCCCCAGTACTTTTATCAACCTAGAAAACATGAAAAAGATCAACCCAATAACTTTTTGGTAAACCATTCTCTGCAAGCATGTGAAAAAAATGTAATTGAAATTTGGCTCCCCTTGTGATGTCAGAAGGGAATAATAATACCACCCCTTAATCTGCACTATCCAACCACGGCACTGCTATTTAGTACAGAGATCAACTCATTTGCATTTAAAAGGACACACTACAAAGTGTCAATTTTAACATTCGATAATAAATTATCTATATGGTACTTTGAGCTAGAACTTTACAAACATACTCTGGGACACCAAAGATTTATTTTACATCTTTAAAAAGTCTTAAGTTAAATGTCCCCTTTAAATTACAACACAATAAGCTGTATTTGTCCCTTTTTGACGCAAGGCAGGGTTGAACCCAGCATTTTGCATATCAAAATATGTTTTCATCTACATATTTTATCTGTTTGTTCACGTCGTTTAATTTTGCTGAAGCAGCAAACTGTTTTTTTTTCTAGCCTAAAATGTGTCAGTTGTGGTATGCTGTTTTTTTCTCTTGCTCTGCATAAAAGTACATACGTCTTTAACATTCAATACTCTAATCATGAGCGGTGTATCTCTTGAGAAATGTAACAGTTTTGTTAGCACATGCAAAACAGCCACATGACGCAGTAAGATCAGAGCATGTTTATACACATATATACCTCACTGTATGCTCACACCTTGTTTGCTCTTATTTGCAACGTCAGCCGCCAGACCACATGATATTTTTGGCAGTACAAGAGAAATGTCAGGTGTGGTTTTAAAGTGTGAAGAGTGAAATAAAAAACAAATTTTTATCGAAGTTCTACAATAAGTCCAGTTACAGAGAAATCAAAACTCAAAATACTTTAAAAAAAAATATTTTTTAAGTTATATGTACCTCACAGAATGACACATTTCACATTTGCATATTTGACTTATTCAGCAAATAATCATTAGTAGCTAATGGCAACGTTACACTGTTACCATAATAAAATTACAAAGTACGCAGTAACAGCAATGCGGTAATCTGATCAACCAGTCAAACAGATTATCAGTGTCACAGCTTGTTTGTGCAGTTATGCGTCTTACAGTTTACAAAAAATATCCAATCTGCACTGTCAGAAAAAAGGCCAAAAAAAATGGTCCCTTGCTGTCTTTGGGGTCGTGGTACCATTTCAAAAAGTACACCTTGGCGTACCTCATAGGAACATATTGGTTCCAATTGTATACATATCTGTACCTAAATATTAGGGTCTTTTTAAAGGGTACTACCCCAGTGACAGCTTGCGACCCTTATTGACCCTTTTGTCTGATAGTGTACTAAAAATAACCAGATGAGAGCAAATATGTGTAGACTATTGGATAGCACTTTTAATTTTGAGATACATATTTTATGTTTCTTTAGTATAGACCCTCGGCCTGACTGTAAAATATCTACCCTCAAAGCCAAATTACTTGTACCACACCTTGTTAAAGTCTATTAACCACACACATGAAAAGCGCAAATTATTACTTAAACAGCAGCATGCTGTGTGATGCAACATACGGACACAGCAAACAGACGCTCCTTCTGAGTACAGTAATGATAACGCCACTATTTATTGTGCATCCACATACAGTGATATATGGGGCTTATATGCACACTGCACGCGTGAACAAGACAGGAACTCTGTGGCAATCCGTTCCTCTTTGTTTCCAAGGCAACGGCGAGCTCCTCGCCACCCACGCATGGCAGACATTGATCCTAGAGCGGGGTTTCCTCTCACTGATCCTGCCTGTGACAGCAGCCATCTGTGCGTCATGGCTGTGTTCTCCTGGCGTTTCACAACCACCCACAGATCTCTGAGCTTTAAGAGATTTCTCCGCACCTTAAACAGTCATTTCCGGTTTTCAAGTGGGCACAGCGCAGACAGCCTTGGGCATAGTCACTTGTCGAATGTTGTTACTGTATGTTCTTTGATGATGACAATTTGCTACAGTCATGTTTATGAATTTATTAATGGTGTTGTAAATGACTGTCGATGTGCAATTGGCACTGCATGTTCTGTATTAATGTGCCAATGCTGTGTCTCTGTATTATTTTATTTTTTTCTAAAGCCCCTTATTTATGCTAAAATACTTATACACTTTTTAAAAAGAAACATAAAGATTGAATGCACTGTTAATTAATAAATGCATTTGTTTATTTTGCAGACACTTTTATCCAAAGTGCCAACATTCATACACTGTGTTTAGGCAACTACTATAGAGAAAAAATGCTAGAGAAAAGCTATAGAGATGTATGGTTAATAAAAGCAAAGACACTGGAAGGTTAAGGGTGAATTGAATGTGGAAAAAATGAATAGTTAGCATTGACCTCCTTTCAATAACATTTGAACTTTTTGACATTATGCATCAGCTTGGCTAAAAATGGCTTTTCCTTCCTTTCCTAATTTCCGTGATGATGTAGTTGCTGTGTGATCTGCTTCTCAGAGGAAAACCAGCATCATTTGTTTCCTGTAGTGTAAGATTACTGTATGCTTACAGCTGCCATTAGGGATTTTGGGGGGCTCAGATAGGAGCTTGTCAGTCAAGTGTTTGTTTAGAAGGGCTGTAGTTTCTGTTTGTTACTTTGTTTTGTGCATAAATCAGGTCTGAAATGAGGAAATTAGGATCATATGCATTGGTCTCTGGATCTCTTGGCTAACAGCTTGGCTAGAAATCTAGATTCACTTTTCACTTTATAATTTGCATGAGAGTTCCCTGACTTGCATGTGTTAAAGAGGTCATGTGTAGGGCAGATATAAACAAACCCCTAAAAATGTTATGTGTGGTATCTATCTACCTTTTCATCTACCGTGACATTTGCATCTGTCTGTCAGTCAGGATGTTTGTTTGTCTGTCTATCTATCTGTCTACTTATATGTAGACAGACATCCCACTTATAGACCTTTAGAAATAAATGACCACAATCTTGTTTTGATAAATATCAGCAGACATGGCGATTGTGGTTTGACCTACAGTTTGATCTACAGTATCTGTCTTGCCTTGTCTTGTTGGGGTGTCTGTCTGCCAGTCTGTCTATCTGTTTGTCAGGGTGTCTGTCTACCTATCTTTATGTCTGTCTGTGTGTTGTCTGTCTGTCTATCTATTTAACTATCTGCCTGTCTTTCTAAATATCTAAATGTCTGTCTGTCTATATATCTGTCTGTCTGTCGGTCTGTCTATATATCTGTCGGTCTGTCTATCTCTCTGTTTGTCTGTCTATCTGCCTGCCTGTCTGTCTGTCTATCTGCAAGTCTTTGTGTGTGTGTTGTCTGTCTGTCTATCTAACTGTCTGCCTGTCTTTCTATAGATCTATCTCTGTCTGTCTTTTTGATTATCTAGCTGCTGGTCTATCTGTCTGTTTGTTTGTCTGTCTGTATGTCTGTTGGTCGGTGTGTCTGTCTGTCTGTTGGTTGGTTGGTTGGGGTGTCTGTCTGTCTGTTAGTTGGGGTGTCTGTCTGTCTGTCTGTCTGTCTGTCTTTCTTTCTGTCAGTCTGTCTATCTTTCTGTCAGTCTGCCTATCTCTCTGTTTGTCTGTCTATCTGCCTTTCTGTCTGTCTGTCTATCTGCCAGTCTGTGTGTGTCGTCTGTCTGCCTGTCTATCTATCTAACTATCTGCCTGTCTTTCTATAGATCTGTCTGTCTGTCTGTTGGTCGGGTGTCTGTCTGTCTGTTGATTGGTTGGGGTGTCTGTCTGTCTGTCTTTCTGTCGGTCTGTCTATCTTTCTTTATATCTGTCTGTCTGTCTTTCTGTCACTCTGCCTATCTCTCCGTTTGTCTGTCTATCTGCCTGTCTCTCTGGCTGTCTATCTATTTATCTGTCTGTGTGTGTGTGTGTGTGTGTGTGTGTGTGTGTTGGTCTGTCTGTCTATCTGTTTGTCTGTCTGTGTTTTGTCTGTCTGTCTGTTTGTCTGTCTGTCTGTCTGTCTGTCTATCTAACTATCTGCCTGTCTTTCTATAGATCTGTCTGTCTGTCTGTCTTTCTGTCTATCTAGCTGCCAGTCTGTCTGTCTCTCTGCCAGTCTGTCTGTCTCTCTGCCTGTCTGTTGGTCGGGGTGTCTGTCTGTGTGTTGTTTGGGTTGTCTGTCTATTTATCTGTCTGTTGATCGGGGCGTCTGTCTATCTGTTTGTCTGTCTCTCAGCCTGTCTGTTGGTCGGGGTGTCTGTCTGTCTGTTTGTCTGTCTCTCAGCCTGTCTGTTGGTCGGGGTGTCTGTCTGTCCGTTGGTTGGTTGGGGTGTCTGTCTGTTTGTTTGTCTGTCTATCTATCTGTCTGTCTGTGTGTTGGTTTGTCCGTCTTTCTATCTAACTATCTATCTGTCTTTCTATATATATATATCTGTTGGTCTGTCTATCTGTCTGTCTTTCTGTCAGTCTGTCTATCTGCCTGCCTGTCTGTCTGTCTATCTATCTGCCAGTCTGTGTGTGTGTTGTCTGTCTGTCTGCCTAACTATCTGCCTGTCTTTCTATAGATCTATCAATGTCTGTCTTTTTGTCTATCTAGCTGCCGGTCTATCTGTCTGTTTGTCTGTCTCTCTGCCTGTCTGTTGGTCGGGGTATCTGCCTGTCTGTTGGTTGAGTTGTCTGTCTATCTATCTGTTTGTCTGTCTGTGTTTTGTTTGTCTGTCTGTCTGTCTGTCTATCTAACTATCTGCCTGTCTTTCTATATCTGTCTTTCTGTCGGTCTGTCTATCGGCCTTTCTGTCTGTCTGTCTGTCTATCTCTCTTTTTGTCTGTCTATCTGCCAGTCTGTGTGTGTGTGTCATCTGTCTGTCTTTCTATCTAACAATCTTTCTATAGATTTGTCTGTCTGTCTTTCTGTCTATCTGGCTGCCGGTCTATCTGTCTGTTTGTTTGTCTGTCACTCTGCCTGTCTGTTGGTTGGGGTGTCTGTCTGTCTATCTGACTATCTGTCTGTCTGTCTGTCTGTGTGTTGGTCTGCCTGCCTGCCTATCTGCCAGTCTGTCTATCTTTCTGTTGGTCAGTCAGGCTGTCTGTATGTCTGTAGGTCAGGGTGTTTGTCTGTCTTTCTGTCCCCCCCTTCTCTCTCTGTCTCTCTCTCTGTATGTCTGTCTGTCTCTCTCTCTACCTAACTATCTACTTATAATATGGTGCTGTGTAACACACCAGTGCTCTCAGTAAGAAAGAGAATGGCATTCTTCTCTTTCAATTTAATGCAATAAATGACAACACGGTCATCCTCCCCCCACACATCCAGGAGGTCAGTGACAGATGGAGGTAATTCTGAACGAGCTTCACAGGCAGCTGCCAGGGTATCGGGGTGAAATGTTAAAGGTCAGCTCCTTCAGACTGAAGATCCTAACCTCACACACACTGATGGCCTGACAGTCAGACTCTCGACAGACTCTGCAGCCAAAGTAGATTAAATCTGTCCCAAAGAGAGCTTTAGTTTGCACTTGATCTGAAAGAGATGTCACTTTGCCCGCTGTCATCATAAATCATGTCTGGTGTGGGATTCAGGTACGAGTACGAACGAGTGGGATTGAATGTGGACTGACTGGCCGTTCCCAAGAGATAATCTAACTGGTTTTTCCTCTTTTCTCCAACAGTGAAACATGTCTATACACAACACAAGAAGGCCAGGCAGCCATGTTGCTCTGCCAGTAAAGGAAATCCTTCCTGTGGATATGAGGGGGCGTTTTTGCATTAAACAGTATATAGCGTGAGCTAAAATGACACTAGGTGACAAAATCTGAAACATGGGAGAAAGGCAACAGACATGGAAATATACAGTCAGTACTTTCATTAGTATGCGTGACATCTGATGACGCCCCCAGTGTGAAGATGAAGTGTTAAAGGTATATTCTTACACAATTTTCACCAACCTCACTTGCGACTTCTTGTGAGATTCCCAACAGCATTTCTTGTAATAAACATATAGGAGCACCTTCTTTATTGTTGGTCTTATGTTACACAGCCCAAACACTGTGTAAAAAGGACAATGTCAACACCTCAACTCTTTGAATTTGTGAGCAAAGTAAAAATATCAGGTCAAACCACGACTTGCCACGTCTACTGATATTTATCACAACTAGGTTGTAGTCATTCATTTCTAAAGGTCTATTAGTGGAAGGGAAATACAAGACAGATTAAGAGAAAAGGAAGTGTTGAAAATAAAACACATTTTTAATAAAACACTATACAGTTGCAGGCAAATGTTTTGGAAATACCTGGACTTATGCATTCATTTGTTGTAAAATCTAACCTGATCTTAGCAAAAGCAAATATAGTCTATTTAAAATAAACAGTAATGTCCAGCAGGCATAAAACCTCATAAGACATTGCAATTTGGTTAAATATATACACTGTAAAAACTACATGTTGCACGTTTTATGTTTAATCAATTTGAAATAGCAATTCATTTCAACTTTCTTGACTAGTGAGGAGTTGATATAAATTATAAAAATAAAGTTAAAATAGCTTAAGCTAATTTTACTTTATTTTTATAATTGATATAAAGTGAGGTGCTGGGCAAAGATTAATCGCGCACAATCGCACATTAATCGCACACACAATAAAAGTGCATTTTTGCCTATGTGTCTAAAGTGATTTTTAGTGATTTTTAATAATATATAAGTGTGCACTGTGTGTAATTATTATGTATATTTAAACACACACACACATACATATATTCATTTCAGAACATTTTTATTTATATATCCATTTTTATTGTTAATATATAATATAAAATATATAAAAATATAAATAAATAACTATATACGCATGTAAATATTTCTTAAATACATACATGAATGTGTGTCTATTTATAATATGTGATCATATATAATTATTTCTCAGTCTCTTTATTAGAATACAACCAGAAAATACAGGAAATGTCATTTTAATAAAATTAAATCCCAATTTCTAATTCAGTCTCAGTCTCCTCAAAAAAGCTCAAGATGTGTTTTGTGTCAAGAGAGGTCACACTAAATACTGACTGATGCATGAAGAAGACATTTAGTTCTAAAAATTGTTTTGTTTTTAATTTTGCTTGTACATATTTTCTTTATTTTCTGTTTGTATCTTAAAAAAGAGTGAAAAATAAATATGGATGAAGATTAAAACTTTGCTAAAACAACAAGCTGGTGATGGTGGCGTTTTGACTTTTGCACAGTACTGTATTTTTATGTTACTTTAACTTAATAAACAATTTCAACTTGTTTTTATTAGTTATGTTAACTTATCACAAGTCAAAACTTAAAATAGTAGCTTGAATTGACTTGCAAAATGAAGTTGTTTTAATGCTCCATTTTTTTTAACAGTAAAGAAATGCCCTGAAGGAAAAACAACTGTCTTTAGAAACATCAATGCACGGCAGCTTGTTAAATGTGTAAAATCAGGTTCAGCCCCTAATGAAAGGGCAAAAGATCTGTTACTGGTCAGAGCCGTATCAGGTGTTCAGTGCATTTGTGCTTTAAGAAATGTGCTGAGCCCTCTGGCTACATTTAAACGCTTGCACGAACACATAAGTACATAAAGACACCATGAAATAGCATTCCTTTGAGATGTAACCAAGACATTGCAGCGACAGGTGTACAGACACACATACTCTGCATTTCATGAAGTGAACACTTAAAAGAAACGTTTGGTGGGGCCCCCGATCTGTTTTTGTACGGGTGACAGACGTGCAGACGTCCCCTATTGTGTGCGTGGCACATGTTGGGCCTCTTATTCTCCGCTGCAGGGGGCTTCGGCAGCGGGGGCTGTTGCCAGGGTCGCGTGCCCCACTTTCACAGCAGCAGATGGGGGATGAACCCCTTTCGCCGATCTGAACCTTCGGATCGAGGAACAGAGGGTATCTACCCCACCTGTCAGGACTACACAAAAGCCGGGTCGACACGTCACAAAGGCCGAGATGAGTCTGCAGACTGCTGGGTCCAAAGCCGTCTTTTGTGCCGGGCAAAGCATGTAAACACGAAACATACTGATATTCAAAATGGGTCTCGTCGGGGGTCACATGAATACTAACACGCATCTGCCATCCATTCTTCACGTTGCAGAGTTCAGTCTGCATGGGTGCTGAAAGAAAACAAATTACTTCCTAAGCATTTTTTTTGCAGTCTGTAGTGGTCTACGAGTAAGATAATATGTTTGGGCAGCTTGAGAGAGAGCACGGATGTGTACTTTGAGCTGAATTATTGACTGTGGAAAGTTAAATTTGTACTCATTGGCTAAGTAACCTAAAGACTGTATGACATCCTCAACCAATACGTTCTTTACTTTAAAAGGCACCTATTATGCAAAATCCACTTTTACAAGGTGTTTGGACACAACGTGCAGCATTTAAAGAGGCTTGGATAACCTCGCTGCTGAAGAAGTGTCAAGTGTCACTCAATTCTGCTATGCTAGTGAACTACAGACCCATTTCTCTTCTTCCGTTCATTGCCAAGACTCTTGAACGTGTGGTGTTCGACCAGCTCTTTTCTTTCTTTACACAAAATAATCTCCTGGATTGCAATCAGTCTGGTTTCAAAAGCGGTCACTCCACTGAGACTGCGCTGCTCTCAGTCATTGAAGCCCTAAGGCAGGCAAGGGCAGCCTCCAAATCATCTGTGTTACTGGATCTATCCGCCACTTTTGACAAGGTCAATCACTACATCCTCCTGTCGACCCTCATGGCTATGAGTGTCTCTGACACAGTGCTTTTATGGTTCAAGTTGTACCTCTCAGGTAGATCATTCAGGGTATCCTGAAGAGGTGACGTCTCCGATACCGGGGTGCCTCAAGGCTCCGTGCTTGGACCACTGCTCTTTTCGATATATGTGATATCACTGGGTTCTCTCATTCAAAAACATGGCTTTTCCTACCACTGCTATGCGGATGACACTCAACTTCACCTGTCATTCCACCCTGATGACCCCACGGTTTCTGCCTGCAAAAAAACCTAACCAACCCTTGGCTATGTATACTGTGTTAGACTTGATGAGACTATTTCCAGTGCACTTACTGTATGTATTGCTGTTCTTGTGTTGCTATAATTGCTTCTATTGTTTACCTCATTTGGACAAAATTGTCTGCTAAATGACTAAATGTAATGTAATGTAAATGTAAATTACGTGTGTTGGCAGGGTGTGTACACAACCACCCTACAATATAAAAAAAATCCACTCGCTCCTTGTTTTTTAATCTCTATTAAACCAAAGTAGTCTCATTAGACATGCCGTTTTGATTCTCTAATCAATGTGAGGTCATGCTGATAAAGCCCCACCCACTAACAGTCCTGCGTTTCCACCCTCTGTGAGTTGTACTCTGTCCACCAGACACTATTGTATTAGTCAGATCTATTTTAACTTAAAATAGTTGTATACTGTATACTGTAGTTGTAGCTCATTTGCATTTAAAGGTACAGACATTTAAACCGCGCGTTTTTGCTCCCACCCAAATAAGGGCATTTTGGACATGCTATAATAAATGATCTATGGGATATTTAGAGCTGAAACTTCACAGACACATTCTGGGCACACCTGAGACTTACATTACATCTTGTAAAAAGGCCATAATAGAACAAATTGACTCAAGTCAGAGCATTGTGTCATCAGAACAAAGATCATGCACTTACACATACATTGTTCAGGCAATGGCGTCATTGTATTTGTGTTGAAGTAACACCTGACATTCAAATCATAATACAAACCATAACTCCATCATTACAACTATAACATATATAGTATAGGCTGCTTATATAACAAACACCCAATTCCAAGAGCAAGTACATTGACAGATCCCAGATGAATGCATGTATTACGTAAGAATGGCTGTCGTCTGATGAGATTATGAATGGTGCACACGTCTAACAATAAGTTGACATCATTGTGCTGTGTCACATTGTCTGTCTGGAGTGTGTGTATAAGTCTTTTTGTGTGTGTGTGTGTGTGTGTGTGTCTCTGTGATTGTGTATGTGTGCTTCTGCATATTCATGGAAACAGCAATCTCAACCTCCTTTAGGGAACATCAAGCTGTCTCAGCCAGCCAGAGTCTGAGACCTGCTGCAATTATATGTACTTTCTCTCTCTCTTTCACTCCCTCTCTCTCTCTCTCTCTCTCTCTCTCTAACTCTCGAATTTTCCAGACTCACATTAATGTCTCCCTCTCCTCAGATCTTCCTGTGAAGCGATGTTAATTGCTGCGATGAGAGCGCTTTGTGCTGTTTCTCTGATTGATTTCCGCACCTGCTCGTGGATGTCAGGTTATTTTAGCGCACCGTTTCCTCATTCTGTAAGCGAGAAGAGCAATTTAACTAGAATATGCGACAATCACACCCCATCTTTCCGCATATTTGATGTAAAATATGTGACAAAGTTTTAGGTGTGTTTCATTCCTTTCTAAAGGATTACATCACCGAAACAGGTCGTGTTGCTGAAACCGTGTGCCCACATGCGAATGCATGTGCATGATGGCACTCGAAGTCTTAAAGGGATAGCTCACCCCAAATTGACAATTCTGTCATCAGTTATTGATCGAAATGTCATTCAAAACCTGTATATAACTCTAAAACAGATATTTTTTGTGTTCAGCAGAAGAGATGTCACCACCCTCACATCGTTCCCTTTTTGAAAACAATGCACAGTAAGGACGAGGAATGAATATCCAATTTACTTCAGCAGAAAAAACAACTAAATGTTAATCATTTAGTTCACATTTCTAATATTCAGCACTGCTGTCATTGCGTGTGCGCTGATGCAAATGTACTGTAATACGCGGTCCTCATTTACAGCGCCAGCACAGAAATCATTGAGAGTCTGCAGTGCTTCAGCTGTACTCTCCACAGCTATCAATGATCCGCACACACAAGCGCTCAAGGACTCGGCAATTCACAGTAAGCACTTAGTATTTCAACTCTGAACTGTTGTTCAGTAGCCTACCCGCTGTTCTCACATGCATCCAATGCACCACCAGAACTGTGGATGCAGACAAATAGATAGGAAAAACATTACTGGGATGAAAGGATTGAAACTGAATGAATGTAATTGACTGGTGTACGTGTGTGAGAGAGGACAGAGGATGAGCAGGAAGTCTATTGAATGATGTGATGTGTAACCTAATTCTGTACTGTGCAGATTGCCTTACAGCAAAGAGAGAAATGACGCCAGGCACTAGAGCCAATATTGATCTCCAGTCGGGTACATATTGATTTAATGATAGCTTAAGGAGATAAACTTTCTGTGGGCTTTGTAGTTTCAGTTTATTGGGTAGATCCGAAATCTTCTATTTATTCTGGTCATAATTGTTCAGTTAGTATGTAAGTGATAGTCTCTCTCTTCACATTGATACAGGGGCGTCATGCACCAATTTTTTTTAAGGGGGCACAGTGTCAACAGCTCACAGAAATGTGTGCATACACAGACATCAAACGAAATATTATAGAGCTTTCAGTCTTTTCCATGGCACTAACATTTCTAACAATCTGAAAACCCCTGCTTTCATGCAAATACCTCCAAAATAAAAGTGATGACTAACTTTAATATCAAATACTATTCAATCGAAATAATGACACATTTGCATCACATTTACATCTGAAACGGCATGTTTTATTTATTTAAGTCTTAATGGCTTGTTAAATTGTGTCATTAATGCATTTTGCACAACAACTGCATTATCATATAAAATGAATGTAATTTTAAATCCCTAAAGTATATAAACAACGAAAATGACATAAGCTATAGCCACGTGATTGATTTTAATGTTCAATAATGATTTTAAAAAAATATGTTTAGATAAAATTATAAGAGGAACGGATTTTTGCATTAAATTTTACCTCATATGTGAGCATGTGAGATTCCGCGCCCGCGTGAACTCTGGCGAACTTTGGCGTTGTGCCAAGAAGATGAATCTCTACTAATATAACGTTGAGACGGTCACATTTTAAAGCATACATTTTCTACACATAGGAGGTTAACTGCACATTACCGTACTGGGGTTTGGAAATGTTGTGAGCGGTTCTAACACGTTTTAATTCCTCAGATAGCCAAATGCAGCAGCAAGCCAGCAACAGGAGAGAGCTCGTGAGCGCGCCCAGACGCTGATGACGTCTGCGACTGTGCTGCGTGCAGCACCAGCTGCCGCCAGAATAAAAGTAATGTAACATGATCAAAACACTTTTAAAACGGCGAATATCTCCGAAAAGTGACAAGGATGCAGCACAGAATGTATAATAGTGTGCATATTAAATAGATTAAAAGTCAAATAACAGATTAATGGACGCTTATTTGATTTTGAGGTTGGATGCAAAATCCATTGGCTCAAAAAAACCAAGGGGGCACGTGCCCCCGTAGTTTGAATGGGCATGACGCCTCTGCATTGATATACTTATGTTAAGCATGCAAGCGGTTACATAACACACATTATCTGAATAGCTTTCCAGTGATGTAAAGGTGAAATCACTTATCACAAACAAACAATGTGCAGGTATTTGCTACTGACTGAGAAAAACATTTCATGACTGTAAACGATATGGTTGGTATTACTAAGCTTCAAGGTTAATGTCTGATTCTGGGTGCTAGACATAACACTAGTTGATAGGTTCAGTTTTACAGGGGTACATTTTGACAAAGTATCAGAATATGATAGTTATCTGCCAGATTTTTCGAACAAACATTATGAACTTTCATACCTATCATGTGTTTGGAGAACAGTATAGTTATAAACTATTATTTGAGGAGTTCAGATGTGACCTCTAAGTGCGTCTGAAATGTTTTCTTGTAAATGCACATTTTTTTATCATGCTCTTATGTAAATTTGAACTTAAAATGCCTTATTTTAAAGTAAAAAGGCCTTATTTATCACAAATGTCACTTTTCGCTGCAAAACCCTCTAAGTGCATGCAAGCTTTTTTGGAAAAAAACTCCACTTCTATGAAGAAAATCTACAAGGCAAAGTTGCAAAATCACTATAGATGCAACTTTAAACATTGCAAATGATGAAATCTAGAAAGTGAACCATACATTAGGGGGCGCTGTGATGCATGTGGTTGCCACATCCGGGTTGTATTTAGGTCCAAGCGCTCACAAGGGACACAAGTTTGACTGTGATCCACATTTATTTTGCGCGCTGCCGTTTATGCAATCTTTTGTGGACTTTGCTGAAAATTGATGGGGTGTTTAACCAAGCTGATCTCACGAGAATTTGGAGTTGGCTAATTCGTATGAATTTATACGAAGTTAATCGTGCAAAAACGTATCATTCTCATGAAAAAAAAACCTAACCCCGCACCTAAACCCAGCGTCACAGGGGTCAAGGCAAGTCGTACAAAAACTTACGAATGGTGTCGTATGAATTCATACGAATTAACCAATTCGTGAAACATTTACAAATTCTCGTTAGTTTAACAAATCTGTATTTCTTAATGTGCTGAGGCTGGGATTAAACAGATTTGAAGCGAAAGTATTTGATGAACTTATAATACAGTGAGGAAAATAAGTATTTGAACACCCTGCTATTTTGCAAGTTCTCCCACATATGACGCTTTTCCATTGCATAGTACCCCACGGTTTGGTTTAGTTTGGGTCGGGTCAGCTTACTTTTGGGAGCTTTTCCATTAGGTGCAGTACGTAGTACCCAATACTTTTTTCGTACCACCTCGGTTGGGGTTTCAAGCGACCCGAGCTGATACCAAACGTGACGTGAAAACACAGTAGATCACTGATTGGTCAATCGTCACTAGCGTCATCGCTATAATGTAAATATTAGCTTTACCTTAGTGCTAGCTTGCGCTGTCTCGAGGAAAAATTTTGTCATCTGTGCTCTGCTGTAAGTTCCCAAACTCCCTTTTAGCGAAGAAAAACATTCACAGATTGAAAATCAGGGACACCATAACAGTTTTTTACAAACTTGCAGTTTGTGGCGGAACATTCGCAACGAGCACGTCAGCATTATATGCTTAAATGCAACTTCAATGAGGCTCAGCGGAGTGCGCCAACTACTGACGCCACGGGTGTTTAAACCGAAACTGTCAAGAGAGATAGAGGTAACAAACATCTATTTGTGGTTGCAATTTTACTTTTGTGGTGCACTGAGAAATATATAAATGAATGGGAATGTACAATGACGCTCCCACTTGTATGATGTCACAGCAGTATGCATCGCAAATATAACGACACGCCTATAATCCCTCCCACTGCGAAGTGATACCAAACTCGATGGAAAAGCTAACCACGCCAAAGTGAGGTGAGCTGACCCGACCCAAACTAAACTAAACCGTGGGGTACTATGCAATGGAAAAGTGCCATTAGAAATCACGCTCCCACTTGTATGATGTCACAGCAGTATGCATCGCAAATATAACGACACGCCTATAATCCCTCCCACTGCGAAGTGATACCAAACTCGATGGAAAAGCTAACCACGCCAAAGTGAGGTGAGCTGACCCGACCCAAACTAAACTAAACCGTGGGGTACTATGCAATGGAAAAGCGCCATTAGAAATCACGCTCCCACTTGTATGATGTCACAGCAGTATGCATCGCAAATATAACGACACGCCTATAATCCCTCCCACTGCGAAGTGATACCAAACTCGATGGAAAAGCTAACCACGCCAAAGTGAGGTGAGCTGACCCGACCCAAACTAAACTAAACCGTGGGGTACTATGCAATGGAAAAGCGCCATTAGAAATCACGCTCCCACTTGTATGATGTCACAGCAGTATGCATCGCAAATATAACGACACGCCTATAATCCCTCCCACTGCGAAGTGATACCAAACTCGATGGAAAAGCTAACCACGCCAAAGTGAGGTGAGCTGACCCGACCCAAACTAAACTAAACCGTGGGGTACTATGCAATGGAAAAGCGCCATTAGAAATCATGGAGGGGTCTGAACTTGTCATCGTAGGTGCATGTCCACTGTGAGAGACATAATCTAAAAAAATATCCAGAAATCACAATGCATCATTTTTTAAACTATTTATTTGTATGATACAGCTGCAAATTAGTATTTGAACACATGTCTATCAGCTAAAATTCTGACCCTCAAAGACCTGTTAGTCTGCCTTTAAAATGTCCACCTCCACTTCATTTATTATCCTGAATTAGATGCACCTGTTTGATGTGTAAGCTGCATAAAGACACCTGTCCACCCCATACAATCAGTAAGAATCCAACTACTAACATGGCTAAAACCAAACAGCTGTCCAAAGACACAATTGTACACCTCCACAAGGCTGAAAAAGGGCTATGGGGACATGCACCTAGGATGACAATTTCAGACCCCTCCATGATTTCTAAGTGGGAGAACTTGCAAAATAGCAGGGTGTTCGTACGTGACAATTTGGTCAATATCATGATCTAATTTTTGGTGGAACTGACGTTTAGTGGATTTTGCATCCTGAGCTCCTCATATGTTTTTTTTATGAAAAGCTTCCTTTCTGTGTTTTATTTGAGATGGTCTTATTTCCTTTCATTGAATACCATCAGCATAATTTAAGCACAACCTGCAAATCTACAGGGTGTTTGTTTCATCAAGTATTCAACCGGCTAAACTTTTTAATTGGCTAGGATGGCTCAAATCTGACCTTACTGTCTGCAATGCCACCACCTTCCTGCTGTAAATCTTTTATTGCTGCCAGCCTGTTTAATGGAAAACTGTATTGATTTTCCCAGATCACCGGAACAGGAAACCACAGCTTCATTCCAGAACTCATCTCCTGCATTATAGATGTACAAATGTCCAATATGTGTTGGATTATTTTGGGGTTTATAACACTATGCACAAAAACAATGCAATCTGCCAAGAGATTGTGATTTATCCAGGCTTTTATTCCCTAGATTATTTCAGCTCACATGCATAATTATACGGCTTTCTCTCATTTAAGCAGTGCGCATTGCAGGCAGGGGTGATTTATCATTCGGGCTGCTTTGCTTTACTCACTTAATGTAATAGAGCTCGAGCCACATGCCTGCTTGCCTCAGTGCTCATGTGACTCACGTGAACTTTTCTTCTAGATCAGCTCTTCTGACCTACAGTACACCACTGCTTTAATCTGATTAAAACTCATGGTGTCTGGAGTCTGATTTCAGGAAAGTGGAGATGTAGAATTTCGGTCCAAGCAAAAACCTGTACTGTAGCTTTTTTTACTATCTCAGCTTACTTACAGATTTTGACAGTGTAATACTACAGATGTTGTTATAGCATAGATTTGAACATTGGGGGGCTGAAGGCTTAACTTTACATGATTCATTAATAGTTGTATAAATATTGAGGGGAACTGTAATTATTAGCAGGTTTGGCGCCAGAGGATATAAGGTTGCCTTCATGTTTCACTGAGGGGGGGGGGGCATTCCTTGTTCACTCATTATTTTATTATTATTATTAATACTACATCATGGCATTCTAAAATACTTGGTTATGATTGGCCAGTCGCAACATTCCAAAGTATTTTATTTCAAGATAACAATGGCCTGAAACTAACACAGCCTTACCTGGGTACTGCAAGGAAGTCATCTTAACAGGAATAAGGATTAATACAGTATAAATATGCATAATTAATAACATATATGACATTTTATTTCCAATGATTAAACCGAATGTTTTCATTTGACTTTGTACTTGTTTTAATGCATCTTGGCTTATAACCATTAGGAAACAGGATTCCCTCATTTGATAAGAAATGAGCTAATAAAAGATATCAAATCAAAAATGTATGTCTATATATTTACTCGTATAGCAACTAGCCGTAGAATTAGCGGGAAAATGTATGGCCAGCCGGATTGTTATCGCAAATAAATCCCTCACTACCACACATGCCGATAAAGGCCCAGCAGCAACTTTCAGTGCAGAGAAAACACTGGGTATAGCTTCAAGAACTTTTTTAATAATTATACTCTTAATTTTAATCAGTATTCATTGTATAACCAAATTAATTTGCACCACACATTTTTTATTTATCAAGCTCATTATTATTTCGAGAAGTAAGGGGGCACAGTGACTTACAGCACAGTCTCACAAAATTGCGTTATATAGTCACGTAACTGTTTGATTATTTTTTCGTGATATTATTTCTGAATTTTTTCGTGATCGTATAACAAATTCCTGTTTTCGTGTGATTATCACGTATTGGTTACTCAACTTTGTCCTTTTTTCTTACCATTGTCGCTTTGGTTTAGGGTTAGATTTACATAAAATGGAAAATTTCCTTGAATAGTAGCATCAAACATGACTAAATGGCTAAATTTAAGGTAATGATGTAGACTCTCAGAAAATAAGGTACATATTTGTACCTTTAGGGGTACAATGGCTTGTCACTGGGGCGGTACCCTCAAGGGTACAGCTTTTGTACACTTGACATGTGATTTGTACCTTAAGTTATCAGTTTTGTACCCGTTGTGACAATTTAACGGTACAAAAATTGACCCTTCAAAAAGGGTAAAAAAATGGCTTTGACAGGGTACAATTGTTGACTATAATTATATTATTAATATAATTATAATTATTAAAACATTTGATCATAAATAAGTGATAAAAAAAATAAAGCATATAAAATAATACTCTATGCAAAAGACACTGTTCTTAAAAAGACTGCTGTAATGCTTTAAGTGTTTGTGTTTTTTGCTTAAGAGAGACATCATGACTTCTGATACAAATCTCAACCATGGTGACAGTTAATGGTAAGAAAGTTGCACAATTTTGTCAAGTTACAATGCATGATGGGAGTTATGAATGAGTTTTATACAATCCTGGTAACCAGCATGCATGGCGGCATGAAGCTTTGTGTTTGATTGTCACCATGGTTGTGTTTTATACGCTGATTGTTGATGTCAGTGTGTCTGATTCATACCATAGATTAGATTTGTGTGAAAAATATTTAACTCTTTATGGATTTTTACAATTCTGTTGGGTTTTACAGGAGCTTCCCTGACTTGACAGAACATAAAATTATACCCCTATATTCAGCGTTTAACTTTTGTATGAGATCATTGAATCACAATACTCATGCTTTCAAAATAATAAACAAGCAACAGCTTAAGATTTAATTTATCCCAGCTTCCTCTGTTCTAATAAATGTGTTTATCAACACACTGTCAAAAAGAACAGAAGAAAACTAACACCAAGCTTCAAGACCCAAGTGCCCAACTAAAGGAAACACTAATCAACACAATGGCGACTTACAGCTGTTATATAGAACAACTTTTACAAAAAAATAAAAAAAATAATGACAGAGGCATGATATTGTACCTTATTCTTTAAAAGAAATGGTACATATTTGTACCTTTTAATGCTTGGGAACATATATGTACCTTTTGACCCTCAAAAAGGTACATACATGTACCTTCAAGTCCAATAATAAGCCCTATGGGGTATGTTAGTGTAGATTGTACCTTGGGGGACAGAAATTGACTCCTACTGTACCCCTATTTCTAAAAGTGTAATGCAGTCATGTACTGTAAGTAAATGTGTAGTCAAAGCTAATAAATGACATTAAGTGTGTTTATTATTTATGTTACAACACTTAATAGAGTTCTGTATGTATTAAGATGATTTTTCAAACTTTATCTTACAAGACAAATAGAAACAAAAAAATACTATTGTTGGTGTAATAACATAACTCAAATAGTTTGGTTATGGATTAATTTGATTTAAAAATGTTTAAAGCATTTCTTTTTAGCTGAGTCAGATGTAAGATATCTTGAGAGAAAAGTAATAGTTAAATATTATACTTAAGCAAATGTCTCCATTTGTTCTCTTATTAATTGTGATATTGTGTGCTGGGCAAAAAAAGAAAAATAACCAACTACCTACATTTTTGATATTCACCAATGAATTTATTAAGTAAACGTGTTTCCATCATAGTTTATTTTTATTCATAGTTTAAATCCAACTCAAATCCTGCACATTTTTTAAACAAGCTAACCCAAAATGCAAATGCAAGTAGTTGGATAGATACATAGCTATTGTGTATTTACATGATCTTGTTTTTGGTATTCTTCCATATGGGAATAGTCTTAATATTTCAACCCAGTATCACGAAATTGCGTGACTATTTCACGCATGGACCAGCGTGACAATGTCACGCTTTGCCGCGTTTGAGCGTGTGCATGTCACGCTTTCTGTTTGTGTCGCTGTCACGTATTGGTTACTCAACTTTTTTGTCCTAATTTCTTACCATTGTCGCTTCGGTTTAGGGTTAGATTTACATAAAATGACACCCTTACCTAAACAAACTCTAACCCCAACGTCCGGTGACAATTGGTTAAAGTTTAGAAAATATAAAAGAATAAGTATTGTATCTTTTTATTTTATAAACCAATACTTAAAGTGACAAATACTTAAAGTGACATATAACACAAGCACCAAATCTTACCCTAAACCGAAGCGACAATGGTTTGAAAATAGGACAAAAAAGTTGAGTAACCAATACGTGACAGCGACACAAACAGAAAGCGTGACATGCACACGCTCAAACGCGGCAAAGCGTGACATTGTCACGCTGGTCCATGCGTGAAATAGTCACGCAATGTCGTGATATAGGGTTGCAATATTTAGGTCACCCAATAGCAAAACAGAGCCACCAATATACAATAATCCAAGATAATGAAACAGCTGTGTGTTGTCGTCAAGGTGGGAGACTCATAGACATGCATTAGATTCATTAAGCTTGATTACTTTGTGTGTCTAAAGCATGACCAAAGATTAGAAACCAAGGCAACTGGGTTCAACTTCCTGATCATTTATGTCATACAGAGCAGTGCTTTTGCATATTTTGTGGGCCATGGTCTGCTATTTCTGTAAATAAAACAGCAAAAAGAGAAAAACTCACATTTTCACAACTTACTGTACATCTGCCAACTTCTTCAGTAACTAATGAGTGAGATGTTCATCACAAGTACCTTTGTACTAGCCTATAGCCAATACAACACATCTTGATTTCATGACCGCACATCACTGCTTTGATGTCGAGTCGAGGAACGGAGCCGTTTCCATGTGGAATGTAGATTAAAGCCAGTTACTAAGATTATAAACCTCTCCCTCCTGCTGACCCACACACACAGAGAAAGAGAAACAGGCTTTTATGGTGGTCTATAAGTAGGAGAAATGTTTAGAGAAGTGTCAGCTGCATGTCTGAGAAGCTCGCGTGGTGTGCTATTTCACTTGAGAGGTGCTATTAAGTGTGCAACATCTCACACCCACGTGCTGTAAAGCGTGAAGAGACGGGGCTTAGGAAAACACTCTCAGACACCCATGGTGACAGCGTTCTCGCCCCAATGTTTACATTCCTCTCTTACACAGCATGGGAAATCACTCTGTGTGTCTGTCACTAAAACTGCATTACCATCATTGCTCAAAAACACCACTTAGGTTTACTTTTTAGATGCATTATGTAATGTAATGTTATGTGGAGAGATCCCAGATCCCAAGTTTTATTGTTCAATTGTTGCTCTTTTAAAGCTTAGTAGATTTGATATAGTCCTTAGTTACGTTTCATTTACTTGTCTTAGATGTGTCTCCTAAAGTTTCTTAGGAAAGATAAAATAGAAAAAAATGAGACAATAAGTACATATTGAGCTGTAAACTCATGTAGATTGTGTAAGTAAGTCAAATAATTTGGATTTGTTTAAATTTAATGTGAAATATTTGAGGTCATATTAAAATCTTCAATAATATTGTGTTTTGTTTGCAAACTTGGCAAATCTGAGCTTGTGACCTTGTTGAGAACTTTATGTTCAACATATTTCCGATTTGCAATCGGAGCGCCTCTGACGTGCTTATGAGCAGATTTAGACAATCTTAACACACTGTGCACCACAGGAAAATCTGATACGATAATCGGTTCAACCACGAAGATGATCGGGATTTTACCTAGGATTGTCGTAAGGATGAAAATCAGCTCAAATTCAGCCCTATTATCTTTTGGTGTATATTAAAGGGACACTGAACTTTAAACAAAAAATATACTCATTTTCCAGCTCCCCTAGAGTTAAACACTCGATTTTTACCATTTTGGCATCCATTCAGCTGATCTCCGGGTCTGGCGGTACCACTTTTAGCATAGCTTAGCATAATCCATTGAATCTGATTAGACCATTAGCATCGCACTTATAAATGACCAAAGAGTTACGATATTTTATTAATGATATTACGCAGTGACTGAAAATTGTCCCCTGCTATTAAAAGTTACCAAATGGACTATTTCCGGGCACTGCGTAATATCATTGCGCCTGTTGCAGCAAAGTCTTATTATGCCAGAATTAGAGTATAGTTCTTAGCCATATCGACCTAGAAAATCACAACTTTACATTTTTCATCTGTCTTAGTACACGATGTAACTCCAGAAGAGTCAAGTTTTAAATAGGAAAAATATCCAAACTCTTTGGTTATTTTTTAATGCGATGCTAATGGTCTAATCGGATTCAATGGATTATGCTAAACTATGCTAAAAGTGCTACAGCCAGACCCGGAGATCGGCTGAATGGATTCCAAAACGGTAAAAATCAAATGTTTAACTCTAGGAAAGCTGGAAAATGAGCATATTTTCAAAAAAAGTGGAGTGTCCCTTTAAACTAAAAGATCTCAGTTTAATATTTTTAATGGGATGTGCTGATGGTGTAAGGATAT
The DNA here is from genome assembly GCF_027580225.2 of Misgurnus anguillicaudatus. Taxonomy (NCBI): domain Eukaryota; kingdom Metazoa; phylum Chordata; class Actinopteri; order Cypriniformes; family Cobitidae; genus Misgurnus; species Misgurnus anguillicaudatus. The sequence continues at coordinate 18,943,988 of NC_073338.2, forward strand.
TTTTGTTAACAACATGTTTACTAATTTATACTAGACTTTTACATATTATTATAAACATCTGTGCATTTTTATCTGCAATTTTATATAATTTATGTTTAAAAAATATTAGGGCTGTGTAACGTCCATACCGCCACGCCGCCAGAGGGAGCCCTCGCCGGAGTACTAACATGGTGCCGCCCTCTGCTTCTCTGACTGTTTCCTGTTTGTCCCTACTTAAGACTCAAGCTAGCCTAGGGCTAGCGCGAAGTATTGCCAGCTTACCCCTGCATACCGAGCGTTTACTGAGTATTATTCTGACTGCCTGTTGTTGTGACCATCTGCCTGTTTATCTGTTTCTCTGCCTTTGGATCTACCCTTTGTTTTGTTTGCCTGGTTTGGACTGCCTATCTGTGTTTGATCTGCCTGCCTGTACATTGATTACTCTTCTGCCTAACGTCTTGGATTTGTTTGCCAGATTGGTTTGTTTTAATAAACACCGCAAAATGGATCCCTGTATTCCTGAGCAATCCTTACAGAATACTTCGCCCACCATCGATCCAGCGGATGTCGCCAATCTGAGGGCTGCGTATGAACATCAAAGCAGCCTCCTGCAGGGTTATCAAGAGCAGCTCACGCGTCTTCAGTCCGTCAATGAACATCTCACCTGTTACCTTCAAGCCTGGCCATCCACATCTGAAAAACGGTTGTGTGTATCGGAACCGGAGAAGTTTGACGGTACTGCTGAACACGTGAGGGGTTTCCTTCGTCAACTGGATATTTATTTCCAGGATCATGTGAGTGAAAATCTATCTGATGTTGCTATGTGCTCTAAACTGTTTTCATTGCTGACTGGCAAAGCGGTCGAGTGGGCAGCCGCTGTTTGGGACACGGATCAGCGTATTCGCACTTCTTACCCTTACTTCAGTCAACAACTGCGAGAAGTATTTGAATATCCAGCTGGGGGAAGAAGTGCTTCGTCGCAGATCATTCACATGGCTCAGAGTCATCGTCCTGTCGCTGAATACGCCATTGAGTTTCGCACACTTGCTGCACAAAGCGGTTGGAATGAAAAATCGCTTAAGGACGTTTTTCAAAACAGTCTGGATAAGGAACTCCAAGCGGAGCTGGCATGTAAAGGTGAGAACCTGAAATTTTCTGATTTTGTAACTCTAGCAGTCCATATTGATAACCTGATGAGAAATGTACCATCTAAATTGAAGCCGAAAACCTCAGCTAGGCCCGGGAATACATCCTGTATTGCAAGGCATACTCATGCTGAACCTAACGATACAGTAGAATCTATGCAGATGGGATTCGCACCTCTCTCTATGGAGGAACGGCAGCGCAGACGTACATTCAATTTATGTTTCTATTGTGGAAAACCAGGCCATCGCATTGATCACTGTCCAGCTAAGAAGCCTCGTTACACCAGCACGGTAAACCACTTACTTAACCTCCCTTCTTGTTATGATATGTGTTCACAATCCGTAACCATCACCCACAATAAGGAAACCATGTCATTCACGGCATTAATTGACTCAGGCTCTGCTTTAAACTTTATTCATGAAGATGTGATTTCCAAATTTCTCATTCCTGTAATACCATGTCAACCCCCATTGAGCATTTCTGCAGTGAATAACGTTCCCATTGGCAAGGGCATTTCTCACCAGACTGTTCCTCTCACCCTACAAGTGGGCTCTCTGCACCTCGAGACAATCACCTTGTATGTTATCTCTTCACCTCGCTATGACGTCATATTGGGACATCCATGGCTTGTGGCACATAACCCTGAAATCAACTGGAGGACTGGAGAGATTTTACAATGGTCATCACGATGTCTGAAAAACTGCATTGAACCCTTGAAGCCTAAACCCTGTCTGTCTACTCACATTGAAAGCCCGATTGGTAAGAGTGTACAAATTCCTGATGTTTATTCTGAATTTTCCGAAGTATTTAGCAAGGCTAAAGCAACAGAGTTACCACCCCATAGACCCTGGGACTGTGCGATTGAGTTGTTACCCAATGCTATGCCTCCTAAGTGTAAGATTTATCCCCTGTCACAACCTGAGACCCGTGCTATGGAGGATTACATATCAGAAGCACTCCAAAATGGCTTTATCAGAACATCCACATCCCCTGCTGCAGCTGGCTTCTTCTTCGTGGAAAAGAAGGATGGTGGCCTGAGACCCTGCATTGATTATAGAGGTTTGAACAATATTACTGTCAAATTTCCATATCCTTTACCTCTTGTACCCTCAGCGCTAGAACAACTCCGAGAAGCAAAAATTTACACCAAACTGGATCTACGCAGTGCCTACAATCTGGTCCGTATCCGTGAAGGTGATGAGTGGAAGACTGCATTCCACACCACTAGAGGGCACTATGAATACCTCGTGATGCCATATGGTCTATCTAACTCTCCCGCCGTCTTCCAATCATTCATTAATGAAGTTTTCCGTGATCTCCTGAACCAATGTGTCATTGCCTACATTGACGATATTCTGATTTATTCCAATAGTATGGAGGACCATATCTGTCACGTCAAGGAAGTCCTGTCTCGCCTTCTCCACAATAAACTGTATGTGAAAGCCGAGAAATGTGAATTCCATGTCTCTACTACAAACTTCCTGGGCTACAACATCAGTTCACAGGGTGTAGAGATGGACACCAAAAAAGTCAAGGCAGTCACAGAATGGCCACACCCCCATACTGTTAAAGACCTACAACGATTCCTGGGATTCGCAAACTTCTATCGCCGTTTCATCCGTAACTACAGTATGGTAGCAGCTCCCTTGACAACGCTCCTTAAAGGCAAACCCAAGAAACTCCCATGGAACCTGCAAGCTGAACATGCCTTTCTGAAGTTAAAGAACTGTTTTACCTCTGCCCCGATCCTGAAGCATCCTGACCCTGAGAAACAATTTATTGTGGAAGTAGACGCATCAGACACAGGTATTGGAGCTGTTTTATCCCAACGCCATGGTCCTGCTAACAAAGTGTATCCCTGTGCCTACCTTTCTAGAAAACTCACCCCAGCCGAAAGGAACTATGATGTAGGAAACAAAGAGCTACTAGCCATCAAGGCAGCCCTGGAGGAATGGAGGCATTGGCTAGAGGGTGCTAAGCATCATTTCGTCATTCTGACCGACCACAAAAATCTTGAGTATGTCAAGGGAGCCCAGAGATTAAATGCACGCCAGGCAAGATGGGCCCTGTTCTTCACTCGCTTCAACTTCTCAATCACTTATAGACCCGGACACAAAAATGGAAAAGCTGATGCCCTGTCCCGTTATCACGATCCCACACCATCTGACCGCTCACCTGTTCCCATCATACCCCCCACTCACATCATTGCTCCCATAGCATGGGATATCATGCAAGAAATCACCCAAGAGCACCAGAACGATCCTGTCCCACCTGAATGCCCTCCTGATAAGACCTACATCCCCCTTACTCTACGGCCCCGAATCATGCAATGGGTTCATACCTCACTCAGTTCAGGTCACCCAGGTATCACCCGCACCATTGCACTAGTCAAGACCTCATTTTGGTGGCCCACACTGAACCATGATGTTGCTCAATTTGTAAAATCTTGTAGAATATGTGCCCAGTCCAAGACACCCAAAGAATTACCCTCCGGTCTCCTGAAACCCTTGCCCATACCACAACGCCCCTGGTCCCATCTCAGTATCGACTTTGTCACCGATTTGCCCCGCTCCGACAATTTCACCGCCATCCTGGTAATCATCGATCGCTTCTCCAAATCCTGCCGTCTAGTACCCCTCAAGGGTTTACCCACAGCCATGGAAACCGCTGAAGCTATGTTTCACCATGTGTTCAGAAACTTTGGAATACCCGAAGATATTGTCTCAGACCGTGGAACCCAGTTCACCTCCCAGGTTTGGAAAGCATTTTGCAATAATTTGGATATTAATGTAAGCTTAACATCTGGTTATCATCCCCAGTCTAATGGCCAAGTAGAAAGACTAAATCAGGAGATTGGGCGCTACTTGAGATCCTACTGTACCCGTGAACAACACCGCTGGTCTGAATTCCTGCCTTGGGCCGAGTACGCACAGAACTCATTGAGACATTCTTCCACCAATCTCACCCCCTTCCAGTGCGTACTCGGCTATCAACCCCCCATGTTCCCTTGGTCAGGAGAGCCTTCAGATGTTCCTGCGGTTGATGATTGGATGAGGAGGAGTGGAGAAGTCTGGGAAAGCGCTCATGTTAGGCTCCAGAGGGCAATCCGCAACCAGGAGTTCCACGCCAACCGTCACAGACGTCCTCATCCCCCATACCAGCCTGGTCAGAGGGTCTGGCTCTCCACCCGGGATTTGAAACTCCAGCTCCCGTCTAAGAAACTAAGTCCGAGGTACGTAGGACCTTTCAGAATAATTAGACAAATCAATGATGTTACATACCAGTTAGAGCTGCCTGTTAATTATCGTATTTCTCCCTCTTTTCATGTTTCCCTGCTGAAACCTTACCATGCGGAGTACGACCCCAACGCCGAGCCTCCTGAGCCACCTCCTCCTCTCGACGTTGCTGGGGAACCGGCATACGCCGTGAGAGAGTTGTTGGACTCGAGGCGGCGCGGGGGTCGTCTCCAGTATCTGGTCGATTGGGAGGGCTATGGCCCTGAGGAAAGGTCTAAAGAGCCTCGGACGACATTCTGGACCCAAATCTCATCGAGGAGTTTCATCGAGCCAGACCTGACCGTCCTGCACCACGCCCCAGAGGGAGGCCCCGTAGAGCGCCAGGAGGCGCTCCTAGAGAGGGGGATTCTGTAACGTCCATACCGCCACGCCGCCAGAGGGAGCCCTCGCCGGAGTACTAACATGGCGCCGCCCTCTGCTTCTCTGACTGTTTCCTGTTTGTCCCTACTTAAGACTCAAGCTAGCCTAGGGCTAGCGCGAAGTATTGCCAGCTTACCCCTGCATACCGAGCGTTTACTGAGTATTATTCTGACTGCCTGTTGTTGTGACCATCTGCCTGTTTATCTGTTTCTCTGCCTTTGGATCTACCCTTTGTTTTGTTTGCCTGGTTTGGACTGCCTATCTGTGTTTGATCTGCCTGCCTGTACATTGATTACTCTTCTGCCTAACGTCTTGGATTTGTTTGCCAGATTGGTTTGTTTTAATAAACACCGCAAAATGGATCCCTGTATTCCTGAGCAATCCTTACAGGCTGTGAAAATAACGCATTAATTAGATTAATTAATCTGAGAAAAAATAACGCGTTAAAAAAAATAACGCAGATTAATCCATTCCGTATTGAACCTGGATACATTCTATTTGACTGTAAAATAAAGGAGGTAGACGAGAACGCTCTGGCGGTGACTGGATCATTGACTGGAACATTTACTAAAAAAAAACGGCCTGATGGAAGTGATGATGAAAATAAAGTATGCAACGTCTGCAGCAAAGAATTTGCATATCATAGAGTTCGTCCACTCTAAAGTACCACATCATACAAAGCACATGGATTAAAGTTCTCCGTCCTTACACGGATTTCCGTCAATTGCAAAATTATTAAATTAACTTTTCATAAATACGACGTGTATTCAGCTTTTTAAGTGGGATGTGATCAAAGCCTGGAGTGGAGCAAAATCGCGTTCCTCTCTCCACTGTAAGCTTTCAGTAATCACTACGCACCGGATCCACTCCGGGTTTTCTGGCTGTAGCGCATAAGATGAGGTAAAACTTTATATCAGCTAGCATGGACATACTTATAATGCAGGAAGGCTCCGAAGTTTTGGAGATCGATAAAGGTGTAAAAGACCAATGGAGATTGACTTGGCTTAGCGGAATGATGAAGATTGGGATCAGAAAACCAAATATAGCACAGTATAGGTGTCCTGTATTTTGTGGGTAAACGATTTCTCTCGTACGTGATTACCCGCATCCCGTTTTTGACTGCTACGTTGATCTAACCAGTGGCTGTTAAACGGGTTTGTTAAACTAGTGAGTACACTTTATGTGGCGCAACAAGAACCAAGAAGCAGATGACATCCAAATCCCGTGAGAGCAGTTCGAGAAATCATAACAGAAGACTGCTTCCTAAATGCTCTCGCGGTACTTTGATGTCATCCACCTGTCGGGTTCTTTATTTAAGGTTTATGTTCAATTGCACAAAAAAGCCCTGCAATTGATATTGCACTGTTAAACTTTTGGTAAATAATCTTCCTGAAGCACTTTATTTCCTTAGCATATTACTTTAGGTTATTTTTGTTGATTGTTATGGCCATTATTTGAACAGTGAAAATACTGTAATAATAAAAGAGTTTTTGAGCTTCATTGTCACTAATGCTGATTATTCACTGATTTATTTAAAAAGAAATATTTAATACTTTCACAGCAAAAATTATGTAGGCGATTAATTTAGATTAATTAATCACAGAGTATGTAATTAATTAGATTAAAAATTTTAATCGATTCACAGCCCTAAAAAATATATAAACTAAATGATTATACATATACCCTGGTTTCAAAGACAAGGCTTAAGACTAGTCCTATAAGCTTATATGCCAGTGCCGTTGATTTGTCTTAAGATACACACCAGTTACGTCTTTTTCTAAGGCACGTTTATAAAAAATGCTTAAACATCTTAATTTAACTAAGGCCTAGTACTAGCTTTAGCTAAGCCTTGTCTGTAAATCCAGGCCTCAATATATATAAAACAAGCAAAACATAGTGTCAAAAATAAAGATCTAACCAAGAAAAAAATCTTTCAAAATAAAGTTAAATTATTGCTTAATACAACTTAAAATATTATGCAAGCTTAGGCACTGATAAAGAATTTTTAAACAATTTATGCATTGTTATGCAACACTACAAAGTAAATTTCCTAAACATACCAAAGGAAGTAAAAGACCACATGACTCAAAGTCTATGTTTCTCTTTGTGGCTATGAGCTTCCATCCGGTTCAGAAAATCAAACAGAAAGAGAGGAGAGAGATGGGGTTGGGTAAGGGGGTGGGGTGTGACCACCATCAGGGTGACAGGGTATAAATATGGATTTGCTTCTGGATGACTCATCGTATCCTGGATGATGTGATGATAAAGTTTACCATGGCAACGGCCACAGTTATATACATAGACTCTGCTTGACTACGTACGTAGATTGTTGATCATTAGTGTGATGCCAAATTACATAAATAGACTCCCAACTTCACAACCACTTTTTCTTTCAGTAGCCATTTCCTGTAAACATTGCAAGAATGTTAAACAATCTTTAACGTTTTAAGTGAAAGCAGATTGTAAAAAAAAACAAAGTTGTCTTTATGGATATCAAACCATCTGTATATGTTAAAACAGGGTGTTTCTTTACTTGAACCCGTGTTTACAGTAAGTACAAAACAACCCCTCAAATCCACTTTGGCAACTCCAGTCTATCTATAAATACCACGTATGCACCTGGTGCCTGAGTAATCCAGCACGTGGGATTTCCCCTGGATACAATCCGATGGATTCGAAAAAGATCACAACATCACCATAACATGCAACATCACCTTAAAGAAACAGATGTGAGGTGGTGAGAGAGAAATAGAAAGAGAGGAGGTGAGGTAGCTGCCTGAGGAGATTATATGTGACTGGAAACACAATGATGAGAACTTCTCTGGTTTTCTATGTCTATTTTGCTGGAAAGCCTGTTGGTTAGTCTCAGCTCACTGTTTACTTATTAATCAATAGTGTGTTGTGACATGAAAGCAGCCATCTTTTCTGTGCTGCTTCGGGAAACAAACAAAAAAGTAAACTATTGTGGGAGAGAATGTACAGGGAAGGTTGTAAGGCTGTGTCAATATAAAAAAATGATTTCACTATGTACAAAAATATATGAATAAAGCTAGAAGTATAAAACTATACTTATTAATATAAGTATAGTTTTTACACATACGCGAGGGTCAGCGTAAAGTGCATGTGATGCAAATTTTGTACTATTGAACAAATCCCTGTTTTGGTTTCCTAAAGACGACTGGAGACGGCGATCATGAATTACTGCTTGTTGATGGGAGGTTTGGCAGCCGACATTATTTAGTACACATTTTACACAGTAATGTTAGCTAAATGTGGTTTTTGATACGCTTTAGCTATGATTTGAACTGAAAGTTAATCTGTGTTGTTTATTTTGGACTTTGTTGTTATTGATTGTTTGCGGAGTTTACCGGAAGTTACGTTTGTTCCACAAAAGCCGTTTGTTTAAGTTGTTACTGCTGAAACTGTCTATAGTACACACACACTGTATGCGCACCGACAGATTTTTGTAACCGCGTAGGTTTTGTACACGTAGGTCGCATATGTGTGTATACAGGACAATGTAGTATGTAGACAAAACGTAATGCATACACGTGCGAGTCAAATAAACTATGTTTTGCAAGGCTGTGCGTTTGACTGTGCGTTTACATTCGCGTACACATAAAAATGGACTATAGGCGTTTCAGTAACATCATAAACGGCTTTTGTGGAACAAATGTTACTTCTGGTAAACTTGGCAAAAAATCAATAATAATACAGTACTTTTAGAGTCGTTTATTTCTGATAACAAGCAAAATAAAGATTACCTTAGTTTAAATCATAGCTAAAGCGTATAAAAAGTACACTGAGCTAATCCCACATAGCAATTTTTCACTGGCGCAGCCCCGGCCCACACAACCAGCTTTTGCTTGGCCCACATACCGCAATGAATGACGGACCAAGTGTGGGCCAGGTCTGGATTCCAGACAAGGCCCACACATGGGCCATTACTGGCCCAAGTCTCAGCCATAACTGGCCCTGGATTGGGCCAGATCAAAATGTAACTTTGGAACCACAACATATCCTTATGTAAACCATATCAACACCAATTTTTAACCAGAAAGACCAAAACTGATCCACACCTGAGCCTGATCCGATTTTTCTGTGGCCCAGCTCTGGCCCACATGACTTGACCACATACTGCAATGAATGACGGTCCTAGTGAGGACAAGTGAACGTGATTTGACCAAGTAGGTTGTGATCTTGGATCAACACCATTGTTGGTCCTGGATCAACATTTTCATTAACCAATAAGATTGCAGGATTAGGATTAGGGTGCATTTTAGATTTAGGATTGGGTTAGGGGCTTTTAAAAAATACCCCTCAAACAATTATTTCACACTATGTTGAGGGTTTAAAAATGGTTAGGGTTTGAGTTAAGGGTAAATTGGGGTATCTTTGATTAAAACGTTGATCCAGGATCAGGGCGACCAGTGTGGACGAGGTCTGGATTCCAGACAAGGCCCACAAATGGGCCATAACTGGCCCAAGTCTCAGCCAAGTTAATTACCCATAACTGGCCCTAAATTGGGCCAGATCAAAGTGTAACATTGGAACCAAAACATAACCTCAAGTAAACCATATCAACACTTCTTTAAGCAGAAAGGAGCCTGACACACAGGTAAACTAAACCAATACCCTTACTGTGTTAAAAAGTGTACTATATAATGTATACAGTCTTAACTTATATATTAATAACTAATACATTTTATATAGCGACTTTAAAGTAGCTTCTCAATGCACTTTACATAAAACAAGCAAATGAGAATACAACACACACAAAGTAAAAAAAAAAAAACAAAAAAAAAAAAAAGAGATTAACTATAGATTGGCCGCCAAACCTCCCTTCGCATATTTGGGTGATTCTCACGAAAACTTGGTTTTAAAAATGTCAAGCATGAAAATGTAAAAATTGCTTAAATTTACTTTTTTTCCCACCAGACATTGAAAAACAAAGTCTGGAGTAAATGGGAACATTAATTTAAAAACTTTTACTTATCATTTAACACTTTTTGTAACATAATTAAAAAAATTAGTCCTAAAAAATCTCATTACCGCAACAGTCAGAAAACATCAACACTGACATATTTTCAAAATGACATGACAAACCTGAAAGAACATAATTTGGAGATTCTGAACATGCATTTAAAATCAAAGTATTATGCTTCTATTAATTAAATTAACATTTAATAAGCATCTGTTGCGGTAATGATAATCAAAATGTCGTGTAAGCATTCTGACAAGACAATATTTCAAATGAACTGTAAAAAAATGATCTTACCTGGTAGCCATCTTGAAGTAACTGGTCCATGTGCTTGGTCACTCAAAATCAAACTTTATTAAAATTAAGTGTGCTTAAACTGTTCTCAAAAAGTGTTGCGGAGGATGAGAACATCAGGCATGGACACATCATTTCCTAATATTTCTTCATTATTATTATACATGAATATTCAGTAAATATTTTCTCTGTCATCTAAAGTAGTCTAGCAAAATATCCATTTATTTTTTTTCTTAATATTTTTGTGTTAATTTGATTAAATTAAAACATAACGCATGTTCAAACAGAGCCGGACACATTGCGCTAATGAGAATTTCAGCAGAAAATGAGATAAAATTTACAATTATAAATTCTTATGTTGAAATCACACATTGTGCAAGGTAGAACACAGTATTGTGTTAATTCTGATGCTTTTTAATGTTACTATATTACACATTTTAAAGCTAAAATCATTAGTGCCGTGGTGTTTCAATGGTTTCGTGAGAATCACCCATTTGATCCATGATCGTATGCCCTCATATTTAGGAAACCAAAACATTTGTTATTTTGGATAAGATATTTGTTTCAGAGTTGAGTTTAGCTAGACAGACCATTACACAAACAGAGACCTGATGTTACGTTCTGCCCAGACGCAGAACCGCGACGACATGTGTGGGTCCGATGAAATGGTCTATACTCCAGGCTTTAGCCAACTTGTAAAATACACAGGAATTTTGTAAGATCAGGCTTGTGTACTGTATGCAATGATGATATTGTCATGCAAAATATCGTAAAAATTAAGAGCAAGTTTGCGAGAAAATGAAGTGTAATGAAGAGTCTATTGGGACTTCCCTGTCATTTTAAGCTTGTGACAGATTAGAAGTTGTGGTTTATGTATAAACGCCACAACAGACATAAGCTTCTGTGTTAGTCTGAGTAAGCCATGTGATCTTCCCTTTAGCACATGACCAAATCCAATCAGTCATACACTGGATCTATATAATCCAATGTTGGTTTATGTCCTATCCTACTGAGTAACAGTGTGTCTTCCTAACAAACCTAAATGAATCTGGTTTCAGACAGCAGTGGTATTGTGTCTGGCTGGTTCTGTGATGATCCTCATGAGGAAGCTTTAGGCCCGGTTGAATCTCTTCCGTCAGCAAAGCACTCATGCAGTCCCTGAATGAATAAAACCTTGGACCCGGCTCCCATATCACAGCAGATATACTCTTGTCTTTGATAAAGCACACCGTTCTATTCTGTGAGGAACACTGATTTATGTTTAAAAAGATGCAAGTTGTCTTTTTACAGATTTAAGCAACCATGAAAATAAGATTCATAGGCAGCCATTATCAACATCGATAGCCCAGACGTGTAATCCAAACCGAAAATAATAGCACAGATAAGACACATTCCAGTTATATCTTTCCTCCCATAAAACACAGCACGCTGCCAGTTTTTATATTTTTATATTTTTACAACAGAACGATTAGGGAGTTTCACTTGTCACTTCTATAAAAACTAATTTTATCTGCCGGCCTGCCCCTAAAGCACTTCATAGTTAATCCTCTGAAGCCGCACAACCTCTGCAAAAATAACCTAAATAACTCTGGTTCCTTGTTGTTTATTCGACCCTTAGCCCTATCTAGGAGTCAGAGATCTGTGTTGTAATGTGTTTTGGTCGCACGCCTCGCAGTGTTCCCTTGCTGTGATAATCTGCTTGAAAAGGTCACCCACATGGAATCAATGCTCCGGACGTACCGAGCACCTGCCACCTACTGCAGGCAACTTTTACTTCTGCCGTTTATGCGTAGGCACACACACACATAAACACACGCTTGGTACAAAACTTTTGGTGAGATCTAACTTCTAAAAAATGTTGGGTTATTTTCAAGCCAGCATTGAGTCAAAAAGAGATGAGCCCAGCCGTTGGGTTGGGTTGTTTCAACCCAAAATGCTTGGGTTGCTTTAACCCATCGTTGGGCCAAATATAAACATTTTCTGAGTTCATTTGACCCAATGCTGGGTTGAAAATAACTTCCAGTCAGTAATTTAAGGCACCATAGCTGTTGTCCTAAAAACAAGAATGTTTTTCAGTTATTTAAAAGGTCACATTTGAGTCGGGATGTTGCCTGGTAAAGCATGCTGCCTATGTAGGCAGCAGACAATAAGGCATCAAGTTTGAGAAGAGACATACAAACATACACTATTAATTTGGGTCAAAAACTCAGCTGTTGGGTTTAATTAACCTAGAAAATGTTTATATTTGACCCTATAATGGATTAACACAACCCAGGATTTTGGGTTGAAACAATCCAGCATAGATTAAATTTCAACCCAACGGGTTGGGCTCGTCTCTTTTTGACCAAACGCTGGGTTGAAAATAACCCAGCATTTTTTCGAGTGTTTATTTTGGCTTTTGTGAGAATGAGCTTCCAATTTTCAACTTCCAAAGAATTGTCTTACAGATAGCAGATTTATGAGTATTATTATATCTCTGGCATTTATTGTTATAGAGTACAGTCGGGACTTTATTACACCCACTTTAAGATGCTGTGTTATTTTCAAGCCAATGTTGATTCATAAAGGAACAAACACAAATAGCTAAATTGTAATTTAACCTATGCTGGGTTGTTTCAACCTAAAATGCTGGGTTGTTTTAGGTTAATTTAATCCAACATTTCACTTTTTAGAGTGCTTGAAAAAATGCTGGGTTGTTAAAATATGGACAAACCTAACCCTTGGGTTTCATTTAACCCTATGCTGGGTTGTTTCAACCTATGGTTGGTTCAAATATGGCCAGTTTAAACCAAAGGTTAGGTTTTTCCATATTTTACCCAACCAGGGGTTGAAACAACCCAGCATTTTTAGAGTGTATCTATTTAACTAAATCTGTTCATGATTATGCTAATAAATATTCAATATGTATAGTATAAACTGTCTGCTTACTGATAAGATCTAGAAACACACATACTAACCCAAATGTCACGTCATGGTACAGTAACATCCCACAGTATTGGATTTTTGGATGGACATTTCCACTGTGGGACTGAGGGGTTGTACTGTTGTTTCAGTATTAGTTTAAAGGCGGATCTTTAAAGTGTGGGCATATGTGATATGAATCGAGATAAGCTTACAGATTCACATACAAACACACTCAAATGAGCACTCGTACAACACAAAACATAGCTTCCAATAAACACGGATAGCACGTGAAGCATGTACTTAGGCCCCTGTGTTGATGGATATCCATAAATTTGCAATCTGCTGATTTTGTCAGCCTTCCAACAACAAACTCATTAGCTTGTAAAACATTCTACTGGTCGGCTATGACAGATAACATCTCATTATGTACATACTTGTACATCATATGCAGCCTGTGGTGGCAGAAAGTACAATAAATTTCCCGACAGATTTCGTGTTCTTATTTGTTGTTTTGATTCTACTCCCTCTTTCTCTATACTCAAGAGAAATAAGAAGCACACAGTAGGGAGATGTCTGCTTTATGATTCTGAAGAACAGGGGAGTTTTCAGAGAGACAGGCACGGGGCAGTCCCGCTTCAACATAAGACAAGCATCTTGCATTCCACACTTCACATCTGCCAGAGACCTTTCTTTCTTTCTTTTGTGTTCCTATACAAATACCTTAACATCCTTATAACCAAGATAATTTACATAAAAAGCTGAAAGGAATAGTTTAACCAAAAGTTAAAATTACCCCTTGAATTACTCACCCTCAAGCCATCCTGTATTTGACTTTTTTCTTTGAGATGAATACAATCTTATATTACAATATTAGATAATGTCCTCTTCCTAGACCTATAATGGTAGTAAATGGTGCTCATGTTTTTTAAGCCAAATAAGAGCATCAATCCTTTACATAAATAATCCACACAGGTTGATAAAGGACTTTTCCAATTGTGTAAGAAAAAAATCTTTACATAAAACTAATAACTAGTTTGCGCTAACGGACTACGCACGTTATCGAGAAAGTGGTCTTCCAGTGTATGATGTAGGATGTCAGGCCCGGATTGGTTAATTGGGAGCACCGAGAGAATTCTCAGTGGGTCGGTATGTTTTTTTTTAGCCGTTTTTTAGTGTTGTCATGCCACCGGGTTGATGTCTCCACCACTTTATGCCCAAGTTAATTGTGTCCTGACAACTTATTGGAAGAAAATGTATAAAGAATTCTTGCATTAACACGTAAAAAACAAGTTTTGTTTTGTTTTTTTGCGTCTATATTTGAGTTTTCTTGCCACGCGTTTACATTTATTATGGTGCATACGGCCTCTAAAAGGAAAAGGATCAACAAATCGTAATTCTTTAAAATCTAAATCATAGATGTGACAATTAATTTGATGTGTCATTATCGTCTATTGCAAGAGAAACAAAAATGTATTTGAAGCAAAAATAAAAAATGAATATGATGTTTTCTCAAGTAAAAACCAGAAAAAAGTACCTTATATTATTTGGGATGATAAGTAATAAGAAATGGGGACATTTCATAAAACTTTATGAAAAAAAAAAAAATCTTTGATGTCCCCCTTTGAAGTTTTAGCTCAAAATACCATAGATAATTTATTACAGCATGTTAAAATTTCCACTTTGTAGGTGTGAGCAAAAATTTGCTATTTTTGGGTGTCCTTTAAAATGCAAATGAGTTGATCTCTGCACTAAATGGCAGTGGCGTGGTTAGATAGTGCAGATTAAGGAGCGGTATTATCCCCTTCTGACATCACAAGGGGAGCCAAATTTCAATGAGCTATTTTTTATGTGCTTTCAGAGAATGGTTAACTAAAACTAAGTTACTGGGTTGATCTTTTTCCACATGTTCTAGGTTGAAAAAAGCACCGGGGACCCAATTCACCCAAGTCAGATTTTCATAATATGTCCCCTTTAAAGATTTTCTCCTCTGCATACTTGATGAATCGCGTTTGTGTATGGTATATCAGGGGTTTCCAAACTTTTTAAAGCCAAAAGGTAATCTTAAGACCCACCATTTAAAAAAAAAAAATAGAAATATAGTGGAAAACACAAACACATTCGTTCCCTTTCAGTTTAAATTAATAATATTCAAATACTTTATTGTAGGGCTACATGATTATGGCAAAAATTATAATTGTTTAGGCTACTTTATTTGCACTGAACTGGAAAATATATATTTGAAAAATACAATCAATTGCAAGGCTGTAGAAAACAGTGCACTATTGCAGACTGCGGAGAACACTTTTTACTATTGCATTCCCATTTTCTTGTGTTTTTGAAGCTATGATTGCGCTTATGGTGTGCAATATAACGTGTTCATATTTTGTGTGAAAAATAATGCGTTTTTAAATTTACTGTATAGCGCTGTTTTCACTGTCCTCAAAATGGACTGATGTCTTCCTTGTCCTATGAAGTCCCTCCTTCAGAAAAACGTAATGAGTTGTGATTGTGTAGTTTGTTTAGTGTGTTGTGATTTGACAGCAGCTTAGCTTAGCAGAGCTGTGTTAGCCAAAGCTGACACCTGACGTATTCCTGTGGGCGGAGTTTAGTCAAAAACTCTTATTTTGACGTCATTCAACCTTGAAGTAGAGGACTGTAGTCCAAACCGGCCGTTCGCTGTAGGCTTTGAATGGGGAATTCTGTTAAATAAAATATATCGTTTGGCAGTAAACTTTGAGCTTTATCATTTTGCAGGTTTTATTTATGCTCTAACAGCAACATTACACACTTACTAGGGTTTAAAAATGGGATCCGAAAAACGGGACCTTCAATATAGTCAATTGTGAACTAAAGTGATGCGGAAGAGGCGGAAAGCACAAGTGATTTACATGTCAATGCATAGACGCGAATAGGCATCCTGCGGCGCAAATGTCGCTGTGCAATTGAGCGTTGCTGCGGGAAACGCGCAAGTTGAAAATTTTGAACATTGCTTTTATTCGCGCCACGTTAACCAATCAGGAGCTTGTTCTAGTAGTGACGTGATTACAGGGAGCTAGCGGAGATGCAGAACCCCCTCCCATGATGCGAATTTCTGCGTGAATATCTCGAATGACTAGAATTTCACGTGCAGCTTTCACGCACTAATGAAGCGAGTAAACTCAAAATGTTCAAGCGTCCAACTACCGCCTCTACCATGCCTGGTGTGAACGCACAGTTAGGCATGAAACTCCAAGACTGAAAATGAGTTCCACTCCGGCCCTGGACTTAGTGTACAAGGCGTAGTGACATTTTTCTTACAAAATCACATTGCTTCGCTTCAGAAACCCTTTATTAGCCCCTGGAGCCTTGTGTAAATCATGAGGTAATTCTCATTTTGGGTTGAACTATCTCTTTAAGACAACTTGGTCAATTTCAATACAGGATAATTTGAATATAGGTTGAAAATAACTAAAAATTCTTCACAGCGATGCCAAAGAAGAACCATTTTTGGTTTTCCAAAGAACCATTCAGTCAAAGGTTCTTAAAACATTTCGTTCATACCTTTAAATAGTGTAAAAACTACAAATAAATGGTCTACGCATTTTTAAGCAACCACACAGCCAAAAAGGATTCTTCCTTTATTTTTATGACTGTATGCACTTTTTTATAATTACATTTTGTATATTTATATTGTTCATTTCTTGCTTTCTTCTCTACACATTAGCAATACACATACACATTTGTTCTTCTCTTTATTATTATTTGTTGTTATTTTTAGGAAAGGTCTCTGTTGGGATTTCCTCTGACTGAGTAAAGCACTCGTCCTCCACCCACAGTCTCACCTCCTCCGGTCTCTTTCTGTTTTAGCTATAGTGTGAGGTGCGTGATGCACAAAGGCCTTCTCGTCTCCCTCGATTACACTGTCGTCAAAACCGTCACCACCCACCGGTCTAAATGGCACCTCTGAAATACCCCGTCAACAAATCAAGTGAAACACCCACAGATTTCTGTGAAAGAACACAGCAGCCTGACTCTCTATAGCTCATTTTCCTAACAACGTGTCTTATGATTGAATAAACCGAGCTAACCGTCACAATACAGCATGAGGACGTGGCTCGTGTGATTTTGGGAAACACCTCAGAGTCTTACTTTCATTTTTACACTTTTATTTTCTTACTCTTGCTCACCCGGATCATTCCACCTTTAGTAAACCTTGTGTGTTTTTGTCAGAGAATAGTTTATTTAACTATGTTCAGGAGGAGCATGGTTACTATCCCAGTTAAGGGGGGGGGGGTACTCTGGGTTCGGGTCGGACTGGTTTTGAAACTGAAAATTAGGTCATATCTGTTTGTGTGTGTTCAGAAAGTACCTAGAAGTTTTAATGGCTTGCTTATTATTTTTTATTGCTGTTACAGCCTATGCAAGTAATCTCTTTGTAAGTTGATTTCTCTAAAAAGTGTAAACACTTTGGTTTTGTGATGCTATGAAACGTTTCAATATCCAGATCTGCCTGACACAGCAACATGGAGCAACCAAGAACACAAGTCTGTTTGTTCAATCAGTAGTAGATACACTGTTAGACTTAACTGTAATTTCTACAGTTACTTAGCACAAAATGCCCAGTAAAAAGCATAATTTTCTTTTCCAGTTCATTACTGTAATATGCGTTGCATTATGGGTATTAACATTTAATTTACAGTGATTTACTGTATGTTTTGAATTTGCGGTAGACTGCTGTAAAACAACAACAGTAGTGCTACTGTAGTTGAATAATACTGTATACTGGAGTTATAAAAGCATATAAAATGGAAAAATAAAATATATCTATGAAATGAAATACATTTTATTTTTTATGCTTTTAGCAGTGAAGCAAATTTCAAAATGTGAATTGTTTTTCAGCAAGACTTCAAAACACTAGTGACGCAAAGATTTCGCTCCTCTGAGTGTTTGGAGAGTGACAGAAAAGCTACTTGGGGAGGGTAGCGAGAACATTTTTATTAAGTGACTCTGTGGCACTGTGGTAGTATTACGGATCTACGACACGGGTGACCCTGGATTTGATTCCCCTTCAAGGCAATATATTTTTTCAAACTAGGTTACGTTAAGGGTATTATACTGTAAAATGGAACTGCGGTAAAGGCATCATACTGTAAAAAACATGTACAGTTATAGTACTGTAATGGGGCAGTTACAGTAACTCACTGGCAACACGTTACCGCATATTTATAATAAAAATCTTAGGGTACATATGCACTGTCAGAAACAAATGGTCAAAATGGTCCCAATCCAACGCTATCTCATGGCAATTTGTATGCATTTTACGAAGTGGCTATTTCGTATAAATTCTTAAGACCACATTTGTACATTTTTGTATGATTTGCCTTGACCCCTGTGACATTGGGATTAGGGGTGGAGTTTTGTTATTTTTTTTTAATAATCACACGTTTTTGCATGATTAACTTCATAATACGAAGTAGCCAACTAGAAAAATATGTACAAATTCTCGTGAGATCACACTGCCCAATCTGTCCCTGGGGCAGTACCCTTTAAAAAAGGTAATAATTTGTACGGTTTAGGTACACAGTATGTACCTCTAAGGTATTAATATGAGCTCTTTATGTGCAAAGGTACTTTTTTAAAGACTAGATTATTTTTCGATTGATATTGAACATTAATTTGAATTATTCTGTGGAGAGAAAATAAAAATACAGAAAAAATATGTTTTTTTAATGAGAAAACAACTTCTTTATTTTTTTTTATTTTATTATTTTATATGGTAAGTTTGACATTCATAAATGCAAATGTGCTCAGATTAAGCCCAATATTACCTAATTTAAAGTTCAAATTAAGATTTATTTTGAAACTTTAAAAGGACTTCCAAATTGTAAAGCTACCAAGACTATGACATAATAGAATGCGTTAAATTCCTCATTTTGAAAGAATTGTATTGTATACCCTCTTTATTTTTTTAATTTTGTAGAATCTCTTTATTATTTATTTATGTTTTCTTTGAATTGTCTTCTTTCTTACTTTAAATGTTATTTGTAATCCTTTACGACTGTTTGCTTACAATGTTGCTGCATGATGCTTTGATTGTACAATTTTTAAGATACAAAATAAAGCACAAAAAGGTACTTTTTAAAGGGGTACGTCTCCAATGGCAGCTATGGGACCAATTTTTGTAACTTAAAGGATAAATTCTCTCGAAAATGCTGCAATGATTTATTAACCTTATGGCATTCTGCACCCGTCAGTCTGTCTGAAAATTATTTTACAGGTAGATTCATTTTATGGAAGAAAATATCACTCAATATTTCTTCAAATGTCTCCTACTGTCTTGCATAGTAGAAGTAAAGTTACATTGAAACAACACGTAAATGATGACCATCTTCATTTTTGGGTGAACTATCCCTTCAACCTTTTCCGTCTTATTCAATAATAATTGGAATGACGTTAAGTTTGCAAACATCAGTGCTGACAGCAGAAATATTTGGGAGTGATTGCATCACTAATCACTAAAATATCAAAGTTTCCCTGATAAGTGAATAAGTATGTCAAACAAAAACTTTGCACTCTTTCGGGGGAAAGTCAAAGGTAAATATCTTTGTCTACACATGCATGCTCCAGCTATGGTTTTATACTTAGACTTCAAGGCTTTGGCTTCTGTGATGATGTGAGGTGCACTCATCTGGGATCCAGGCAGCCATATTAATCAGCAGGGAATGTTGTGGGAATTCCCCCATATCTGCTACTTTGGAATGTCTTACTGGTCTGCCATAATATTTGGGTCTGTAAAGAGAATGTTGAAAGAGAGGAGAGAAGAAAAGCTAGACGTTGTTTTACTTTACCAGATATAGTCACAGCCATGCTTATCCCCTTTCATTTATATTTGGCCTACCGAATTGTTTGTATGGATCAAACAACCTTTGTTATTCCTACTCCTGCATGTTCTCCATGGGAGATTTTCAATATCCACCTCTTGCGTTTCCATTTGCGTCACAATGATACATTTCCAGTCCAGATGGTGAATGAATGTGCACGTAGTGGAAGTCAAAGTGGTTACATTATCTAGATTATTAATAAGATTCAGTTTAAGGAAAGACCGGTCGAGCATGTGTCACGTTACATGTGAATAATAATGATGAATTACCTCAGCGGTTATTTCAGTTTCCTCTCTGTAGGAAAACCAAGCTAAATGATAGAGAGTATGCAGTGTATACAATAAAAGGAAAAGAAAGAAAGTGGAAACAAACACCAGATGTTATATGCAGTTGTGTATCACTGCAATGTGTTTATCATACGGTACATTAATCATTTATACGGGTTCTTTGAAATGACACACTATCTGTTTTACCCCTGAGGGGTGTACTCACTCAATGCATAAAAAAATAAACCATGTTATCAACAGGTGCAAATGAATGCATCCACCCTTAATAACAGGTGGGCAAACATCTGATGTTGTGAAATGATGTCAGTGCATCTGATGTTTTGGAGAAGACTTTGGCAGTGACAAACAACAAGTAATAAGAGGTGTCCAGACTCTGAGCTGGCGTAGAAACGTCCCGCCGGGCGTATTGATCCTATTAGTTAATGTTCTCACAGAAAGGGCCTGTTGCTGACACAAGCAAAGCATTGCATTTATAAACGACACAAATCAGTCTAGTAGGTAGAGCATTGCCTCAGAAACTGAAAAGACAACAAGTCTTACATTGATTTGACTTACCAGCGTGACTTTCATCACGTGCAATAAAGAACCAGACTGAAAACCTGAAAAAAATCAGCATGAATCCGTTCATTATGCTTTAAATGTTTCTGGTTTAGTGACAGACCCCTTTCACAAACATATCCACCCTTATTATTCTGGTGTATAGACAGAGGAGAATTAGAAGGGGGTTTCCATTAAAATGCTTTTGCAAGGTTCTCCACACAAAGATCTGCTTATCTGGCCCTGCCCTGGGTCTGTGCTGGTGTCCAGAGGAAACCCACAACAGTCTCCCATCACCCACCACTCACAATCTCTGTTTTGTCAGGAAACACTGAACAAGCCAGCAACCTTGTTTGGTCCTCTGACTGTTGCCATGTGGGACTGAGGAAGTTAATAATTAAAAGCAGTAACCAACTCTGCTAAACAGCAGCAATTACTCTTTCACTACGCTTCACCACTTCCTCTTAGTGTAGATTTACCTTCAGTCTTTTAACTGAAAGAATGCAACTAAAGTGAAATGTAACCTAAAAGGGACAGTAAGAAAAAATGTATAACATTTGGTAACACTTTTCACCTGGGCACAAGCCATTTTTATTATGTTGAAAAAGGACTATTTAAACAAACAAAAGAAATTGAAGAGGAAGAGTAAATTCTTTACTCTCTGTGTACTGAATATGATTAAGTCTCAACATGTTAAGGCCGAACATTGCGTTACGCGCACTGTACGCAGACCCTCACGTACACGGTGCGTGACACAATTTTTGTCATCAGAAGATTGCATGTGTACTGCCGGATTTTTAAACCCTACATACAGTGTAAAGGGGATCGCACACCGGCTGCGCAGCTCAGTGACGCGCAGTGCCGCGCCGTTCTAAAAAAACGAACACATTGTTTTCTATGAGTATACGCACACCGGTGCCGCCAGGTGGCTCCTGTCCGCGCCGCCCAGCTTTGACTCAGGAAGTTGCTCAAATCACTGTCGCGCCACTCACATAGTTTAACATTAAATAACATCATATTTGTCCCAAATCATTAACGATTAACATCGGCTGCTAACGTATATTTTCCATTTTGAAGTAGACGCTATCTGACGAAGCTCGCGGTATTTAATGTGCACTTCCGGTTTGCGATACCTCCGAGTTGTCCTAGATGCGACATGGCGCGACGCTGAGCTGCGTGGCCGGTGTGCGATCCCCTTAAGCGTAAGTCGCACATGCGCCTGCCGGAGAATGTAGTATGTAGGCCGCATTTTGTTGCAATGTGCATGCGTTGAAAGTCTTTGTACACGTAAAAAACTATAATCTAGTCGGAGCCGATGGTGTAGTGGGCAGCACTCCGACATGTGGTGCTTTCGCACTTTCGTCGACCTGAGTTCGATTTCCGGCTTGTGGTCATTTGCTGATTCCATACCCCTTGCTCCTCCCTGTGCTTTCTTGTCCTCTCCTAACCTCACTGTTTAATAAAAAAGCAAAAACTGGCCAAAAATAAATAAATAAATAACTTAAAAAAAAAAAAAAACTATAATCTATAAGACTATAATCCGGGCTTTACTAACAAAGATTATTTAGTTGACTTGATTTAGATACTCTAGTGTTTAGAGTATTATTAAACAAAATTGATGTTTTAGTGCTTGCTGGGTTTATTTTTGGCCGTTGTTTGCCATTGTAGTTATCTGTTGTATTTAGAGTTGTTGATTTTTTATTGAAATGATGTTTGTTGCTTGTCGCCATGATTTAGGTTCGAACAGATATTTGACCAATGTTTTGCTCTCTCCTAAGAAGAAAAAATAAGACAACATATAGCAAATTAAATTAAATAAAAACTTGATATATATATATATTTGATGTTTTTAAGCATATTTTTTGTAGCTGGACAATATTGAACTGATTTTTTCTTTTTCTCTATAACCGAACACTTGACTTTGTGAATATACTGTACATATTTAAAGCAATTCAATGTGTCCTGTCGTGTTGAATGGGTTGCGTCTCCTATTCAAGAGTGATTATTATTGGTTTTATTGCATTAATTGCTGGCGTATTATCTCATTAAGTTATGGGTTTTGTGTAAGACAAAACAGACTATGCGAGACAGTTGAATGTTTTCTTTACTTGAAACATAAAGGGCACCTATTTCTTTGCTAAAAAACTTTATTTTGTGTATTTGGTATAATGCAATGTGTTTATGCAATGTGTTTGCGTGGTTTATGGTTCAAAAACACATTATTTTCCACATGCCGTACATTTTTGTAGCTCCAGGTTTCACTCTCTTCCTGAAATGCACAGATTTGAAAAGCACTGTGTCTTTAATTAGCCAGCTGATCTGTACGTTGTGATTGGTCTGAATACCTCTGACGTCAGCAGGAAATGTGACGCTCCTCACCATGTTTAAAAGATTTGCTTACAATGCATTGCTAACAGGAGTTAACTTACAGGCTGTGAGTCCGAAGCGGGAGGAATTATGATAATTTCGGTCTTGTCTACATCACCAGTCCCAGAAAGTAAAATGTTGCCTACAATCCGTGTGTTTGTTGTAGTCCAAGAAATGAGATTTACGTTGGAGACGATAACTCCCGTCATCGTTTACTTTGGGGTTTGTACCTTTTGCATATCATTAACATGTACTAATACACACTTACACACCAAAGGAAATGTAAAACCATGAATCGGACCATAGGTGCTCTTTAAATTACTGACAGAAAGTCTGGCACCCCACCACCTAAAAAAAATCCCAAACAAAGAGTGTGGGAAAAATGTTGGAACTATTATAATACATGAGATTAAAATCATGAAATACATTTTTTCAAGCACAAATTCCCTCCTGTCCTGTCTGAATATGGCTTTAACAGATGACACTCTCTGAATGTTAGTGCTTTGGCTCTTCTTCATAAGCAGTGTTTGTATGAGGGTTTCTTTGTTTATTTACACTACAGAAGTGATATGACCTGCCTAACAGTGTCACAGTTTGTGTTACTCAGCAGTGACTCTCGACACGATCCACCAGTTGATCTCAAAGAGGGGGCAGGGTAGAGAGGAAATGCATGAGGAAACTGTTGAAAGGAAATGAAACTCCTGTCTGACTCCATTTTGATGTGGTTCCCACATGTGATTCAATGGTTTCTAGAGCAGTCTGCCTCTGGAAATACTGGCAGGTAAAGGGGGTGATACCAGGTTTACTCAGTCAGGATGAGAAATGCACACAGATTTTTTACGGTTATACTGTTTACTCACACTGGCTTACTCAAAACATAAACCACCACAATGTCAGAATATGAGAGTTGTTACTTATGAGACAAACGTTAATGCGATGTTAAAGGTGTAAAATAGGGGGTTTTGTTTCATATTATATTGACAGTTATAGCCAGTTTTTGTATTTTTAGCTGAAAAAGTCTCAGAGGATTATACAGCTTTATGCTTGATTATATGTACCTGTGCAGGTGAAATACCCAAACCCCAATTATTAGAAGAAGATGCTCAGATTTTGGCCATGCTGTGTATAACTTTATATAAAAGCTTAGCATTTGTCTGCCATAGGAACTCCCACGTATTACATTGTTCATGTTATTCAGGAACTCATGAATTGTAATTCAGAAAAGGAATTTGGCAAAATAAATAAATACTCCAACTCTAAAAATTCCTGGTTATTTTCATCCCTGCGTGGGACAAAAAGGGACAAACCCAGCCTTTGGATTAAATTAAACCAGAACATGTTTATATTTGACCTAACAATGTGTTAAAACAACCCATCATAAGTTAAATTACAACCCAAAGGGTTGGATTTGTCCCTTTTTGACACAACACTGCAACATGATTTTACAGATAGTTATGTTATAGTCACAAAAATGAAATACATTTATTTGTGTCCGTGGCAAAAATTCAACTATTTTTTCGTGCCTTGAGCACAAATGTCTTTTTCATGTCGCACAAATTTCTATAGTTTTTCGTGTCGGTGGCACAACTTTCTTAGTCATGTCATTTTATGTATTGTTTTCTATTTTTTTCCCTTTTTTAAAAATCATTTTCACTTGAGGTTGGGGTTAGATTTTGGGGTTTGGGTTAGGACGTACTTTTATGTATTGGTTTCTACATGTTTTTCTTTGGCTTTTAAAACTATTTAAAGAGATGCTAACCCCAACCTCAAGCGACAATGGTAAGAAAATCTGTAAAACAACGAGAAAACAATACATAAAATGAAACAAAAAAGAAAGTCCGTTGTGCAACGGACACGAAAAACTATTTATAGAAATTTGTGCGAGTGACACGAAAAAAAGCAGAATTTCGTGCCATGGACACAAATAAATTAATCACATTTTTTGTGACTATAACACGACTTTACGTACACTGTAAAAAAAATTCCGTAGAAATTGCAGCTGGGTTGGCGGTAACTTACCGTAGATTTAAATTTATCTTTTTTACTGGCTACATTTTGTTCAAAGTTAAATGAACATTAAACATTTACAAGTCTTTGTCTTTACAGAGTAAAACTAAAATAACATCAAGCAAAACATTCTGGGAAACAAATTCTGAAGCAAAAAACAGAAAAAGGTTGATGATGATTTCTGGTTCCCAGAATGCTTTGCATGAGGCTGTTATTGTATAATTTTATTCTGTACAGATAAAGACTTGTTAATATTTAGAATTTATTTAACTTTGAACAAACTCTTGCCAGTAAATAACATAAATTTAAATCTACGGTAAATTACCGGCAACCCAGTTGCAATAACATTGAAATTTCTACTGAATTTTTTTACAGTGTAAGATCACTGGGTTGAAATTAAACCCATATTTTTTTAGGTGAGGAATAATGCAAAGATAATACTTTGATATTACCAACAGTTGCTGTCTAGCGTGTTAGCATTTGCTGTTTTGACCAAAGTAATACAGAGTTATGATATGCCACTTTAACTAAACGTTAAAAGTTGTGTGTTGCTGCTGTAAGAGTGCTTCGCAGAGTGCTGTCTTGCAGTGTTGCCATGTCCCATTTTTAGCCTTGGCTGATAAAGCAATCAAGTTTTGTAGTTATTAAAGTGGAAAGATGCAAGTTGCGATAGTTTAATCTTATTATTATTATTTTTTTTACTTATTATGGGTTTATGATGGGCTTGTTCTTGTTCCCTGTTTTTCCACACAATATCTGGCAACACAAGTAAGTAAACACTCAAACATCTTTGTCCCTGATGCACATTTAAATACATTAACAACAACTAGTTGTTCAGTTTGGCTCTGTAAACACGGCGTTGAATTTCTGTAAATGCAGTTGTCACTACCTTTCAATTCGGTAGCAGAGTGTGGTTGTCACTCCCGTAAATTAAAGAACAGGACAGGATTAAGCATTACAATAGCTACGATTACATCAATGGCAGCTGGTGACTGCTCTTCCAAGGGGCACAAATTCAAAATAAGTGTTTGGAGTGTCATCTGTGTTGCTCATGTTTACAAAATATGTGTTTGTTGCGTCATGTGAATCATGTGTATCACGTGTTTTGTCAAAATAAGTGCCTGCTGCACACGTGTCAAAACCATTTATGATAAAAGAGACACTCACGTTCACAAAATACACGCAAGACACTCCCTTAAAACTAAACTCTGATTACGCATGAGATTATGCGAGTATCTGGCAAATGCGACATCTCTTTTATCATAAACCATTTAGACACATCTGCAGCAGGCACTTATTGACAAAACATATAAAACACATATTTTGAAATTACGAATCACACACATGACGGGCTACATGCTTGTGACGAACTTTGCATTGAGTGCCCTCGAATAAGAAGTCACCGGCCGCCACTGGTTTACATGCAACCAAATAATCTGTTTGTAGTCGTATTGATGTCTTAATCGTATTGAAAAGCCTTTATGTAAACACCTTAATCCATACAATTGAGGCCAATCGGATGCAAATTTTGTATTGAAAGAGGTGGTGTAGTCTAATTTGTGAGCCGATCATCATCAGGAATAAAGTACCCATGTAAACGCGTGAATCATTTTATTTTCTCAGCCGGATGCAATCAATCAGATTCAGTTCAAATTCAGTCGGATTGACACAATTTTGTGCATGTAAACATAGCCAATGTGTACAGGGCCTTAATGATTTAATAAATTCCCTTACAAACACCTTCAGTTGGAGACCATTTTGGCAAACATAACCAAGCAGACAACCAAATCTGGGCCGGGTTTCCCAAAAGCATCGTAAGGCTAAGTAGATAGTAAAAACGATCGTGCGAATCATCCTAGAATTATGGGCTGTTTCCCAAAAGCTTCGTAACTTAAGTTGCACTTGAAAATCATCGTAGATCTACGAGTGCTCTGGAGTAATCGTTCATTCATAAGTGCATAGTAAGACAACAGAGTTACAATGTCACTTGCAGGACAACCAGCAAATTGCACTCCTGCAATGACGATAATGTAATGTTTTAAATGTTTATTTATTTATTGGGTTCTTCTTTGTTTATTTTATATTAAATATATAATATATTATATTTAAAATTCAAATGAGAAATCAAATTTAAATGACTAAACATAAATTAATGAAGAAGGAAAACGTATTTTGTACAGGTTGGTAAAAGGTTTTTGTATTTTGGTAAAAGTTGGTATAGCAAATTGATAAATGGTTCATGCCGATTGCTGCTATAATTAATCTAAACATTGTTTTGACGGGAAATGGCATCTAATTAAAGAAACCAAATAAATATTTACGGTACAATGCAATAATCCATAATAATAAATAAACATAGATAATAAACAACAAATAATAATAATAATCAACACAGTCTCACCCCATGGCGTCAATATTTGACGACACTTGACCATGCGTCAATATGTTGACGCGGAGGGTATACCTTTCGTTCTTTCATTTTTTGACGAACTGGGGACTTCAATACTATTAGGTACGCGAAATTAAACAGTTGTCACCTGGCGTTGGGGTTAGGGTTAGGTTTGGGTAGGGATGTCATTATGTAAATCTAACCCTAAACCGACGCGAAAATGGTAAGAAAATAGGAAAGAGAATGCAACGGACTTAATAGTATTAAAGTCCCCAGTTCGTCAAAAAATGACGCGAAAGGTATACCCTCCGCGTCAACATATTGACGCATGGTCAAGTGTCGTCAAATATATAATCTATACTACAATAGAAACGCAGAAGGCATTTCGCAGTGGGATGAGTCCTAACTAAATACGGAAAAGAATATTTAATAAATTATTAAAACATTTAAAAAGTCATTGAACAATAATGAAACTATATTATTAAAAATATTAGTGCACATCGGCTGAAGATCATTAGCCTAAACAAGCTTCTGCTACAAATTCGAGTCATTCTATTGGTGACATTTCAGCACTTGACAAATGGTTAGCGACTCGTAAGTAGCACTTAAAACCCAGCTGCGAGCGATCGTTTCATGTACATCTTTGGGAAACGCACGTAAATGAACAATGAATGTTCGTTAAGTAGCTCGTAGAAAGCGCTCTTAATTGCTAAGTTCAATCGTTATCGGGAAACCCAGCCCTGATTAGTTATTGTACATTTTGATAATGCATATCAAAGTATTAAATAAACATTTGAACCTGCAGGAACTCTCAATACTTTCCAACTAACATGTACTTCCTAAGTTTCTACTATAATTGATTACAGTATGTGTCGTTGAATAGTAAAAAGAGGTCATTTACATTTAGATTTACATTTAGGCACTTGTCAGATGCTTTGCATACGGTTTTATCCAAAGTCACGAACAGCAATGAAGAAATAAAGCAATTATTCTTAGGGAGGCAATATTAAGACACAGTTTCAAAAACTTTGTAATTTCACTTTGTTTGAACTATTCTAATAAAACCAGTATACGATTATAAGTTTGAAGTTCTTATTTGACTCTTTGTTATCAGATCCAGACTGAGTACAAAATGATTTGTGCTGCTTTAAATCTTTCAGTTTCGTGACATCATTAAACATCATGCGGTTAAATTTGGCAATATTAGAGCCCTCAGGCCCTCTTAGTACACAACCCTGATACTAAAAATCATATTGTTGTATTACTGCATAGTTTTTTCTCACGCAACAAACTAACACGCTCCTGACCCTTTTCGTTTATTTATTTTTGTTCTGCATTACAACTTTATAACATAATGGGAAAATAAACTCCCATTTGTGGAAGTTTAGTTTATGTTTTTTCCTCCCAAGGGTCCTGACTTAAAAACTGTCTTCACTGTTTGTATGTATTGCTTGACAGCACGGTTAGTTTATTGATACATTCGCAGACATGTCCAGACTTGTTGTAACTTGTCGAGTAGTTTCATTGAGTTCAAACAGCCTTACATGATTAATAGGAAGATAGGAAGATTAGGTCAATGTGTTTGGGGTTGGCATGTGTTAGACCCTAGTTTTAGTACACTAACATAGTACACAACATAGTTACTGTAGTAAAACCATGGTTTTGCTGATAGGAATCAATACACCAAAAACCATGGTTACTACACTTTTACCACAAAAAAAAAAACATGTTTATTTTCGTAAGGAAGGGTTTGTTTGCCAATTCGTATGCAATGTTTATGAACAACAACAAACACTTTTTCTGGATGTTATCAAAGCTACTCTTTAAGGATTGAAATAGAAAATGGGATTGAGTTGTTATTTCTCAAGCAGCCCCCTGATGTTAGGATTGATTTAGTAATTCATTTGTATGAGTGTGAGTGTTGCCCTCCTTTCCTCTAGATTGCAGTGGAAACAGATGTCTCTGCCTGATACCACCCACTGACAACCACAGATCAGCACCTTTTCTCTCTCAAATACAAGAGATTAGGCTGACACAGTCCCTTGATGTATAGCTCCACGGGGATGATTTCATATAAATGGAACAAAACACGCTATTAAAATAAAAGCAAAACAAGTTTATGGATCTACAAATTTGCCTCTCTAGAAAAAAATTGTGTCTTAATATAACAGCATTTTCATCTAAAAACAAAGTTTTTGATGTTTATTTACACGACAACAGCGTTTTGGGGGCCTGAAATCGCAAACTTTTGAAAACAACATTTAAAGTGAACATTTTGTAAACTAAGAAAATTGAGATGCATCATAGAGTGCCGCAGGGATGACTTATTTTTGACAGACTGATCTCACGGAAAGCCGTGTTAGTCACGTGAAATGTGATTAATTTATTTGTGTCCATGGCACGAAATTCAGCTTTTTTTGTGCCTTGAGCACGAATGTCTTTTTCGTGTCACTCGCACGAATTTCTATAAATTGTTAAATAGTTTCGTGTCCGTTGCACGACTTTCTTTTTTTGCGTCATTTTATGTATTGTTTTCTCATTTTTTCCCCCTATTTTTTTACCATTGTCGCTTGGGGTTGGGGTTAGAATCACTTTCTGTTACATTTTTAGACATTCTAACCCAAACTCTAACCCCAACTACAGGCGAGAATAGTTTTAAAAGTGGAAGAAAAACATGTAGAAACCAATACATAAAAGTACATCCTAACACAAACCCCAAATATAACCCCAACCCCAAGCAACAATGATTTAAAAATAGGGAAAAAACAATGAGAAAACAATACATAAAATGACACAAAAAAGGAGGTCATGCCACGGACTTGAGAAGCTATTTATAAAAAGTGTCACGAAAAAGACATTTGTGCTCAAGGTGTGAAAATAAACTGAAGTCCGCGCCATGAACATAAATAAATTAATTAAATTTTAAGTGACTATAAAAAAAGTTTAAAAAAAAGTTTATTACACCTACAAGTTTTTTTTCAACATGACAGTCTTCATAGATAAGCACAACGTGTATGTGAACAGTATTTGGGAAAGTTACTTTAAAAAAAATGCATTAAAATATTAGCTAAGTTACTCCCCAAAAAAGTAACTAATTGCGTTACTTAGTTACTTTTAATGGGAAGTAATGCTTACGTTACTTTTAAGTTACTTTTGCGTTACTTTTTCTTACTTGGCTGAGGCTTGATCTCTTTCAGGCCTTGCAGGTGTTTTTTATGATTGCAAAAAAGTCAAGCTCTGGCCTGCCATCTCCGTTTTTGACTCAAACGGTTCCCGCTCAGGCACACAGAGTGCTCGCATTACTTTTTTAAAAAAGTAACTCAAATATTAATGTGTACATTCATAAAGTATTGCGTTACTTTACTCGTTACTTCAGAAATGTAATATTATTACATAATGCGCGTTACTTGTAATGCGTTACCCCCAACACTGGTCTTGATACGTTTACTAAAAATTAAAAGCTAACCTTTGGCTACAAGCGAACTATACCACGGCCACTCGACTTCAACGTCATCACCACCAAGCCCCCGACAGCTCTTTCAAAATGTACCCTAATAATAAAATATTTGGTGGATGAATCTTTGTTGGAAATCGTGCCCATGTTGCATTGTTTTTTAGATCTTCATGCATGATGATATTTAAAGGCCCCAACAAAGTTTGTAGTCCGAAAAGCAACTTGTTAGCAACCTCCACATTTTAAAAAGTAATGAGAGGCGGGAGTTTTACTAGCGTGTTTCATGTTATAGAATAAAACATGAAAATATCTTGGGCTTATGTTAACCTAAGATCTTATTTAAGGCATTTAACCAAAACCCCACTGACTTTGGGAAGATGGAACCGGAAATGCAAAATGCTAACACACTTCCAGGTTTTGCCTACAAAAACACAGCATCCCCGCCATAGATATACATAATAAAGGCTAGATGTCTCATCTGCACCTGGCTGCCATCTTGTCACAGTCAGCTCGCTCACTCATAACAATGTGTTTCAATGGTGCATGTACTTTTTAAATAACTTGCTCAATTGTCTACCGATTTTCAAACTGTTTGGTTTGTTATAAACATCAGAGATGTGCTTATGACACTGCATAGGCTGTCAAGAGAATTATAGAGAATTATAGCCATGTTAATAACGTTTGTAAGAAACCAAACCATTTGTAAATCCGTCAAGATTTCAGCGAGATAAGAGCAATTGTGTTCGTGCAGATCACTCTCTTTACATCAGGTACCACAGAGCCCGACAGAAAGCTTGCCTGTAACAAGATGGCCGCCGGTGATGATGTTAGAGACTCTGCCGTAAGACATCTAGCCTTTATTATGTATATCTATCTCCGCAGCACTTTATTTGCGTATTATGTGTTTAGACATCATGTGACATCTCCGACTACAGGCCTGGCATGCATTATATAGCATTTTAGCCATGTTCTCAGATCCGTGTGAATGGGATGGTTCACTGGCTAGTGGCTACGTTTACCTGCAACCAAATAATTTGTTTGTAATCAGATTGATGGCTCAATCTTAATGTGAACACCTTAATCTGTTTTTTATGTCAATTGGGATGGTTTTGTTACACGTATCTGGCAATGCTGTATGTGGAGTATCTGGCAAGACGTTTTGTTTGGATTCCACTGTTATGTACACGTAAACATTGGAGTGCAATGCTTAGGGAACATATAAACTGTACTGTCGTAATTGGTGCATATAAACATAGTTATTGTCTTTTGTGTGCAAAACTTCAAAAACACCAAGGAAAACACTTATGTTTTAGTACTATGTTTTCAAGTGAACCCTTAATCGTTTTTTGTTTTCTAAAAAGATACCAAGAGTTGTTTTCAGAAAATCTATATTGAATTAGGTTTGTTTTGTTTTTAAAGCATATTTTCTTAGATTTATGCCTAAACTAAGAAAATAATTATTCATCAATGGGGCAGCAAGTCAATTCATTCAAATACGGTTAAACAAATGTAATTTTTGCTGACTACACTGGACACCAGCCATGTATGTTCTTAAGCGTATCAGACTGCAGTGGAAGGTTTGAATGAAAAGCTTTCCATGACTACCAAGCAAGTTCGTGGCATTCAGCCAGCTCCCCCAATGCTCTGTGCGAATGATTGCCTGGCTTGCAGGGCGTTTGTTTGGTGTGCCTGTCCGTAAAAACCCTTCTGACAATAATTTACAGGACCCGTTTACCTACAAATACACTTGCAACAGTAAGTGTGGTCCACTTCAGTCACAACATCAGTTACGAACAGCCTCCCTCACCGGAATACAATGAGATTTATATTTTAAAGCGCTTTGTAACACGTAAGTAAATTGACCATATGGTAAACAAATATTTTAAGCGATGAGTAGATTTTAGGCGATAATGTTAAAACTATGGAGTAGATGTTGTTACCTGCCCTGGACTGTAGATGGTTAAGTTCTCTCATCTCTGACTCAACAACTGTAGCCTGTTGATTCTTGCTATACTTGTCATTGCTGACCATAAAGATGTGCTCATTGACAATCATTTCATCTGACTGAAAGTGTACAACAGCATTTTGCTCAGATTCATTTTTACTTTTATGGGTTTCATGTACTTGCATCACAAGCTACAACTCTCGTACATGAGTATGTAGTGGGAAATTGTGGTGTATATATGTTTTGGTATATAGATTGTTATCTCTCAACAGTTCTGCGGAGAAGCGGAGAGGTAAACCCGAGGTGTAATACACCGTTGACTCACACTGAAGTCTCAACACGAACAAGAACTTACTGTACAGACAGGTGGGAACTTCCCATAAAGAAGTGTTTTATACCTCACCTCATACTCTGAAAGACCTTTGGGTCATTTTCAGGAGAAAAGGATTGAAACACGTGCCCAAAGCAACCCCTTACGAAAATTGACCATGGTTTTAAAACCAAAAAACCATGGTTATTATAGTAAAACCATGGTAACCACAAACAACCATGGTTTTAACAATTATGTTTTTCAAAAACCATATAGTTAAACCATGGCTAGTGTAGTAAAACCATAGACTTGCTGATAGTAATCAATACACCAAAAAAACATGGTTACGACACTTTTACCACAATAAAACCATGGTTAATTTCCGTAAGGGACGTTTTTCATTTATTACTATTAACTTTCTGCGACTTTTGGGACTGGTAAATAAATGATTTCAGATTAAAGTTAATATTCTCTCTGTTATAAAATATTGCTGACCTAGCTAGCAATTTTGCATTTAAAAAGCATCTAATAGCCATCCAAACACAGCCCAGACGTCTATGCTAAAACAAGGCAAAATTTGGGCTGTCATTAAAAATTTTATTGACTTCTAACCAAAAATAAATACATGAAAACACTGTTGACTTTGCTTACATGTTGGATATCATACACATTGCTAGTATTTTTTTATTAATTATTATTTTGGAAAAAATGACATGTAATCAAATTCAAATTTGTATAGGGTCTATAGCAGCGGTCTCCAACATGGTGCCCGCAGGTTCTGAATAGCCACAATTTGAATATTTATTTATTATATATTTTTATATTAGCTTGCTGTTTTATGTATGTTAAACGATTAGTCAATTTTCTTAAAAAAATAAAAACATGATAATTTACTCACCACCATGTCATCCAAAATGTTGATGTCTTTTTTGTTCAGTTGAGAAGAAATTATGTTTTTTAAAGAAAACATTCCAGGACTTTTCTCATTTTAATGGACTTTAATGGACCCCAACACTTAACAGTTTTAATGCAGTTTAAAATTGCAGTTTCGACAGACTTTAAACGATCTCAAACGAGGCATAAGGGTCTTATCTAGGTAAACGATTGTCATTTTTGACAAGAAAAATAAAAAATATGCACTTTTAAACCACAACTTCTCTTCTTCCTCCGGTCCTGTGATGCACCAGCGCGACTTCACGTAATTGTGTAGTGTCATCGAAAGGCCACGTGTTACATGAAACACATTTGCGGACCATTTTAAACAATAAACTGACACAAAGACATTAATTAATGTCATTCAACATACAACAACGTCAAAATGGTCCTCTTTCTCCACACTTGTAAACACTGGGGCGTAGTTTCGATACATCATCCGTGACCTCTTGACAAAATGACGTATTACGTGAGGTCACGCTGGCACGTCACACGACCGGAGGAAGACGAGAAGTTTAAGTGGTTTAAAAGTGCATATTTTTCTTGCCAAAAATGAAAATCGTTTCGCTCGATAAGACCCTTTTGCCTCGTTTGAGATCATTTAGTCCTTTGAAACTGCAATTTTAAACCGCATTAAAACTGTTAAGTGTTGGAGTCCATTAAAGTCCATTAAAATTAGAATCCTGGAATGTTTTCCTCAAAAAACATAATTTCTTCCCGACTGAACAAAGAAAGACAACATTTTGGATAACATGGTGGTGAGTAAATTATCTGGATTTTTTTTTTTTTAAGAAAATTGACTAATCCTTTAACATTTTAAACAATGATAAAGCATACCAACAAGTAAAATAAAATAAAATCAACAAGTAAAACCAAAAAAAGGTTTAAGTAGACTATATCAAAAAAGCAACCCAGTCTCACGGAGTTGCGTATAAATAGCAAAAAGTGTAAAAATCGTGCAATACATACGCCAAATTCCACTTTGGCGTGCATATGATATGCCAGTCCTTCCTATCACTTAAACGTTGCATCTTTTTTTTTCGTTTTATTTTTTTGGTTTCTCAATTTTTTTGCTATTTTTTTACCATTTTCGCTTGGGTTTAGGGTTAGAACAACTTTTTGTTATATAAAAATGACATCCTAACCCAAACCCCAACTCTAACCCCAACTCCAAACAACCATGGCTTAAATATGGACAAAAACATGGAGAAACCTGTATATTAAATAACCTCATTAAGCAAATCTAACCCTAAACCCAAGCGAAAATTGTTTAAAAAACAGAAAAAATTGAGAAACCAATAAATAAAACGACAAAAAAGATGCACCGTTTAAGTGAATGGGAAGGACTGGTGTATCATATGCACGCCAAAATGGTTTTTACACTTCGTGCTATTTATACGCATCTACATGAGACTGGGTAGCAAAAAAGTAGCCCTCCAGATGTGGTAGCCCTTGCTCACAAAAATGTTGGAGACCCCTGGCCTATAGTTAACCTAAATGGTGAAATGACGGCTATTATTTGCTGGAAAAAGAAATATGTTTACATTAACAAATAATATAATGCTTTTTGTCCACGTAGAGATTAACTTCCAAACTTGCAGCTGCTTGACATATTGTCAACACTGCAGTTTCGCTTTAAATGTAAGACTTTGATCTCTTCTTTACTCATATAATTTAGTATATTTCTCTTTATAGAATAATTGTTGTGGTATACTTCACAAACACAATGACATTTATTGTCAAAAAGTGCTAATACATCATTTATTTAGTTTTTCACTAAACAAAAAGCCTAGCTTTTTGTCACATATGCCTTGTGCAATACAATCCAGCTGTCTGGGTTACTCATGTTGCTTAGACACACTTAAGATAACAATGTTTTACTTGCATTTGTGACTCAGTCTTACTAAGTCACTTTTACCATTCTTTAGCCTGAGGTTTAAATGACCTAACCAGAATAAAACACACACGCATTGTCTGTTAAGCTGTACAAGGGCCACATTTTCAGCAGTACTTTTGTGACCCTTAACCGACTTCAGACATGATTTAATTCACACCCTGTCTCATTGAGTTATCAACAGTTAACATCTCAGTTAATGTTAAAGGGAAGAGCGCTTAGTCTCACACCTGAATGAATTAGCATCAACTAAATCATTTAACTCACATTTCACACATTTAATCATCCTGTAAGTCCCGTAATCTTTTTCAATAAATACATCATTCTCAGGAAAGTGTTACTTGCATCCCCATGACCACAAATAAATATGTAACTAAATCACATTATTTGACAGATTTGCGTAAGATTATGTACCCCCGCTTCACTGGGGCAGTACCCTTTCATAAACTACATCTTAAATAGTTTATATTAGTACCTCAGAAGAATATATATATTGGTATCAAATGTATACAAACCTTTACCTTATGAAACATATTAGGACCTTTTAATGGGTATGCCACAGTAACAGCTAGGGTACACATGTCAATTTTTTTAACAGCGTTTATACTGAATATTAAAAAAATTGCAAAATACATGTTTTCTTTACCCATTACCCATGTTTTATTTCCACAGATTTCTTTATCATGGCTGATAAACCTCTGCCACTGTCTCAGGAGACTTTAGCTCAGTTCAATCGTTCCCTGGCCACCGAATCAGGCCCTCCCGCACCCCCGAGACGACGTCTGGGCTCTATGTCTACACGCCGCAGCTCCAAAGAGCAACCACACCACAGGCCGACGCTCCTCAGAACCATGACGGGCCTTTCATCCGACTCGTCTTTCTTGAGTCCCACCGTTAGCCATTCTCACATGGGCAAGAGGTTTTCCTTGGCCGGCTGGCAGCAAGGAGGAAGATTAAGTTTCTCTGGTTTGTACGTCCCCCAACCCATCCAGGAGGTCCACGTGGAGAACACCTACAGGATGGGTCCTGAAGAAGGTAGCCGCTTTAGCACCAGCAGGACCCA
Source organism: Misgurnus anguillicaudatus (assembly GCF_027580225.2). Classification (NCBI taxonomy): domain Eukaryota; kingdom Metazoa; phylum Chordata; class Actinopteri; order Cypriniformes; family Cobitidae; genus Misgurnus; species Misgurnus anguillicaudatus. Next base: position 18,980,994 of record NC_073338.2, read on the forward strand.
TCAGATCACAAAAGCCACTTTGGAGAGTTTTTTGGACGGCGTGCGTTACAGTCCTGACAGTTGTGGCCAGCTGTGTCAGATGTTAACAGATCTGTTGCTCAGTAAGCTGAAAGACGTCAACCCGCCACGCTATAAACTTGTTTGTCAGGTGGTGGTCGGGCAGAGCGGTGAGCACGGTCTGGGGGTGGCCAGCCGCAGTTTGCTCAATTCAGAGACTGACAATTACACATCTGCAGTTTTTCAAAACCAGTCACTGTTTGCTGTGGCTATAGTACACGGCGTGTATTTTGAATGAAAGCTACCACCATGCTACCATGTTTATTCAACATGTTGATTTTTAAATGTAATTCAATGCATGTTTAATTATGTTGAGCAAGGGCTACCACAATGGATAAATCAATCTGGAGGGCTACTTTTTGATATTTATCTACTCAAAACGTTTTTGTTTTACTTATGTTTTATCATTGTTTAAAATGTTAAAATGCATAAAAGAAGCCAAGCGAATATAAAAAATATGCAATAAATACAGGGTTTCCCACACCTTAGTTAACTTCAAATTAAAGGACCTTTCAAGGACTTTCCAGGTCCAATACCCTCAAATTCAAGGACTTGGGCTGCGTTCCACTCCAGTTTTTTCCCTAAACACTTCCACTTGGGGGAATCCCTGTTGCCATTTTGAAGTGCGTTCCACTTCGTCAAGTGGACGAGGGAAGTTTATATGGACAGACCCTCGCTCCCTTAATTTTGACAGAGGGAGTGAGTCTACTTCATATGTACACTTCAGGCAGCTCCATATACCACAATGCAACATGATTGTGAACGTCACTTAAGCAGTTCGCGCTTTGCACAGTTCAAATGATGGAGGGGCGATCTCCACTTTCCATGTGATCAAGGGCTTAGAGCGATCCATTTGAACCTACTTCAAGTGTTCCCGCAGTAGTGGGCACTCGTACAACGTAAGCAATGACATACATCCGAGTGAACGAGACTGAGGGAAGTTAACAAAGGAAGGTGATAAAAAACAAACTGGAACGCCAATGTGCGGACACATTTCAAGTGAGAGCAAGGTTACATCGTGTTACCTTTTAAGATGCATTGTTACAGTTCCCTTGCGAGGGAACTCGCGCTGCATCACTGTGGTAAAACTTTTGGGACGCCTCCAGGGGTAAGTCCATCTGAATGTGTATATCAAATTCAACCAATGGTGAAGCTTAACGACAAAGACAGGGTGACGCGGGAGCCAGGAAGTATATCGCTATCTGAAATATTGCCAAAGATGGCGTTACAGGTACGCACAAAGTATGGCAAGGGAGAAGCAGCGTCTCGTTCCCTTCTCAGGAAACAACAGTTACATAAGTAACCGGAGACGTTTTCATTTGTAAAACACAACTATGCAAAAAAGCATTTTGGTATGAATCAACATTCACATACAAAAGATATAAGCATTTAAAGCGAACAGTTTAGCATGTGTGCCTAAAAAGTCTAGAATTTTTATGATATTATCCTACATTACACAGGGAATAATATGGATTTTTTCCAGAAAACTTGCATAAAATAGATTCAAGCACTTTCAATGAACTGTATCCATTTTCAAAAACTTGGGGCCTTCAAGGGCCTTGAATTTCACCCCAAGATTCACAAACTTTCAAGGATTTCAAGGACTCGTGGGAACCCTGTAAATATTACATTTGAGACCATTAATAGAATGTTCTTTGGCGGGCACCTCACAGACTCTGTGCGGGCAACCTGGTGCCCGGGGGCACCATGTTGGATACCACTGATGTAAACACATCATTCTTAAAATCAAGAGGCGAACAAAGCAGCGTTATATTTTCAATAAACTTTATTCCTCCCACTCTCCCAATACATAAAAAGTGATCATACTGAACATTTCCCAGTGCTGACACCGTACAATTATGTTACATCAATAAATAAAAAACTATAAATAAAAAAATAAATAGAACACGTGCCACAATTAATTAGATAATACTAGTAAGGATTTGTCTGAGAGGGTAATGGCTTTCACAATGTTGGTATTTTTAACACTTATTTAACACTTACAGCCAGGTCACAGTATCGAGGACATTATGGTTACTTATGATGGAGCTTGTAAAGTAAACAAAGCTGGAGGCACACTGAATACATAGTCTTTTTCCTCAAGTACAGACATTAAGGATATAATCACTTTTTTAAGAGCAAAAAGCTTATATCGGGTGTGTATTTGTAGTGTTTTTTCCTTCCCACACTCCTGTCCAAATCAAATTCGAACCGATTTCTTCAGCCCCTCTCGTTCCCTTCGTGACTTCAGCTCGAGATCCAGAAGGGCCCGTTATTGCACAGAGGAATCCATCGGAAAGGCACTTTAGTCACTCCTCCATGAACTGCTGTTCGTCCGATAGCCGACCTCAGCCATTCGCCTCTGCCATCTTTAAAACGTTTTAAAAGAATAACCATTTGGTGTTCGTAGCTCTGTGTGCTACTTAGTGAAATAAAATGTATTCTTAAAAAAGCCAAGTGATCGAGCATAAAAAGCCAAGACCGTCTTGCAAGTGTTCGGACACTTGAGCAAAGCCGGTCGCTTAAGAACCCGGTGAGTTTTATGCCATCTGCACTTCAGTCCAGCTAAAAACTAAAAATAACAGGCTCGGATTTTGGTCGTGCACACTGTGAGTCAAGCTGGTAGTGTGATACTGTCGGTGTGGGCTCAGTTGCGAAATCAAAGAAACGGAAATCAAAATAGTGCACCATAGTTCAAAGAGGCCAGCTGAGGGCCAAGGACAGGAGATCTTCGTGGCAATGTGGAAGCTTTTCCCCTAATTTCGTTTAGTCTTTTTTTTGCTTCTGAAAATGAAGCGTTAAGCAGCAAATACGAAGCGGAACGCCGGTTCCACAGGTTCGTAAAGTCCGTTACGCGTTGGTGTAGTGCTGAAGAAGCTGTACCACATAATGAAGCCGCTGGCGAAGCTCAGAGGAGCAGCCCCATTCGGACAGCACGCTCAGAGGATAAGAATAAGAGGTGCGATCCTTGCTAATAAACGTCAGCAGGTATGACGAGTCCGAGTTCTTGCTTAAGATGACCTTTGTGTGATCCGTGTAAAAGTTCACCTGTTGGAGAACAGAGCATTAATGGAAGCATTCAAAATGGGTTTCATTCTCCTTTAACAAAAACATTAGCATCACTTGCTTACCTGTAGGGTTCGGTTGTCAAAGAGCATGACTAAGGCGTGATCAGTCTTAATCCACTGCAGTAATAATGGAGAAGAGCTTGGAGGTGGCTGGTCATCACAGTTGATGTCTCCACCCTAGAGACAGGAGAGAAATTTAGTATCAAAAAATACTTTGTAGTATAGACCTAGACCTCACCTAGAATGTAAATTAAGAAGATTTAAGGACTAACCTCCATCAAGTTCTGCTCCATGTAGTTAGCCATCAAATCCACAATGTGTTTTTGACTCTGGAGCTTCTCTGGCAACGCCTCAGCCGGGAAGGTGAAGTGCTTGTTGTTTGTCAAACAGTAACGTACAGTTCTGTTAAATAAAAAAAGCAGCCGATTAAGTATTACGCTCTCACACATACTAAAGCTACTTAACACAAATGTCAAAACTTGGCCTATTTAAAGATTTGTTTTGAGACTCTGAGCTTTCATTGACCCATATACACTCCAAAAACCTTCAGACAAATTCCAAACTGGAGCCTCGAGAGGTACAGAAAAGGAAAAAGACCTCGCTTTCGTACCTGCGTTGGTCACACAAGCTCAGGTGAGTGCCTTCGTTGAAGAGGACGCCGACATTTTGATTAGAGAGTTGGTAACCGAAGCCGTATTTGTTGGAGTAGTCCACCCACTTGGTTACCCAGACGAAAGGCTTGGGTTTAGAGAGACACGGTGGGTTTCTTGAAGCTGGAGGGGGAAAGGAAAATATTTGAGCATGCACGGTCAAAGTAAACTCTTGCACTTAAATGCGAACGGAGTGTGGGAACAAACCTGTCGGCATGGAAGACAAGCAGTTGTTGAGAACCTTCATGGCAGACTCGGCGACGACAGCAGGGGTTGGGATATCATCGGAAGCTAAGGGAAAGTCAAGGATTTATTTTAACACATGCTTGTTTGTGATATTCACCCATCTATTTGTTGTAAGTCTATGCAAAGTAACTTAAATGGTCTCCTACCATCAGTGCTGCTGGCGACGGTGCCTTTAAAAGAACGGGATGCAGATTTCCTAGACTCCTCCTCGGCTGGGGTGTCTTGAGGACCGGAGCTTGCAAGTTGAACCGTTGGGGATGTGGCCTGAATATAAAGAGAAAGTTACATTTAAAACAAAAGCTCAAATGATCAACAAAAATGACTTTCTACAAAAGTGAAAACATCAATACCTCATTCACACCCATAGTCTTGTAGCTCATCTGTCGACCGATGGAGTGCTTGACCATGCCTGACACCAGTTTTGAGATGTCATCTTTCTCCTCACATTGGGTCTTCTCAACCACTGCAATCACATTTCACACCATTGTAGTCAAATTCTTCCAAAAAATATAAAAAAACAATAAAGCACTTTAACAAGGTACATACCTTTAGATTTCTTCTTGCCGAAGAGGCTCTTCGCCATCTTGGTGAAGAATTTCTTGGCAGGGCTGGGCGGGTTCAATTCAGGTGCCATCACGCAGCTGCTCGGAGGGAGTTTTTCTGGAGTGTAGCCCTAGATTTTTTGGGAAGAAGAAAATGGTTAAGTTAATGAGATCAACATGAATAGAAGCACACAAGATGACTCTTCCAACTAAGTGAGCGCACCAACCTTTGTGAAATACTCGTGTGCCAGTATCTGATCCAGCGTGAGTCGATCGCTTGGGTTTTTCTGTAGGACAGCAGAGATCAGCTTCTGTGCAGCTGGAGTGAGAGACTGAGGAAGGGTGTATTTCACTTCTTTAATACATTTGTAGGTCTCTTTCAAGTCTAAGGTTTCAAAAGGCGGATTTCCACAAAGCAGCGTGTACCTTAAATGGGAAAAATGCTTATTAGAGATAATACCACACTTTGTTCTTCAATATAAGCTTTGTAAATTAAATATATCATATCTACTTATAGTTAAACAGGTGATAAGGAATGCATTTGGGTAAAACTTACATTACGCAACCTAGTGACCAAACATCTGACTCGGTCCCATGACCTTGTCTGTTTAAGACCTCTGGTGCCAAGTAGTTTGGAGTACCACAGATGGTCCTGTTTAAAAAAAAACGTATTATGTTAGAGCATTGACCATCTATTTAACATTATTGTTATTAACAATGGAAGTAGCGACACTTACTTTTTTCTCTGCTCAACGGTTTCCAACTTTGCTGCCAGCCCAAAGTCTCCTAATCTTAAATCCATATTTTCATTCACGAAAAAGTTACCTAAAAAAATAAAGTATTGTAATGTTATCATCTGCATTAATCATATACAAACAAAATGTTTATGCACCAAAAGTGCGAAAAAGTTACCTAGTTTGAGGTCTCTGTGGAGGATGCCTTTGTTGTGGAGGTATTTGAGAGCGGATATAATCTGTTTGAGGTAGTAACGCACTTCGGGGTCTGTCAACGTATGTCTGGCTTTCCAGATGTGCGCCAAAGACTGTAAATATAAAACGTGCGATTTAGATTCAATGTCACTTTCATTATGCGGTATACGAAATGTGTAAAAGCAACTTACCTTTCTGCTGCAAAGTTCAAGGAAGATATAAATGTTGTCTTGGTCCTCGAAATGATGAGAAAACTTCACTACGTGCTTATGATGGAGGCTCTTGTGAAGCTCGATTTCATTAATGATCTGATGGACAAATGCAATGGATATTCATTATTTAGGTTAATAACAACACAAATCTATGTGCGCATTTCTGTGAGGAGCCATTATGTACCTTCTCTCTCTGGTGTGGCTTTGAAACTCTGCTTTGTGGGATAACCTTGACTGCATACATCTTGTTGCTGGCAAGGTCCGTCATTTCATAACATCGTGCAAACCCACCCTAAAAAAATAAAACAAGCACAAAGCCATAAGTACGTGCAAAAATGCTGCAGTTATGTCTTTAAGGTGATGATGCAGATGCTTCGACAATTGATGCAAAGCCAACAATTCTGTAAGATTACAGGTGATGTCTATGTTTGAAAACATAAAACCTTGTCTAGACAGGCACATTTTTTACACAGGGCCAATGTGTTCCAGCACATATACAAAGGAATGACGTATTTGATATCCCACTCGAGCAACCCCTCCTTACAACACAATGATGCAGCAATTTAAACACTGACATTTATACGAGACTTATCATATAACGAAAACACACAAGAGCATCGCTTTGCATGGTTGATCATGGTGAACAGTCTGTTCATTGGCTGGGATGATCATGGGCACTGCAGCATCCCTGCCATTCATTCATTCAATTCATCCATTAACCTTTTCGTGCAAAAAATGAATTAATATTTAAAAACAAAGCTTATGAAATACATCCACGTGCATTTGATTCTGAATGCAAAGACTTGTACATGATGTGCTATTGGCAATAAAAATAAATAAAAAACAGAATCCGCATCAAGCAGGTAGGTTCGAGAACACACGGGCTGGGCGAGTTAATGGTCCAGTGGTTAAGGCGCATCCGAACCCACACGAGACAAGCACGAGACCGACACACCGCGCAACGTCCACGTTTGTGCATATACCAACGAGCGTGATGAAAGCGATCACTTTACTAACAAACATGTTAAAACAAAACCGTGTTTGTCAGCACAAATGAATGTGTAAATACCTTTCCCAAAAGCTTTCCTTTACTGTACGATCTTCCGGTCTTCGCGTCCACCACCACCTGCGCGAGCTCCGGCTTAACGTGTTCGGTTTTACTCCGGTTCGGTTTGGCGGCTGGCTGAGCCGCTTGAGGACGGTCCGGGGACGGCTTGAACAAATCCGGATTCATCATTTTACAGGAAAAACGCTGCGCTGTGGTAAAACAAGCAGTATCCATTCATTAATAGAGACCCTTCGCCCTGGAAACTCCTTTGTGTCAGTCCTAAAACCTGCCGGGCGAAATTCTCCAGTCCTGTGAGTCAAACATGCCCAGAAACTGCATGCTCGCAGTATATAAACGGTCCGTGACGTCACGAACAGAGGCGGGCTGGAGGGCGGAGCCGGAAGGAAAGGAAGAACGTGGTTGGTTGGAAGAGATGCAATCAAAGATCATAGAGACTCGCATGGAAATGCCTTGGAAAAATGAATGAAACCTCAGTGCAAGTCATCCAGAGGTTTATAATCGCGTCAGCGGTGATTGAATGATGATGATGATGATGGTGGTGTCTTTACAGTATTCATTTTCTTTTATCCGTTTACAGGAAGATAGGAGTGTATGAAATTATTTAAATGTGAATACTTGGTAAGCATCGTCAAGTCAGCTTTGCACCATCTATTAAGGGAGCATACAAAGCACAAACTGCGTAAGAGTTGATTCATGTTTTATGCCAACACACTTCATACTGCGCAAAAAGACATGACACAGCGCGAGCGTTTTGTTTTATACTGTATTACGTCATACAGTAGCATCCAGATGTTCATCAGACATATAAAACTATTTCAACCTCATAAAAAAATTATCTTAAAAATGCAAGATTTTTTTATTGCAGGATAAAACAAACATGTCACATCTCAAACATGATACAGTAACAATGGCATGAAGAGTAATATAAAAATTGGTGTGAAGACGAAAAGCATGATAGAGTACATATAAATTAAATTACACACACTGTGTCTTTGTTGTTGTTGTTTTACTCACACAATGTATTTACATCGCAAAGATAAAGCAAAATGACGTCATGGCTGAATGCGAGATGAACAGATAAACTCGCGGTTTCATGCGCCCTCTGGTGGCTAGCAAACAATAAAGCATGGCGTCTGTTTTATTATGGTAGTTTATAAAACGCCAATCTTTAGAATATAGATTATATTTTATATTAGTATTATTTCATTTTATGTTTTAAATGATCAAAACGAATGTAACCAACACTAGTTTCCTCAATGTCCAGTATGTTTTACAGTTTAGATGCAGTGTTTCACATCTAATAACTTCATTCATCTTTCATACATTTTAATTTCCTATAACAGCAATATTTCATATAATTATGGGTCATTAGGCACAATGAAAACCAGGGATGATAAATTAGTTTCAGTTTTTCCATTTATTTTCATTTTTCATTGTGAAGGTACACAGTCCTTGCAGGTGCAATATTGCAACAGATTGAAAATGAACCGAACATTTGTTGACTCTATTACAAATGTAACAACATCAAATTATGTCTTCTTGTCAAAACAACTACAGGAATGGAAACATTTTATCATATCATTCATTAACAAAACAAAAAGTAAAAAAATACATAAAATAATCTTCAAAAAACTGGAATAACATGTACAATGCAGTTGAGCTGAGGTGCTCGTTGTTAAAGCAGATGAGAGAACCGACTCAGAAGTCAAAATCATCTCCTTTGGCCTTCTTCTCCTGAGACTCAACCCAGGCCTTGTTGATAGTACGCTTCATCTCATCATCTCCATCGGTGTAGATCTTCTTCAGCACATTCATCAGCCCAGCACTTGGATCAGCATTCTCCTCCATATTAGGTTTGCTGAAGAGAAATTTTGTATAATGTCAATGTCGAGCACATAACTGGAGCAATACAGATGGCCATGCATTTTACAGTTATTGTACATATGATATCATTATATTACTTTACATTTATTCAGACGTTTGGCGACTTAAAGTGCATTCAAGATGTACCTTTATTTAGTATGTGTGTTCTTTGGGATCAAACACATGACCTTTGCGTTGCAAATGTAATGCTTTAGGTGAGCTACAGAAACTATCGAGTTTTCTTTGTTTAAGTAATTCTGTAAAAGGAAACGTATAATCTAGATTTTATGCAGTTTTAAAGGAACACACCCACACTTTGGGAATCTAGCCCATTCACCCTATCCCCCAGAGCTAGATAAGTCCATACATACCTTTCTCATCTCCGTGCGTGCTGTAACTCTGTCTGACGCAGCCCCCGCTAGCTTAGCTTAGCACAAAGAAAGGAAGTGAATGTCTCCAGCTAGCAAACTGCTCACTTATTGGGAGCAGTTTGCTAGCTGGAGCCATTCACTTTCAGTCTTTGTGCTAAGCTAAGCTAGCGGGGGCTGCGTCAGACAGAGTTACAGCACGCACGGAGATGAGAAAGGTATGTAGGGACTTATCTTACTCTGGGGAATACGGTGAACAAGCCAAATTCCCAAAATGTGGGCATGTTCCTCCAAAGGAAAAGAAAGACATTGTAGAGAATAGGCATGTGTTAAATTATTAACGAAAGTGAATTTTACTCACTCTTTCTCTTTAGATAGTTTTTCTACTTGTGTCAGACAGTCCCATTTTTTTGTTGACTTCTTCTTGCACATGATAAGGACCATGTCTGTTTTAATCTGTAAACAAAACCCATTCACAACAGTGATTTCATTCATCTACCAACTGCATCAAAAAAATCAATCAATTTTAATAATAAAGGAGAAATGACTAATCTTTTTACTGCTCTCTGTTACAATGATGGGATATAAAAGGTTGTTGACTGTCATTTGATGGTTCTTTCCATCCAGATCTTTGACAAGAACATTGAAACCTCTGGAAAAACAAAAGAGCAACGTGTACAGTATTTTAGCATCGAGAATACAATATAAATTGTAGAGCGTTAGATATGCCTAATCTATAAGAAATTAAATGAGGTGTAACTTGACATTGACAGAGTGGTTTGGTCTAGGCAAGGCATAGTATAAATGACAACTTACTTTTCAGAACTCATAGACTAAAAGCAAACTAGTACAACAATTATAACAGTACTTTGCAAAAGTGTTAGGCCACCACTACCTTTGATGTTTTAACATAGATGGTGTGACCATCCATATTTCTTTTTCACTCGCTTTATTGGGATACAAACGAAATATACGTACACAAAATGTAAAAAATTCAAACGAAATGGCTCTTTCTGGAAAACATCAGTATTGAGTTTGACTTCTCTTGACATCAAACAAAATAAAATATAAATGCAAAAACAACAAATCCAATGTTGGCTTAAAGATGTTGACACAGAACTGTATGTTTCCGTGATTGCCAAAAATGCTGTAATTCATTCAACATACCTCTCTGTGAAACTGGTCTCAACATTTTCAGCTGGAATTGTATGGACCCCTTTTAGTGTGATGTAGATTTTGACAAATTTGTCAGATTGGTCCCATCCTAAATAAGAAACACAATGACACTTAAACGGGCTCTTATTATGAGAGTAAATGCACAACTGCATTATTGCATAGTGAATTAGACCTGTGGTTATCAAACTTTTTTGGCGTGCAGCCCCCTTTGTGTACAGTGCATCCCTTTGTGGCTCCCAAAGAAAATGTGACATAAAATATTTTAAAACTTAAAATCAGTTTTAAACAATAACATATAAAATGATACGATATAGTGCTGTAAGTGCACATAATTTATCATAATTTTATTAAATGTCACTAGACTGGGCCCCCACTGGTACAATCTCACAGCCCCCAGTTTGAGAACCATTAAATTTAGAGTGTCTAGCGATATGAACACACACCATAGTTATTAATTTTCACGGTGTATCCCCTAAGTGCTGTATCTCTCGTCTCTCCAGAGTCTTTTTTGGCTTGTTGCTCTTTTATCTGTCTCTTGTGTGTGAGCTCTTTCTCGATCTTCTTCTGCTCTTGTATTAATACGTCCTTCACACGCTGTCGTTCACATTTCTCCAGCAAACTCGTGATCTCTTTAGCATCACTCTCAAGACCGCTGATCTACAGACACAAAAGTTAAGATCAAACATCAAGACAGCACAAGTGACATCTGCAAGCCAGCATCATTGACATTTATGTAAGATGAGGAATTTAGGAATTTTTACTTTACAAAATAAAAAAAAAACATGCTCTTGATCAGCAGCCTCGTGAAAGAAGACTTTAATTTAAAATGATAAGCTATTTATGACAATATTTGAGATCCGCAGTAAGTTACAATGAAAACATAGACATTGCAAAGCACTTATGGTCTCAACAATGAGAGAAGCATAAAAACTGTGCATTTTACCACTTCATTGATATCCATCACTGCCCTTATCCGAAAGAAATCGTATGAAACCTGTTTATGAAGTATTTACTGATTTGATGAACGTGAACTCTGCTTTCAATCTGACACTACGCGTCACTCTGAACTGCATGCAGGGTCGTTTCTAGAAAGATTCTTGCTTCCGGGTCATGATTTCAAAATAAAAGTCAAGTGTTAAAATAAAAGTATTTCAGTATTCTCTGACTAGATTTACTTTGATTCATTTAGCAGACTTTTTTTTATCTCACTCAAACAAATGAGAGAGCATTTAACATTTACAAAACTATATTCACAAGTAAAACTGCATTTGTGGCTAAGTTAACGAATCCCTTGACACAGACTTGAAAGTATAAATATTATATATTAATTGCGATTTTGCGCCGTCTATAAGTTACTTAGGAAATGTGAGATTTTTTAACAAATAAATAAATAAACAAAAACGAACAAATATTTTGTGTTTAAAAAACCCTCATTTTTCTAAAACCTTAAAAAGAAAAAAAAGAAAAAACAAACAAACAAAAACACTTAAAAAATTAAATAAATAATAATAATAAACAGAAATTGTCACAACATCTTAAAGTTAGGATGTGTTACGGCTCATATTTTCAACGGTATGTAACAGCTAAAGTCATTTAACCCTCACAAGTCCCTAGTTTCAACTCTACACTAATGGTCTTTGAATTTATTGCATATATTTAATACATTTATTACTTTTAATTATACAAATATGTATCACGTTTTGTTTACTTTTCCTCTATACATTAATGCTGTGTTTTTTAAGATATGTACTTTTGCACCCATTAACCACAAATTCCCCAACATTTTTATGAAAAAAATAATGATGATCAAAATTTTGTTTCTGGATATTGCTCTAGGTGTTGAACTCTGCCATCTGCTGGCTAGGGATAAACCTAAATGATTACAGTTTAAGAAAGAAATGGCTTTGACCAGCAGAGGGCCACAGAGAACCATTCATTTTTAAGGAGAATTTGAGCTTATTATGGTTAACACTCAATCAGCTTCCAGTATTGATCACATGTTTATAAATAGATTAGAACTTTGCTCAAATGGCCTATCTGTGCAAACTGGTTCTAGTGACCATAATCTTAGTGCAATTGTAAGGAAAACAAAAGTTCCTAAATTGGGTCCAAAAGTAATAATGAAAAGGTCAATCAATTACAATATGAAGATGATGTTAGAAATGCAAATTGGTCAGAGGTAATTCTTCAAAAGGATCCAGTGAAAGCATTTCAGCTTTTTGACCACATTTTTATGACAATTGTAGAAAATCATGCACTAATAAAAACATTTACTGTTCGAAATGTCAACACCCCGTGGTGGTTGGATCAAGAATTAAAAGCTCTTATAAAAGAGAGAGAGATCAAGCTTAACGAGTAGCAATTATATCTTAAGTCAAATCGGACTGGGAGATATATTGTAAATTTAGAAGTTAAATAAGAAGAAAAAGAAATTGTATTATAATTTAAAAAAAATGCTGAAATAAAACATGATAGTAAACAACTATGGAATACACTGAATAATATATTAAGAGGAAATAATAAATCGACCCCAGATTATTTAGAAAATGAAGGTCAATTTTTTACTAAACCAAGTGATATAACAAATCATCTTAATGATTATTTCATATATAAAATACATAATCTTAAAAACACTATACAGCCACACAAGATTAACTTATCAAAAAGACTGATAAATAAGATGATGGAAGGTAAAACATGTAGCTTTAAATTTAAGAAAGTTAGTGATTCTAAAAGTGAATTGCTTTTGATGAATTGTAAAGATAGTCAACACCAGGTGGTTTATCTTAAACATAAATTGCTTAAACCAATAATTACAATCATTGCTCCTATTATTGCTCATGTAATTAATGTGTGTTTTAAGGAGAATATTGCAATCTTGGAAAATATGTGTAGTTGTACCAATACCCAAAAAAAGTCTTTCTCTGAATCAAATAGTAGACCAATAAGTTTATTACCAATTCTTGGTAAAATAATGGAGAGAATAGTTTATGAACAGATTCAATCTTACTTTTTAAATAATGATTTAATTACACATTTTCAGTATGCATATAGATAGAGAAAAACACTTGACACTACTCTGAGATTTATTTTTATTTTTGTTGTGTCATATGTTTATTTTAAATGTGTTTAATGTGCAGATGTGATTAATGTGATGTGGTTAATGTATTGTCACATGAAAAGATTATAGGACCCCAGGAAGAATAGCTTTTAGCTCATGCTGAAGCTAATGGGGATCCAAATAAAACAAACAAACAAACAAACATAAAAGATATATATAGTAGTAGTAGTAGTATATATTTATCATCCCCTTAGAGAAATTCTATTTCATATTTCCATAAAAAACGCTTTTTCATCACACAAAACATATACATATCCACGGCACATATAGGGACAAACAAACTTTAGACAGGTCTTAGACGAGCCGTGGAGCTCAGACGAGACGTGTATGGAAAATGTGTTGTCGCAGCATGCACCATCTAACCATATATATATATATATATATATATGTGTCTAATGGAAAGATTTGCTTTCTAATATTTATTGCTACTTCATGAGCAGGCTAAAATAATTAACGTCAAAGCCTGTTTAGATGAATTCTTACAAGGTTTTAATTTATCATATAAAGCATATAAAGTCATGAAAACACAAAAGTTGCATCAACATAATAATTTATTGTATGCTCCATGTTATAACACATTAAACAAACCATATGAATACAAAAAGCAGAATTTATCTAGTTAATAAAAAGTGACAAGGTGTTTGTTGGTTTTGATGTTAAATTCAATACTCTGCATTACAATGTATTGTTTTTAAAAGGTATAACTAGGTCCAGTTTATTCTGAGGGTGTAATGTCCATTATACAACCAGTGGGTCATTATGGTGATTACCACATTGATCGCTGTATCCCAGACATCTGGTTGTGGTCTGCTAAATGCCGAAAAACAATTCGGCTAAGACGCCACCTGCGTTTAACTCCACGTGGACGTGATGTCATCACACACCGGTTGCGAATGCGCACAGGACAACTGTCTCGGGGCAGTGCAGCTATTTCTTTATCAGCGATCTCCTATAAAAAAAAAGAGAAATTAAAATTATTCATCTCATATAAAACAAGACAAAAAACAAATTTCTTCATGGTCCACACAGAACAATGAACTCTATAGGTTAAAATGAGTATTACATGTTGAGAGTTTTTTTAAGTAATGCAAATATATAACGTATTTTTATGGGTTTTACAAGGCAAAAATAAAGCATACAAGTCTTCATAAAAAGGGGAGCGTTTAGATTACAGTGGCAGATGGAAATTTAGTAATTACTTTAACAACATTAAGTTAATACGAAGAGAATTGACAACAACTGTGTGTACATTATACCACTGTGGGTTTTAAAATGCCATTCTTAAAGGAATAGTTAAGTAAACAATCTTATGCTGCGTACTACCCACCAAACACTGTGTTCCCCTGGAATTTAACTTCCTGTCATGCAAATTTTCTGCTTAAGTTGAATATTTTCATGTTTGAGGCGGCAATTGCGCCGGCCAATTCGCGTCATTCGCATCGCCCCGCACAAGTTCACGTCTAGTCGCGTTTTTGCATTGACTTTGTATGTAATCTACTCGCGCAAATCGTTGAGTTTGCGCTTGGTGTGTACGCCCTATTAGCTACTCCAAATTTCCCCTTTTGAATATATATATATTTTTATATTTACAGTGTACACACAATAATAGTTCATATTGACTCTTATACTCAAAGGACCATATATAAAAGATGATATATAAAAGAGACTAGGCTGCATAACAAACAATTGCAACTAACCGTTTGCAGAATAAAAGTTTTAGTTTACATCATAATTATGTATATATAATAGACACACAGGCATGTATATATTTAAGAAAGATTATTTATATTATATACAAGTATGAATACTTAATATTACATCTATTTTTTTTCTTAAAATTATACATGCATGTGTGTATTATATACAGTCTTGTTCAAAATAATAGCAGTACAATGTGACTAACCAGAATAATCAAGGTTTTTAGTATATTTTTTATTGCTACGTGGCAAACAAGTTACCAGTAGGTTCAGTAGATTCTCAGAAAACAAACAAGACCCAGCATTCATGATATGCACGTTCTTAAGGCTGTGCAATTGGGCAATTAGTTGAAAGGGGTGTGTTCAAAATAATAGCAGTGTCTACCTTTGACTGTACAAACTCAAAACTATTTTGTACAAACATTTTTTTTTCTGGGATTTAGCAATCCTGTGAATCACTAAACTAATATTTAGTTGTATGACCACAGTTTTTTAAAACTGCTTGACATCTGTGTGGCATGGAGTCAACCAACTTGTGGCACCTCTCAGCTGTTATTCCACTCCATGATTCTTTAACAACATTCCGCAATTCATTCACATTTCTTGGTTTTGCTTCAGAAACAGCATTTTTGATATCACCCCACAAGTTCTCAATTGGATTAAGGTCTGGAGATTGGGCTGGGCACTCCATAACATTAATTTTGTTGGTTTGGAACCAAGACTTTGCCCGTTTACTAGTGTGTTTTGGGTCATTGTCTTGTTGAAACAACCATTTCAAGGGCATGTCCTCTTCAGCATAGGGCAACATGACCTCTTCAAGTATTTTAACATATGCAAACTGATCCATGATCGCTGGTATGCGATAAATAGGCCCAACACCATAGTAGGAGAAACATGCCCATATCATGATGCTTGCACCTCCATGCTTCACTGTCTTCACTGTGTACTGAGGCTTGAATTCAGAGTTTGGGGGTCGTCTCACAAACTGCCTGTGGCCCTTGGACCCAAAAAGAACAATTTTACTATCATCAGTCCACAAAATGTTCCTCCATTTCTCTTTAGGCCAGTTGATGTGTTCTTTGGCAAATTGTAACCTCTTCTGCACATGCCTTTTTTAACAGAGGGACTTTGCGGGGGATTCTTGAAAATAGATTAGCTTCACACAGACGTCTTCTAACTGTCACAGTACTTACAGGTAACTCCAGACTGTCTTTGATCATCCTGGAGGTGATCATTGGCTGAGCCTTTGCCATTCTGGTTATTCTTCTATCCATTTTGATGGTTGTCTTCCGTTTTCTTCCACGTCTCTCTTGTTTTGCTCTCCATTTTAAGGCATTGGAGATCATTTTAGCTGAACAGCCTATCATGTTTTGCACCTCTTTATAGGTTTTCCCCTCTCCAATCAACTTTTTAATCAAAGTACGCTGTTCTTCTTAACAATGTCTTGAACGACCCATTTTCCTCAGCTTTCAAATGCATGTTCAACAAGTGTTGGCTTCATCCTTAAATAGGGGCCACCTGATTCACACCTGTTTCTTCACAAAATTGATAACCTCAGTGATTGAATGCCACACTGCTATTTTTTTGAACACACCCCTTTCAACTAATTCAACTAATTGCCCAATTGCACAGCCTTAAGAGCGTGCATATCATGAATGCTGGGTCTCATTTGTTTTCTGAGAATCTACTGAACCTACTGGTAACTTGTTTGCCACGTAGCAATAAAAAATATACTAAAAACCTTGATTATTCTGGTTAGTCACATTGTACTGCTATTATTTTGAACAAGACTGTATATATATATATATATATATATATATATATATACATACATATACATATACATATACATATACATATAATTATTATTACACAATACACATCTGATGTAAACAAAAAATGTATTTTGCAAACGATTAATTGCAACTAATCGTTATGCAGAATAAAAGTTTTTGTAAAACAGACATAATATGCCTCGCATTTCAATTTGTTGTCTGTACAAAAATTTCAAGCTCAGGAACTTGAAATTTCCTTTATATGCCTAGATATGAGTACAAATATTGTTCAGTCCAAATTTTTTGTATGAATTATCATTTATCTGTAAAAGTCGTTTTAAGCCAATTTTGAGATTTAAAGGCTTAGGCAGGGTGCATGATTTTTGAAAAACACTTTGTAAAAGAGTCGGGCCGAGTACCAAAACACACTTGTAGCCAATCAGCAGTAAGGGGCGTGTCTACTAACCGACATCATTGCCTGGGTTGAATATGTGTGGGGCGAGTCTATCAAAAGAAGGTCCAGATTCTATTGGGGTAGGGGTTTGTTTGTTTGGTGATTTTGAATGAGATTTCAGAGATCATGCACCCCACCTTTAAATCATGGGTTAAATAACAAGAAACAGAGTCTACAATTTTCAAACTGACTCTCTGTGGTCGTTAAAAACCCTAGGATGTCATCCGAAAAAGAATAGTGGTGTGCCCCGGCATCCTGGCCAAACTTGCCCATTGGCCTACTAATCATCCCCATATATATTAATTGGCTATCTCACTCGGTCTCATCTACACTAATAAGCTGGTGTGTGGGGCATTCGGGGGCAATATGGCTGCCGTCGCATCATCCAGGTGGAGATTCCCCCATTCAGATGTAAAGCGCTGCAGAAAAGCGCTATATATAAATGTAACAAATAATTATTAATTAATTATCATCAAACATACCTGCAACTCCTTTGGCAAAATAGTATTTTTTCTAATGGCATTAATACGCAGTCTTGTATCTGCATACTCGAATGCCATTTGTCTCCTTTTCACATCCCGTAACATCCTCCAGTCAACATAATAACCTCTGAACTGCTCCACTATTCCCAACGAACTTCTGTAGGCCTGAAAGCAACAAAAATGACAACTTTAAAATGTGTAAAGATCAGTAACAACACGATTAATGCTTTATTAACTAATGTCAGTTACTAGGGCACTGTGTACGCAGCCCAGTTGTCATAGGTTCGATACCCAGGAAACACACGTAACTTACTAATAACTTGTATAGATTAAATAAAATGTAATTCTCTTTGTATAAAAGCATTTGCCATAAATCAGCATATAGACGAATGTTTCCGTCCTTTGCCATAATATAAATCATAAATCAGTACCATATGACAAAAACATTGAAAAAACAAAAGTCTACGTCGTTTACGTTTATTTGTTCAGCACAGGCTTTTATCCGAAACGGTTCACAAATACGTGAGAATATTTTGTCAATGAAATAACAATAAGTGTAGTCTACAAACACGTAAACAGATCTCTGTAAGTAATAGTAAGACTTCTTTTCACGAGACGTGAACATTAAATTGTCACTTGTTCCTCTGGGTGCAACACAGAGCCTAACAGGATCACTATCAACACACACAGATATAAAAACACAGCAATGACAAAATTCTAATACACCACTATATAAATCGTGACAGAATCAGTTAAAGTGAGCTTTTACCTGTCTACAAAACGGCAATGATGACTGCAAGAATCCCATGCCCGTGCTAAAGATCCTGCACGCAGCCATGTTGACACGCGATTAACCTTGACGCTCGTGTGCAGGGTGAGAATTGAGTTCAGCAGATCATTACTGCCACCTACTGGTTTGACTGTATACTGTATGTGATGGAAATTTAAACAGCAGATAATCATCAAAAGTTAGAGAGACTTAATAAGAAGGGACAAACATTTAAAAAAATATTTTTTTTTTCACAGCTCAATATCAACTTCTTGTGTTTATGCATGTGACAGAATCGAACCTTTGACTGTGTTGCTAACAACACCATGCTCTACCAAAAGGCTTTATGCCCAGCCGCACTACTTCCTGAACTTCAGCCAACTCCTTGTTTCCTGTCTGCCATTATTGGACAAACTGATTAATCCAGGTGTGCCTGACCTCAGTAGTCACAACAACAATAATCAGACACACCTGGATTAATCAGTTTGTCCAATAATGGCAGACAGGAAACAAGGAGCTGGCTAAAGTTCAGGAAGTAGTGCAGCTGGGCATAAAGCCTATTGCGTTCTGTTTATTTTTTATTTACTGTTGCCCTTCATTACATGACATCTGCATTGTCAGCTGTTGTAGGCTATATCTATCATTACAACAAGACAAATCCCCTTTATTCAAATCATAAAACAATGTGAAGGGCAAACAACAACAGAAATAGCAACCTAACAATCCACTTATGTGCTTTTCTCTGCATGATATTGGTTAGAGGCATTCATAAAAACTGTGCTAGTAAATTCCTGTAGAATTTCTCAAGCAATCAGTAGATACCAGGAGATTCTCAGAAAAACGCGAACATATGTCAAATTACACAACCTTACAGAGAAGATCAACTGTGTACATTTCAGTAGAAAACAGACAGGTCTCATAGGAGTCATAAGCCCTACATAACATACAGTATCTGTCTAAAATATAAACACATTCTTATAATGTCCAAATGTGCATTTAGTTCACAACCTAAAGTACTTCAAAAATGTATGTAAAACATGTACTGGACTGCTTGCAATCCTTGCTGGCCTTCCAATACGGTCTATTAAACCACTCCAATTGGTTCAGAATGCAACAGTTCGGCTCATCTTTCCAATAGTATCCAACCTGCAGCACCCACGATTCAAACCACATGATTCAGGCCTTCAGTCTCAGGCAGTAATGGGCCTGCAGGAGAGCTTTTATGAGACATGCTGGAATGCGTGAAATTATTAAAACATTACAGACAACACGGTAAGTTGCGTAAGATTTTTCTGTTATTATGCCATGAACAACCACTATATATATATAAATATATATATATATATATACATATATATATATATATATATATATATATATATGTATATATATGTATATATATGTATATATATATATATATATGTATATATATATATATGTATATATATATATATATATATATATATATATATATATATATGTATATATATATATATATATATATATATATATATATATATATATATATATATATATATATATATATATATATATATATATATATGTATATATATATGTATATGTATATATTTTTATAGTAGCCACTAGTACCGATTTCTTTCACATTTTATTTTTAAACATTAAACCTATTGTCTTTTATCGTTTTTTTTGTGTGTTTTATTTTTGCTGACAGTTCATTCTTTTTAGATTTAACAATCTCATGAAACAGCTGCACTCAAAAAAATGATTCAAGCTCTTCTTAGACATGACACATTAAAATTGTGTTTAATTAATGTAAAATACCTCATTAAGAGCAATAAGTATATATATTTAATTAGTCTAACACAAAATGAATATGTACTATAATTTATTGATTTCTTTTTAATTGCGTTAACACAATTAGTTTGAGTTTGGGTTCGGGAAAAATAATTTCCCAGCATGCTTTGCATGCAACTGCTTTTGGAGAGTAATTTTTTTTAATTAAGTGTTATTTTATGCATTTTTAGGTAAAGAGAAAGACTTAAAAGTGTTTAATGTCCGTTTATCTTATTAATTTAGAAGCGTTTGTGTTATATTTTTTCATATTGTTTGGTTACCATCGTGCAGAAGAGTGTCGCTTGTGGTTAGGTTGTGGATGTGACGTATTTCTCTCAATGAGCACTAACTGTGTTAATGCCTGTTTGGAGATCAGTCTCTTCTCACATGCTCATCCAAAGTTTCATATGTTAATATTATTAGCATGCTAACATGTGCTTATGCTAATTAGTATGATACAAAAACGTTTTATATAAAATAACAGAATTGAGTTATTCAGACTACACTACATTGAGTTATTCAAACTACACTTAATTGAGTTATTCAGACTAAACTAAATTGAGTTGAGGCAACTAATTGAGTATTGCCATTTAATTTAAATTGAGTTGGACTAACTCAATTTATTTTAATTGTGTAAAGCAATTTTTTATGAGTTAGGGGTACACATTGATATTGGATGGAAATCCTGCCCACAATTTTATTGAGTTTATCCAACGAATATTTTTTTTGAGTGTGGAGGGTTCAAGGGAGCTCTTGACATTTTGGTTTTCATTCCAGGAAAACAACCTTTTTTTGTGAATTCAGTAAATGTCGCAGTTTGATATTTTTATTTATGATTTTCATAGTAATAATACATTCAACTTAAACTTTATCTGTGTATGTTCATATGAAAAGTATTACTTTGTTAATGTTTATCTGAATTCTAAAAAAATAAAGTTTGACATTAAACTTTTATACCCTGTGTCTTTAAATATTTGGTACCTAATGAACATTAAGTAGATACTGATGATGAACATGAAGTAAATATTATATCTTAATAGTCAAATGGAATGATGTTGCATAAGTTAACTACATGAAAATAAATGTTAATAAATCAACAAATATATAATTATGTTTAAGTATTTTGAGATATTGTTTTCAAATATTATACATAAATCCCATTACAATTTGTGTAAAAATAAGAAAGTTACAAAAACAATATATGGTTAAACATCATTTCCAGCCATGAGATGGGTGGCCTGGATTGTATGGCCTGAAATGTGGGGCGCTGTGGGGCTGCAGCTGGATATTTCAATCTCCCAGAAGCCCAAAAGGGCTTTTCTATATCTTTATAAAAAACAAAACAAAAACTATAGACTCTCTTTCTTTCTCAACAGGTGTTTAGGAATAGTGAAAACTGGTAACTTGGTTTAAGCACTTTTTGTATTATTGCCTCCCTATGACAAATGGCTTTATTGTTTCATAATCTTTATATGTTGCTTTTGTAAACAAGCAAAACATGTCTACTGTAATTATGCATTATTATACAGATCTCTGGAGGGCTTGTTTCCTATTGGTCAGTGGTAAAATTTTAATCCCTTATATAGCGACCACTAAAACTGATAAAAGAATGCTCATCTTCCTTCTGCACAACACAGGGAGAGACTCATATATAAACCAGCAGGGTACATTTCATATTTAAAACGATTTTGCTGTGTGCAAGTCTACCAGTATTCACATGCAGCATGCCATGCATATGTTACATGTTGCTTTTTTAAAGTAAATAAGATGAAAAAATATATAACACGACATCAAGGCCTTTACACAGACAAGGCCTAAGCCTAGACTAAAACTTATTACAAAGTAATGAAGAGGCATCATTAACATGACATTACAAGAATGAATAATATCCACCACACAGTTCCATTCCTGGTGATTAATACATTAACAATTAACAAACAAGTCACGTTGTACTTTATCAACATTTGCAAAAGATTATTTAAAGTTGTATGAACAAAAATGATCAACTTTAAATAAATAACTTATTTCAGTTCAGTATCAGCAACCAGGGTTTAAATCATTTAGCATCATACAGTGTTCCTATTAGATTTGCATGAGCTACTTGGGTGGGTCATTCATTCTAACGTCACTAAATCAGGCCTTGAAAGTGAGCATTTGAAACATTGTGAAAGCCAGATGAATTATTCTGCCGAAATTGAATCAGAGTGTTTCTCTAAGCCATTTCTCTTTCGTAAATTCCCACAAATTTCCCATCAACACTTGAGATTCAGATGTTCCACACGTGTGGAGCTGCTCTGAACTCTTTTCCATATGTTGTAACAAGTGATTTGCATACAGAATTTCATGATTGTTTCGTTTCCATGGTTTAGCATAGCAATCATCGACTTTCACACTATGTTAATCAAGCCATAATTATTTAATTCCATTTATTACACTGTGCTCTGGAATGCTTAATTTTGATTGGTCAGAAATACCTACAACTAACACAGACTCATTCGGGTACCGTGGGTCATCTTGACAGGTCCAGTTTAATACTTATAAATAAATATAATATAATGATTAATAACATAGGCCTATATGAGATTTTATAAATGACTACATGTTCATCTTGACTGAACTTCATGTCTTGGCTTTTTCCTCATGGAAGGTTTGCACTTTTTTTTTTTTACAAATGATCTACTTAATATTTCAAATGTCTTGTGTCCAATAATTTACTTCCTTACACATTAATATTTAAAGGTTCAGTGTAGGACTTTTAGATCTCTTGAAAGAAATGCAATATACTTTATAAAGACTTTGAACTGTATTGTTTTTATTACCTTTTTATCGACATACACCGCGGGTCTCCTTAAGTCGTCGTCATGTTTCTAGCCATAAACGGACAAACTGCTCTATTCACCTTATTTTCGAACGCTGAAGTAAGTGATGTGACGTATTTTCCTTCTTTGTGCAGGAAATATGTCACATTTCTATGTGTTTCAATAGCCAGCTAGTAGAAAACAGTGTGGTGGGAGCACGCATAAAACATTATTAAAAACAGTTATGGTAAATTTTACTACACCTGCCATGTATGAACCAGTGTGAGGATGAAATTAAGAAGTGGCCTGATATGATATATGAAGATAAATTCAACCATTTTGTGTTGTTGATCGGAGGTGACGGGTCTTCAATGCGCAAATATAAAAGCACAAAGACCAGTATCTTTACAAAGTCAATCTCGTGTTTTTAACCTTTTCAGGAGATGGTTTAAAATGTCACAAATGGCCTGGTCTGTTTTTTTTTTATAAGTGGTAATTTTTAATCAACTTGTTTGAGTTTTTATGGCAAAACATCAGTTTTATTTCACACGACAGTCCAACAGTCAGCAGCATCTTTCTCATTCAACACATTGTAAGTTATTTGAACAAACCATAATAAACATATTAAACTATTGTGTTTGTATTCAGTATTGTTTTAATTTTATAAAAATATTATTATGCATTAAATGTGAGCTTATGAAATTATTATCTTAATAAAAACAATAATTTTAAACATAACAAAAGTACACGCAAACAGATTCAGAACTATTATAAACAATAAGCAGTTTATGTCGTAAATATTCTGTACTGTAATCACATTATTGTAATAATATATAGTAGCAGAATAAATAAACCAGATAAATGAGCATATTTTTATTAGCATAATGTTAGTGTATTTTTTTTTACAATTATTGTATTTATTGTTCACTGGCAGTTTCTATGAAAGGTTTTACTTGATGAATGTGTGGATACAGATAAGGGTGCATGTACGCCACATATACATTCGGCTCTTGTGCGTGTATTATGGTTAAAACAAATGTTTTGTAGAGATTTACTGCGTTTGTATTAGCTATTATGCAACCCCTAACTGAAAAAATTATGGCAGTCTTCCTGGATTTCATTATAGATGAAAATCAGTCATGTGACCTTTTAGGTCATGCCGCCATCTTGAGTACCTACCGAGTACCAGTAGGCTACTGACAAGCACTGGCTAGCTTGCTACGATTTACGGATTTCTTATCTTTTACTGTCTATGATTCTTATGGATACAGGAAAGGGCTACAAAAGACAACATTTCGCACCTCGACTGTCATGAAAAAAAAACGCTAGTTTAAAAAATATATCTTGGTTAGGGTGTGATGCCTACTCCATCCCTGATGCGTTCTTCCAGTCACTGTCCACTGCTACCGAACTGCCAGTATTTTTACAACACTAAGGCGGCACGACACCACATGAAACTTTGCTCGAAGTATCACCTGGATCTCTACACATGAATGCGAGCATTGAGAACATTGTTTGTGTACACAGAGTTTACTAAAAAGAAAGGTTTTGGACAACTGACATTGGCTGTTATGGTGTCTGCTCGCCAAAGTCCATTAAAATGAGAAAAATCCTGGAATGTTTTCCTCAAAAAACATAATTTATTTTCGACTGAACAGAGAAAGACAGCAACATTTTGGATGACATGGTGGTAAGTAAATTGTCTTTTTTTTTAAGAAAATGGACTGATCCTTTAACTGTTCCTATTTACCCCTGGTCCTCAAAGTTGTTGTTAGTAAACAGCACCACTAATCAAGTACTTTTTCGATTTATTACCTTCTACTTGACTTGTAGGATTTTACCAAATTTTGTGGAATGCTGTTTTAACATTTTATACATTGCATATCTCACATTTCCTTTTAGCCACCCCGCTGTGAAGTCCTTTTATGACTACGTCAAGGTCTTCATGAGTTTTGGAATGTGTTGCATTGATCCATCAGGACCGTGTCAGTCAAATAGCTGAGGACCAATGAACCCCACCACCACAGGCTATAGTCTGTATTCTGTCGGATGTTCCTGTTACTCTGTCTCTCCTTGGGTCAGCGAATGTTTCGATCTGCTTTTCCTGTTCAACAGAAAGCCATCGGTAGAAAAAGAGAACATCTGTCCTGACGTCCTGTTGATCTTTTATTTGAGTAAACAACAGCTCCCTGAATGACTCCTGGCGGTGTCAGTTTTATTGAATGTTTGCCCTCTAATCTCCACGCATAAGCGTGACTGGTATTTGATTAATGTTTCATCTCCCGCTGTATGTCTGTTGTTCACATTAGATTAAAAATGGAGACATCGGAGGGAGCAAAGCTCTCACGGCCAACCATCGCAATCCCGCTTTCCAAACATAACTGTTAATCCCATCAAACGTAGCGCGAGGACGTTTACGACGACTTACAAAACGAAAAATAAAACAATAACAGGGACATTAAGTCTCTTCAGACGTTTTTGCAGCGCCATCTGTGAAATCATTTAGAGTCGGACCACCAGGGTTAACAGGAAGTGCGTTCTGGGGCAACCTCTGCCCTTTTCCATTCAGCGGAGCGGGAACAAATATTCGAGAGCAGTAAACGCTGAAAAGCTTCTTCTATTGAGTCTGACAATGCAGGTGGACATAACATCGAGGTGAATGTCAGCATGCGTTGGTGTTTTCGTCTCACCATTCATCAACTTTTAATAATAATTCTGAAGAAAGCTGCCATTAGATGATAGATTGCTTTATTTTCCGATGACACAGTCTATTATTTTCAGCTGTACATTGCATTATTTTGATGTTGAATTCTGGTCAGCTGAAGTATAATATTTCTGCACCCACCTGAGTGGGAGGATGGGGATATCTAATTTAGACTGCTAAAGTACTTTAGTTACTTTATTTGATTAGATATTGTTATCCCTTTCTGGAAACATTTACACAATATCTTGTAAACTAGCTATAATTTACTTTTGTGCAAGCTTGCAGGGACCAAATCCACTTTCTGCTTTCTTTGAACCCCAGTGGAGAAACATCTGAGCTGCTTTTCTGCATCCAATGAAAGTGAATGGGGACTAGTGGCTGTCATATTGAAAAAAAAGGTCCACAAAAGCAGCACAAATGTAATCCATATGACTTGGTGCTACATTCCAAGTCTTCTGGACATGTACAATAACTTGAATGAGAAACCTAATGGAAATTTAAGTCATTTTTTGAGAAATAATCTTTGAAATCAAACTTGACAGCAGTGGCCATTCATGTCTGCCTTAGATGTGGGTGATGACAGATTTTTCTTTTTTTTCCCTTTAATGTTAAGTGAGAAACACGTGCTATGCTGAGATGTTATACAACTTCTAGAGAGGACCTGCTGATACATGATTGTCCTTATGTTTGCTATAAGATATTTTGGAGCTTTTAACCCCACCCTTATCCTAAACTCAACTAGTCTTTTTTGTGAATTTTGAAAAAATTTGCTTCACGTTTGGATGGAAACCCAGCTAATGACACCAAATGTACCTGCAATTATATAATCACCCATGTGTGATGCGTATTAAAAAAAAAGGTAGTGAAGTAAAAATTCTGCTCTTTAATCATTTCGTGTCCATGTTTGGTTGGCTTCAATGGAGGGTGTGGCAAGCAACAGCTAATAGCAAAGTAAGCAGTGGCGGCCGGTGACTTTTTTTTTGAGGGCGCTCGATGCGAAAATCGTCACATCATGTATGTAGCCCGTCATGTGTGTGGTTCCTTTTTTCAAAATATGTGTTCTGCGCATTGAGTGCCTGCTGCAGACGCGTTTAAAGGGTTTATGATAAAAGAGACGCTCACGTTTGCCAGATACTCGCATCAAAGTTTACTGTTAAGGGAGTGTCTTGCGTGTATAGAGCATAGACTGTAAAAAAAATGGACAACGCCCATTCGCTCTCTTCCATTGGTGAAAAGTGAAGCCGCTGTCATGAGCAATCCGGTCCCCCCGAGCAATTCGGTCTCCCCTAGGACCCCGATAGGTATCTACACTAATGCCTGCTCAAAAATGTGTCATTGCAATATCTCGTCTGCATACGCGGCTAGCAAGCTAATTATGTTGTACAAAATAGAAACATTACATTTTTTTAAAAATAAAAGTTAACTAAAAAAAAATATAATAAACTAATATTCATGTTGCAGACACGTCAGTACTTTTGTGTCATCATCTGCTTTGAAAAAACAATACTTTTATTTTTTGTAAATTATTAACATACCTTACGGAATATATATTTTTAATAGTAAAAGTGTAGTACATGGCTTATAATTATAATTTAAATGTGTGATTCAACTATGTAGTAATCATGTTTTGTATAATTAATTAAGTAATTGTATAAGTAGACAGTCAAAAGTGGAAATGGTACAGTATAATAATCTAAATAATAAAATGACACAAGCAATGTGTAGATCTCCCGCCTATAGCCTCATTTATATACAACTATATGAAACATATCATTTAAAAGACATCAATTGTAATTTTAACAACGTTCTAACTACATAAATCATAACGGGATTTTGTAGGAATTGTAATAAGGCGCTAAGAAAACTACCCATGAGGAGTTTTTTCAGCCAATGGAGTCGCGCGGGGTCCTAGGGGAGACCGAATTGCCCGGGGGGACCCAATTGCTCACGACACCGCCAGTGTCCCGATACGGCCCTGACATCTTGAGTCTGCGCAGTAGCGTTTTCGGCACCAGTCCTGCACAGTAGTAAGCAGGAAGTAAAGCCGCGAAATCAAGGCCCCACCCTCGCTCTCGCAGAATGCTCATATCACACCTGTCAATCATGACGTGACACCACCGTTTTTATAGCATTAAATAACTAACCAAAAACAATATATTAAAAACAAACACTTGTATTTACATAAGCGTGATAAAAACTACAGTACATGACATAAACACCCCGACCCCAAAAAACGAGCATCTAAAGACACAAAAGTGGATCGCCGACTACGTTTCCCCCTAGTGGGCGCAGTTCGACTAATAGGAGTACTATGAAAAGTTGCCTGTTTTCCACTTTTGTGTTTTTAAACGCTCGTTTTTTGGGGATGACAGCTTATCAAAAGGTATTTCTGTTTTTTTGGCTTAGCTGTACATCCTGTCACAAAGCAGCTTTTCGGCATTATTCTGTTTTTTGTTATAAGCCAGAAATGACAAGGAGGGAGCCTCTCGCAATACAAAGTCAATGGAGACGGATGGATTGTTTCCCCCCCGGTGGGCATGGTTTTCAGGTAATTGACGCGTTGCGCTCTGTCTCTATTTTGTGAACGTGAGCGTCTCTTTTATCATAAACAGCAGGCATTTATTTTGATAAAACACGTAATGCACACAGGATCTCTCGACACACAGAACACATATTTTGGAAAAGGGAACCACACACGTTACTCCGAACACTTATTTTAAATTAGCGCCCCTCGGATGAGCAGTCACGAGCCGACACAGTTGGATCGATCTCAACTTGGAAGATCATTATTGTTTGTATGCAAAACATTTACAGGATTGGCTAGATAAATACAGGAAAAGTCCAAATCTGCATAAATCCCCACAAAGAACTGTGCGAGAAACCGTATGAATCAGCCAAGAACAACTTTTCAAACCTGTCAGACTCTGTAAGTTACACATTGGGTATGTAATATACCTGGCAGCTTCAAGTGCCATATGGTACACTTTTCGCAGAGATTTGACCTTTATACCTATAAAGAAAGAATGTATTTTCCAATCTTAGACCCATGCGGGCTGAAACAGCATGCTTCAAGTCAAACGTCCAAAACGTGAGCACATGAAGAGAGAACAGTGGCCAATGAGAAACAGGTGAGAAAAGACAAGCATTGCTTTCTAGGAAAAGTAGTGGATTTTAGTAAATAATGTATTTAGTGACTTTGTTTGGTCTCATAAATCTAAAGCCCGCAGTCTGTATAGTTTTTTATGTGTACGTGCACGGTCGAATGCACAGCCTTGCAAAGCAAATATAGTTTATTTGCCTCTTACGTGTACACAGATGTTCAACGCATGTGCATTGCGACAAAGTACAATGCATCTCCTGGGCTACATACTACATTCGAGCATACGTGACCTATGCGTACAAAGTACGTGCGGTAACAAAAATCCGACACTACTTTGATGACGAAATTTACATCACTGTACGTGGACCCTCGCGTATGCGTAAAAATGGGACTTTACTTTTAGCTTTATAGTACAGAAATTATGCTTGATTCTTAGTGAACTGCTTTTTCCGGGTTGCAAATTTGTCTAAGCTGGCCTATATTTACATCTATGCATTGGCATGTGCTTTTATCCAAAGCAACTTTAAATATAGATTTTTTATCAGTATATGTGTTTCAAACCCATAACCTTTGGAGCTGCTACCGCAATCACTCAGCTATACAGGAGCACCAATACGTTTTGACTTTTGTATTTGTTTTAACAAAAGCCAAAAGCCTTGATGGAGTGAAAAACTAAATACAATGAAAACAATGGCGTTCTTGAAGCTCCATTAACGAAACCCAGTGGCGCATTTTCCCTGAGAGTCCCGCCATGTATTTTAACAACCATCGGCAGCACCGCAGAGGTCTGATTCACTGAGATGCTGTGAATGTGAAGAATCCCTTTTGTGTTGAACTTAAAGGTCACCAACACGCTGCTGCTTTTTATTGTCATGCGTATTCTTGCTCTGAGTTACAACTGCAGTCTTACTTAAGTCAGTTAACTTTATAGGAAACGGCATTAATATTAATAGGGTAATATTTTCCCCCATTGCTAAGGCTAACTACATCTCGGTTAAATGAACAGAGAAATGCACAAGAATTGTTTAGTTCCTCTCGGCTTTCCTGGAGATCTGCTGCCAACAGTTGATCTGGAAAGATTGTGAGGTTTGTTATGATTCCTGTATGGAGACAGACAGATAGATGAATAGATACCGTAACCCAAACCCCACATGTATAGTATATAGATTGGAGTCTCACACGTATGTAACTTGCAGAAGGTTAATTTGCAAAGCCTGAGACCTTATGGCTTTGATTTCAAAGTCTCTTATGGTGGGGATGACCTTCAAAAAAAATCTAATAAAACCCAGAAGCATTCCAACAAAATATGTTTAAGTTAAGAGATTGAATTTTCCACCATAGATTTACTCCCAGCGTGCATGGTTGACGTAGCCTGGGGTCTCTTCACTCCCATGCTGTCTTTAAGCAAAATTTTACTTCTGCGTAAGTTAAGTTGCAAGTTACCGACTGTCACAAACCTCCAACAACGCTATCACCTCTCACATGGCTCTTCTTGAAATATGTCCCAGCTTCCCCACAAACTCTCGCTGTGCCTTCGACTCATAAAAAGGATCGTGAGACCCATAAGTCTGCGCCATGCCACATTTCTACTGCATTCTTGTACACAACATTGGCGGCCAAACACATTATTCAGTTCAGACAAATCCTCTTTTGTAAAATGAGTGATGATGGGTGACAACCTCATTTCATCTACAGTACAGGTGTCATCTTGATAGTAGTGGTGAAAAGGTGAGTTATAATTTAATAGAGAGAAACTGGTATGATATATTTGAAGATGTGTCAGGGTGCACCTCAAACATATGTATCATTCAAAGGCTATGATTTAAACTCTCTGGAAATGTTAAACATGCGGTGGTCAGATCCTTCTACTTTAAACAAATTATTGTAAAGTATACATTTAAACAGATATGTTGGCTTGTGTGAAGTGGGGAAGAAAGATGACCACTTGAAAATCATTGCAATAAAATAAATATGACACATGGAACAGAAAATGTCCTTCTGGAAACAACTGATAAAATGTAAAGTGATTATGTCTACGATACACCTGACATTAGTTTGTACATGTTTTAATGCACAACTTGCTCTTGTATAGCTCAGTGAAAGAGCATTGCATTAACAGTGCAAAAGGTCCTGAACCCGAGGAACACACATGCTCATTGAAAGGTATACTTTGTAATGCATTGTAAGACACTTTGAATAAAAGCATCTGCCAAACGTATACATGTTTAATATACACTTGTAGGCAACATTCAAATAATAATTTAAAAACACAAAAGATTACTCACTAACCTAAAAACAATGTATTGCAATTATATAATAGATATGAAGTGTATACACTTTAAAAAGTAAAAAGTAGGATCATCTTATAAAATTACTTCAATTGGTAACACCTAAAATTATTTTTTTAATAAACTTAAAATTTCACTTCAGTTTCACTTTAGGAGAAAAAATTAAATTGAAACAACTTAAATCCTTTAGGTGTTACCAGTTGGAGTATTTCTTTTTTCAAGTTGATTCAACTTTTCACCTTTTACAGAGCAAAAAAAAAAAAAAAAAAATGTTTTCATGTATAAAATAGGGTGTAAAAGTTTTTCTTTAGTAACATTATAGGCTACCTTGCTACTTAAAACAACTTTGTTATTTAAGTCAATTTTATCTACTATTTGAAGTTTTGACTTGTGAAAGGTTGACATAACAAATTAAGTTAAAGGGGACATTTCACAAGACTTTTTTAAGATGTAAAATAAATCTTTGGTGTCCAGAGTGCATATGTGAAGTTTTAGCTCAAAATACCATATAGGTCATTTATTATAGCATGTTAAAATTGCCACTTTGTAGGTGTAAAGCAAAATGTGCTGTTTTTGGGTGTGTCTTTTAAAATGCAAATGAGTTGATCTCTGCACTAAATGGCAGTGGCGTGTAGTTGGATAGTGCAGATTAAGGGGCGGTATTATCCCCTTCTGACATCACAGGGGAGAAAAATTTCAATGACCTATTTTTTCCCATGCGTGTGGAGAATGGTTTACCAAAACTAAGTTACTGGGCTAATCTTTTTCAAATTTTCTAGGTTGACAGAAGCACAGGGACCCAATTATAGCACTTAAACATGAAAAATGTTAGATTTTCATGATATGGCCCCTTTAAACAATTTCAACTTTTTTATAAGTTAAGTTAAAGTACCATAACATGTATGTTGATCTTATATAATTTTTTAGTATCCGTTTGTAGATATCAGGGTTGAGCCTGGTCAGTACTTGGATGGGAGACCACCTAGAAAAACAGGTTGCTGCTGGTAGAGGTGTTAGTGAGGTCAGCAGGGGGTGCTCACCCTGTGGTCTGTGTGGGTCCTTACACCCCAGTATAGTGACGGGGGTGCACCGTCTTTCGGATGAGACGTTAAACCGAGGTCCTGACTCTCTGTGGTCATTAAAAATCCCAGGATGTCATTTGAAAAAGAGTAGGGGTGTGCCCCGGCATCCTGGCCAAACTTGCCCATTGGCCTACTAATCATCCCCTCAGACTAATTGGCTATATATCACTCGGTCTCCTCTCCACTAATAAGCGGGTGTGTGGTGGGCTATCTGGTGCAATATGGCTGCCGTCGCATCATCCAGGTGGATGCTGCACATTGGTGGTGGTTGAGGAGATTCCCCCATTCATATGTAAAGCGCTTTGAGGACTGCAGAAAAAGCGCTATATAAATGTAACTAAATATTATTATTATTATATTGGGTTTAGGGTTAAGGTGTAATAATTAAATATAGAATTTACAATTATATACTAGTCTGACTTGAACCCAGGGCCGGATTATGCATAGATGGGATTGGGCAATTAGGGGGGCACTAAGGGCTCCAGACTGCGACCAAATGGTTGCATTTTGCAACCAGTATTTGAGACAGCGCAAGCATTTTTAGAAGTACTGGCACGTGTGACCTGCAAAACAGTTGTTATTTTATTTTGAAAGATGAGATCGTGAGCCCACCAGTGTGCAGTTGGAGATTTATGAGCTACGTGGGCACCTGCCCAGGGTGGCATTTTGCGGGTGGGTGGCAGCACAGGGCACCAGTGGCAAACAACGGAATGTGCAATTGTGTTTTACCACTTAATTTATGACGCGTCAATCTTTTTGTGTCAGCATGCGGTCAGTTAATCTACCGATGGGTCTACGCAGCCCCACGTCAAGTCGAACAGAACACATTTTATTCAGAACCACGAGATGACGCTGATATGTTGTAGGCTATCTTTTGTTGTAAATTATTTTGGGGTATCTTATGCCTAGGATTAGTCAAGGAGGTTATATGATTATTTGGTTCATAACGTCAAATTCTAAAAGTTTGATGAATTGTGCAACAAATGCATTCAAGTCTATTTGTTATCAAATTATTTGTTCAGTAATATGGTTATTTTGGAGGAAAATATGAATAATTGCATTGCAGGCAGAATTAAGTTGGACCCCTATACATTTTCTGATTGCACTCCTAACATTTTCAGTCAGGGGTTAAAGTGCTTCTACTAAAAAAGTTAGTCTGGAGCCTTGACTAGACCTTTAAAATATTTGGGGGTGGGGGGCACTTCAAACGTTGTGACCCTGGAGCACTTTTGTTAATCTCGGCCTGCTTAAACCCCTGGTAACTGACATAATATGCTTACTTACTAATGCAAAACCTATGTTTTATCTATATTTTTACAGTTTTGTTGCAAAATTGTATGTCATGTACAATATAATTTACTTCACATAAAAATGTATGTATATGTGAATTTTCTTTATAGCACTAATAATACAACGTTCCACTTACACTCTTATTTACAGTAAGCATTTAAATTTATATCTTACAAAAAATGTATATGAAAATGTGCTTAATTGCACTATCAAATAAATATTTGATATACAATATTTTTGTACAGTTAGTTATATAAATGCCTTATGATAAGGATTGATGCACAAGCTTGTTTAATAGCGCTATGAATGCAGAGTTGGTACTGCAATGTATTTTAATACCATACATCCTATTTCATACACCTAATTTTTTATTTGCCTGTACTTTGCTTCTCTGTGTTAACCATATGCTTCTTATGTTTCAATTGTAATAAATTTGAATTGAATTTTTCTTATAGTGGTGGCCTGTAAATCATTCAAATGCCAAACAGCATGTAATTCAAACCCTTAAAGTGTTTTTATTTCACGAGGAATAGTGTAGATCTTGACATTTTTTGAGTACAGAACAGTTTCTCCCTGTTCCTTACATATTCCAACCACATGCAAAAGTATCCAAATATTTATGGAGACAATCAGGTGTGCCAAACGTTTTTATAGTGCGCAAGTTCTACTTTTGGCCCTTAACAAATGAAACATTGAGTATGTCTAAGTTACTGACTCGTGGGAAGGTTTTTTTTAAACCTGTAATTGTGCTTTTGCAATGACGGCATCCTCTGAAAGCGTTCCAACAGGAAGCCACTGTTGTCACTATCTGACCAAGGGAGAAAATACGGCCACATTATGTATAAAGCTGGACCCTTTGCTCTTTTTTAAACCATTACACCTGGCGTGTTCTCCAGTTTCAGCACAAGTATTTCACCTCTGTGTAACACAACACTCAGAGATCAACAGATAATTATAGACACACAAATTTAGTGATGACTTCTGATTATTGTGCTCTGCTTTCATTTCCATTTACATTCATGCACTTGGCAAAGACTTTTATCCAAAGCGACTTACAGTGCATTACTCATTTTTACTCATAGTGTTGCCTGGGTTTGATCCCATGCAATGCTCTACCACTGAGCTATACAGGAGCTTCCCCACAAAATGCTGAAATATTTGTTTTTATTAAAAAAAATATTAACATTTTTATTCATTTTTAAATTTGACTTGTGATAAGTTGACATAACTTATAAAAACAAGAAATTGTTTAACTTAATTTGTTAAGTTAAAGTAACATAAAAATATATGTTGATTTGATATCTTTTTTTACAGTGTACTACTGTTGTTTCTATTAAAAATTAAGCTAAATTATAATCATTTACATACATTTTGTGCACATACATTTTTAACTCTTTCCCTGCCAGCGTTTTGTTTTAAAGTTGCCAGCCAGCGCCAGCATTTTTCATGATTTTCACAAAAGTTTAATGCCTTCCACAAAATGTTAAATATATAAACAAACAATATATCAAATGAAAGAACAGACCCTCTGCTTAAAAAAAAAAAACGTTTCATCCCTGTTTCATCCATTAGTTTTCTTGTCATTTTTCTTTTGTAAGGTTTCTTCAAAAACACAAAATTTTGAGCAAAATGTTCAAAAAAAGCTAATCGCATTTTTGTGAAGGACTTTTGATAGAGATCAGATTCAACGCGATCATCAAAACATACACAAAGATCTTCCTCTTTTATGTGAGGCATTTCTTACGGGTTGCATAAGTTTGTGGAAGATAATAGTGGTATTGCGGAAAGCCGGAAATACTCGTCATTGGCAGGGAAGCGTTTTCTCATAATTGATGAGTTAACTCGACAATGGCAGGGATAGAGGTAAGCATAAACTGTAAAAAAAAAACTTTAAAAAACTATAAAATTCCGGCAGCTGGGGTGCCGGAAAAATACCGTAAAATAACGTGCACAATAAATTACAGAAATTTTCCGTAATACAAAAATACAGTTTTTTCCCTATAATTTTAAATTAGATTGAGGCGATATTCTGAAACCTTGTCACAAAACCTTCACTCCAAGACAAAAAGAGACAATTATAAAAAAATGAATAGCTCATTTATAAAAATGCATTTCTTATAGGCGCTACTTGGCCAGAGGATATCACTTAGATTATGATCCAATTTCCTCTTATAACATTATTAAAGTTTTTCCAAATTGAAAGGAAAAGAAAAAGACAAGTAAAAATATTGGCACTGTAACATTCTAGTTTGGTTAATAACATTAAGCTCAGGACTGTGTTGACTTTGGCTGTATTTGTCATATAAACGTATCACATTTGCTGGAAAACAGATTTATGTGCTCTACTTCGGTAGGAAAAATTCATGTAACGTTTATCAAGATCTACCTGTGAAAGCCACGAGATGCTGTTTAGCTCTTGTTGAACTGTTGTTTAATGAGATTAACTTGAGACAATGTAAAACGGAGAAAGTCTTTAATTATCTCCCTTGGATTGGTTGTGTAGGGTTGAGTTGAGTTTTGGAGGTAGCCACACCCAGGCTGGCCATTGGCTCAGGGCTGAAGTGAGAAGATTTAAAGTGTTTGAAGGGAGAGAGGACTGGAGGAGTCGGGACAGTGCTGGTCAGAAGGGCCCTGAACGCTCAGTCCGAGCTTGTAAACAGGTGCTTGCAAAAATAAGCGCTCGGTAAGCAGAGCAGGGATACTGTGAAGAGAAAACTCTGAGGTAAGACAGCTGTAGTTTTATTATTATCTGTGCATGGAAATTAAAATTAAATCAATTATTTTATAATGATTGACTTGTTGCATGTGCTTTGACATGTTACTTGTGACATAAAAGTAAAATTAATTGCTGTGCTATTTTTGACTTTAATGTACAATGTAAAATAATAGGCAAGCTAAAAATTAATTTTATGTGATATCATCTAAATCAAAACGTTTGGTAAAAGTCAATAATATTAAATGGGATCAAATCAATCTGACTTCATTATGTTATGCCAAAGAAAGTAATTATAAAGGGTCATAAAATAGAGCCTTAGCTGTGTGAATTCACTTTTTATAATGAAATCTGTCTAACATATCTACATTTGATATTGTATCTAATGATTATCAAAATTGTTATTAGTATATATGATCTTAAAGCAAATGCAACATTTTGATTCAAAATAATAAAAAGATGTGAAATCCAGGTTAAAGTTTCAATCTGATCAAATTTAGTTTTTATCATTGATTTCACATTGATTTTAATCTTTGTCATGACCTTACTCAGTCAATGTTATAGATATCAAAGATATCACAGAATATTCTTTACATAATGTATGATAATTTTATGTGGAAAGCTGTGTTTTCAATATCATAATCTCTACATTTTTTATTTAATTTCTTTATGTATATAAAATTGATAATTCCAATTCTTTCCTTTCTGCATTGTACATTTCTCTATCACCATTTGAAAGCTGTCTGCAGTATCTGCTAGCAGATCAAATATGGGTGTCAACTGAACCTTTTATCATCTTTCTCAATCTCTCCGTTTTATTCATTTCCACTTTAACTTATTTCTGAGACATATGCATCTTGTTTAACCAATTTGAACGCCGTTGAGAGACAGGCTTCATCCTTCAGAGGAGATGCTACTGTTTTGGCTGCAGGTATTATCAGCACTCCAGATCAGATGAACAGCAGATGTTGCTTGCAGCCTGATGTAAAGGGCAGGTTTATTATACTCTGTCTGCGCATTACTAACAGAGTCCGTTTTTTTTGGCTGCTGTAACCTTATCAAGCATTTTGTGGTTTGGGTCCCTAAGAGAGCCTCTATACTACGGATATTAAATGAGGCTGTGCCTAATCTTAAGATGAATTGATAAGTAAAGTAAAGGCTTCGTGGCTTGCAGTCCACCACCTCTTTCGCTTTCTGCACCAGTAAACCTTGAGTCCACTTCCTAATGGTGCAACTGGGGCTCGGCTTCAAATGCAGAGGAACAGACCATCTTTGTCTTTTGGTTAATGTGTCTCAGGAGAGGAGAAGGCACAGGCTTTCCGTTTTCCCGCCCATCACTCAATCGAATCCCTCAAGATTATGATTTATGTGGTCTGGTTGTATATGTCTTATTGCTTGAAGGTCTTATAGTTCCTGAATGCCATGAATGAGTTAAAGTCCATGAGTCCAACTGAATACAGCCATCGGCCAGTTAGCTGCCCTTCTTCTCTGTGCTGAACCGGAGGCTCTGTTAAACATCCTTTCTACTATTTCCTGTTGCGGGGATTTCATTAGGCGTGACTAATTGATATGGTCATGGGGAAAAGACGTTTTTAAACATCACAGTGCACAAATTCTGGTTTTTGCATCATTTTGGGAATACCGGATACCTGAATGGGCTTCACTGCAAAAAAAAAAATATATATATAAAAATGTTTCCTAAAAAAAGTCTACACTCTTACAAATAAAGTTTTTTTTACAGTGATGCCATAAAATAACCCTTTTTGATTCCACAAAGAACCTTTTAGTCAAAGTTTCCTTAAAGAACTATTTCTTTCTTAACTTTTTATAGTCTAATTAAACTTTTTTCATGGCAAAGAACCTTTTGTAAAACAGAAAGCTTTCACAGCTGTGGTTGTTAAAGGTTTTTTATGGAACCATTCAAGCCAAAAAAGGTTCTTCTGTGGTATCAAATACCACCTTCATTTAAAAAAACGTTTAGAAATCCCTTAACCTTAGCATTCCTGAAAAAAGGACGACAATTAAAGTTTACAAGATAACCCCTGTGCATCGTTCAAATGTACCCTTTCGTGTTGTTAGTGGATGAAAACATCTACTAAATTCAACGGCTATAAAAATGTATCAGATGAATATTTTTTCAAATTTTTTCCCATAAATCTGTTATTCAACCTCAACCATATCAAAACTACAAAATCTTTACAATAATTCCATGATTTTAACTTTTTTAATTGCCAAGTTCATAAGTGGTGTCACTGATTTGGGGAAAAAACACACAAAATGACAGAAAAATGACAGAAAAAGTGATTGTAAACTGGATTTTTAAAAACCTTTTTCACAGTCTTGGGCATGTCAAAGATTGGTAAAAACATTGGCTTTGAAGCATTTTTAGCTTTTGTGTAGCATCAGTTTTTATTTTTTTCTCCCTCATTTATTGTTCGTGGCTGTTTTTGCCCCATTGACTTCCATTATAACCAAATTTTTTTGTCATGCATTTTTGTATGTTGTTGCTTTTTCCTTTTGCTAAGAGGTCAAATTTGTCATTTTTACTGTTGATCACCATGTGGCACTATTAACCCTTTAGTAACCCTGTGCCAAAACAAAGCTTAATTTCGGGCTTGTACGTTGCGTTATATGGAGTATAGCTCCATAATAAAAGCATATTAGTGTGTGTGTGTGTGTGTGTGTGTGTGTGTGTGTGTGTGTGTGTGTGTGTGTGTGTGTGTGTGTGTGTGCATGCGTGCATGTGTGTGTGTAGGTTAGTAAATTTGCCCACAGTATATCGTTGAGTTTTTGAAACATTTCAAAGCATTTTCTTAAAATATATGTAAATGTATGATTTGTCACAAAAAATCATTCAATTCGCAGAAACAGAGAGAAAATTGTGGCCAAATTAAGAGTAAAAAAACTAGTGGATGAAAACATCCCCAACAACACATAAGAGTTAATAGAATTGTGTGTAAATGTCAATTTCAATAAAGCTCAATGTTATGATGTTGTGATATTCACATTGGAAAATGTAAGAATTGCCTACCCAGTCTCCTGAGGATGCGTATAAATAGCACGAAATGTAAAAATCGTGCAATACATATGCCAAATTCCACTTTGGCGTGCATATGATACGCCAGTCCTTCCTATTCACTTAAATGGGGCATCTTTTTTTGGCGTTTTATTATTGGTTTCTCAATTTTTTTCTGTTTTTTAAACCATTTTCGCTTGGGTTTAGGGTTAGATTTTAGATTTGCTTAATGAGGTTATTTAATATACAGGTTTCTCCATGTTTTTGTCAATATTTAAGCCATGGTCGCTTGGAGTTGGGGTTAGAGTTGGGGTTTGGGTTAGGATGTCATTTTTGTATAACAAAAAGTTGTTCTAACCCTAACCCCAAGCGAAAATGGTAAAAAAAAGCAAAAAAATTGAGAAACCAATAAATAAAATGACCAAAAAGATGCACCGTTTAAGTGAATGGGAAGGACTGGCGTATCATATCCAACACTTCGTGCTATTTATACGCATCTTCAGGAGACTGGGCTGGAATTGCTGTCTTTAAATATAAATGATGTAACATTTAAAATCAGCAATTTTAAGTTTTTGCATTGGCTGGCTGCCTACATGCAGGACCTAAGCTGTAAGCATCTCTAACTCTTCAATATCTGTAACAGAGTCATAGCATCTCTTTGTTTATGCATGCACATGCAGACTTAAACCTCCCCTCGGTAGGTGGAGAGAGAGAACTGGCAGACCTTTCTCGAATGCTCTCCAAGATAAATGAGAGAGGAAAACGGCACACACGAAATAAGGGCCACTGACAGAAGGCAATAAACGAGACCCTGCTGCTCCAGTATGTGTGTGGCGTCTGGGCCTGTGATGTGGGATACAGCAGGACGGTCACAGACCTCACCACATCCAATCAAATTATCTTCAGAGAGCCAGTGAGCTCATCTGAAACTACTGCCCAGAACTTGTGGACTGGTCTTCAGTGTCCTGAGCTTTACCCCGGTTGATATATCAGTGTCCTTTGAGACAAACAAACAATAATTTTATATGAAACTACAATGTTGCTGATTTGTTAAGGGTTACGAAGTCGCAGAATGCATTGCAGCATCAATAATTTATGTGCTTACTGGATTACTGTTTTGCTGGCTTTTTTAAGCCACTGTTGTTTTTCCATTACAGATGAGCTTGTAACATTACCACACAACAAATAACTAACATTTACCTTTAAGATGTTTGTTAATTTTCACCATTACTGGGGTTTCTTTGTAAATTGTTGTATAATCTGATCTTTAGTTTTCTTATTGGCTAAATGAGACATTGAGGGCCACATTTTTATAAACTAAACACTGGGCTGGGAATCGATTCAGATCTTCCAGATCGATTCGATTTCGATTCACAAGCTATCAAATCGATTCGATTTTGATTCTCGATTCAATTTTTGATTCCGGTTCTCGGGTCGGTTTTTATACTCGATTCAACTCAATGAATATAGATTTAATACAAATACTATATTAATAAAAAAGAACAGTGGGCAGTTTACAAGTGGGTAATTAATAAAAAGAAATTAAAAGCCACAACACTATCGTCGTTGTCTTGCTTGCAAAATCTAAAATGCTTCCAAACCTCTGACTTTTTTGTGAAGGTGGCATTAATGTCGATGAAGCACCTGAAACAGCCATTTTAAGCACTGAATGAATGAATGACAGGCTCACCTCTCGCTCCTTGGTAACATCGCGCAAGGCAAAAAAAGAGGGTAATTAGACCAGTAATTAAATTAACGTTAATCTTACGTTCAATGTTTGCGGAAATAAATATGAAAGAAAAAAAATCGATTATGTTCTTTGAGAATCGATTTTGAATCGACTACATAAAAAAGGATTTTTCGAAAAATCTATTTTTTGGCCCAGCCCTACTAAACACACACTAAACGTTACTATGGACAACTATTTTGACAGTTATTGTTACAGTTGTTAACTAGCATTTTATGAACACACAGCCTGATCTCATAGGAATAAGTATTTTTACGAGTTGGCTAATTCGTATAAATTTCTTCTGAAGTAAATTAAATAAAAAAAACAATAATAAAGCCCCACCCCTAACCCCAATGTCACGGTGTGAAAGCAAATCGTACAAAAATGTACGCGTGTGGTCATACGAATTAGCCACCTTATAAAATATGTACGAATTGCCATAAGATTGTGTTGGAACACACAATGATTATTGATCATTAAGACTAACAATAGACTTGTTTCCATTAAAGATTTGCACAAAACTGCGTTATTTTCTAAATGTCAATAAAAACTATTGCAAAATGATGCCGTTTCCATTAACCGATGTTATGCGACTAAAATGTAATTTTGTTCTCTCGCAATAAGTCGAGCACACTTCTTCTGTCTTGTCCTTCAACCGAACATACCGCACCATATTTATACCGCTCCATAAGAATGATCAGGTGACCCATAAACACAGGAAAACACCAGTTTTAAAGTTGTGCGATATATATATATATATATTTTTAAATATCGCCTATAAATCACCTCACACGAGTATAACAATTTTTTTGCGATATATGTGAATTGACTGTTATGAAATGACCAATGCATGGTAGCCCATACTTGGAATGTGACCTCTGCATTTAATTAACCTATTTAGTGAGTGTAAACACACACTACAAGTCTGAACAAACAAACACATCAAAAGGAGACAGGTGCCTTGCTCAAGGGAACCTCAGTCGCAACCTGCCGGCCATAAGCCTGACTCTTTAAACATTAGGCCGCGACTGCCCTATAGGAGTTTTTGTGAAATTGACATGTACCCATTGGGCGCATTTTCAACTCGTTATTTCAATTTACCCAAATTGAAGGGTAATGGAAACGTGTCTAATCTCTCAGATTTAGTCTTGCAGTTATAGTATAATAAACAATTCTCCAAGTCCACACAAAGGGATTAAAAAAGGTTTAGGGATTTAGTTGATTCTAATGTCGCATGAATTCCAGATCTTTCTGTGCTTCTGCACATTTCTACCTTGGACTTTAGGGAGTGCTTTTTCTTTCATTTCTGCCGTTTCACATCTGCTTCTGGGCTTTTTGATGCGTTTTGTTCTCCGTTTATATTTGAGCTCCGCGCAAACACGTTCAGAACAAAGTATATGGCGTGAATGAGTGAAAAGTAAAATAAATTAAGATTTCCCTGACACTGTTATTTAATCATGTGTTGAAATGTAAGGTCATTTGTTTTGTTTTGTTTTGTCAGTATCGGATTATTAAAGTGAATTATTACCAGAATTAAGAAAACATAAGGCGGCCTAGGGACTTCAACGTGTTGTTTTCACAGGTTCTGCAATGTCAGTAAAACATTTGGTTGTAAAAGCAAAGTAGATGAATGTCACTTAAGGTCCTGTAGGCTCACAGGGACTTTCTCCTTACCTTTGCATAATGGCTAGAAGCTTATATCTAATGTTTATTTTGCATGAATTTAGGCTTTTTTGCCTATGCTTAAAGTTCTACTTTAATTTTTGTATTTTATTGACATTTAAGAGTTTATTTTACTGCATGTTCAGATATGTGACCCTGTTTGTGAAATCCAGTCTCATAATCTAATGAGATTTGGAGCATCAAAGATGGATTTCACATTGATTTCAATCTTTGACATGACGGTACTCAGTCAATATTCAAGATTTCAAGCTTATATTTTCACAGAATGTTCTTTATATTATGTATGATGACTTTAATCACAAAAAATTGACTTGCTGGATTTTCAAAAATTGGGTCACATATTATAATGGCAAAAATTGTCAAATTCTTGGCCTTAGGACAATTCATGCAGAAACAAAGCTATGATTTTATATACATTATATATGTTATGTGTATATGTATACCTTTAATTGTGTATCAAAGAAAAAACATTTAATTTATTATAGTACTTTATTTACACTATGCACTCATTATATTGTAAAAAGTTGGATTAATTTATATAAAAAAAATTTCAACTTAAGTTTTTTTACAAAGTATTTTTACTTAAACATATACGTTGAAAAAAAACCTTTTATTTTAGGTGTACCAATTCAAGTATTTTTTTTTAAATCCAACTTTTCACTTTTTACAGTGTAATAAATTATAGTAGGGGAGAGCGGGGTGAGTTGTCACACTTTTCACACTGTCTTACATTTAATGAGCTCCATACATCAGAATGGTATAAATGTCAGACCAAATGAAAAAGAAGTAAGTTTTGGGCACATATGTTGTATTCATAACATTTTCATATCTTATCTCATCACGGAGTTGTAGACTAATAAATAGAGAATGTTCACTTGTGACAATTTGCCTCATTGGCGGGTAAATTGTCACACTTGATTATCTAAAAAGTAGAACACTACTTAATTGTAATTAATGATTTAAATTTTTAAATTCAAACCAGAACCAGAAATATTAACTTTTCACACTGTGCTTAACCCTGGGTTATCTTCGTTCTAAGTTATCCCTAAAATTAACCCAGGTTTATGAAACCTGCTTGTAATTTAAAAGCGGGGTTATCCCTGAAATTAACCAAGGGAAACCAGCTTGTAATTTAGAAGCAATGTTCTCCCTGAAAATAACCCAGGGTTTTGAAGCCCTGCTTGCAATTTAGGACGGTGGTTACTGTATCTCTGAAATTAACCCAGGGTTATGAAACCCTGCTTGTTATTTAGAAGTGGTGTTATTCCTGAAATTAACCCAGAGTTATGAAAGCCTGCTTGTAATTTAGAAGCGGGGTTATCCCTAAAATTAACCCAATGTTATGAAACCCTGCTTGTTATTTTAGTAGCTGGGTTATCCCTGAAATTAACCCAGGGTTATGAAACCCAGCTTGTAATTTAAAGGCAGGGTTATCCCTGAAATTAACCCAGGGTTATGAAACCCAGCTTGTAATTTAGAAGCGGGGTTATCCCTGAAATTAACCCAGG
The DNA here is from genome assembly GCF_027580225.2 of Misgurnus anguillicaudatus. Taxonomy (NCBI): domain Eukaryota; kingdom Metazoa; phylum Chordata; class Actinopteri; order Cypriniformes; family Cobitidae; genus Misgurnus; species Misgurnus anguillicaudatus. The sequence continues at coordinate 19,025,198 of NC_073338.2, forward strand.
GTTATGAAACCCTGCTTGTAATTTAGAAGCGGGGTTATCACTGAAATTAACCCAGGGAAACCAGCTTGTAATTTAGAAGCGGGGTTATCCCTGAAATTAACCCAAGGTTATGAAACCCAGCTTGTAATTTAGAAGCGGGTTATCCCTGAAATTAACCCAAGGTTATGAAACCCTGCTTGTAATTTAGAAGCGGGGTTATCCCTGAAATTAACCCAAGGTTATGAAACCCTGCTTGTAATTTAGAAGCGGGGTTATCACTGAAATTAACCCAGGGAAACCAGCTTGTAATTTAGAAGCGGGGTTATCCCTGAAATTAACCCAAGGTTATGAAACCCAGCTTGTAATTTAGAAGCGGGTTATCCCTGAAATTAACCCAATGTTATGAAACCCTGCTTGTTATTTTAGTAGCTGGGTTATCCCTGAAATTAACCCAGGGTTATGAAACCCTGCTTGTAATTAGAAGCGGGGTTATCCTCGAAATTAACCCAGAGTTATAAAACCCTGCTTGTAATTTAGAAACCTGTTATCCCTGAAATTAACCCAGGGTTATGAAACCCAGCTTGTAATTTAAAGGCAGGGTTATCCCTGAAATTAACCCAGGGTTATGAAACCCAGCTTGTAATTTAGAAGCGGGGTTATCACTGAAATTAACCCAAGGTTATGAAACCCAGCTTGTAATTTAGAAGCGGGTTCTCCCTGAAATTAACCCAATGTTATGAAACCCTGCTTGTTATTTTAGGAGCTGGATTATCCCTAAAATTAACCCAGGGTTATGAAACTTTGCTTGTAATTAGAAGCGGGGTTATCCTCGAAATTAACCCAGAGTTATCAAAGCCTGCTTGTAATTTAGAAACCTGTTATCCCTAAAATTAACCCAGGGTTATGAAACCCAGCTTGTAATTTAAAGGCAGGGTTATCCCTGAAATTAACCCAGGGTTATGAAACCCAGCTTGTAATTTAGAAGCGGGGTTATCCCTGAAATTAACCCAAGGTTATGAAACCCTGCTTGTAATTTAGAAGCGGGGTTATCACTGAAATTAACCCAAGGTTATGAAACCCAGCTTGTAATTTAGAAGCGGGTTCTCCCTGAAATTAACCCAATGTTATGAAACCCTGCTTGTTATTTTAGGAGCTGGATTATCCCTAAAATTAACCCAGGGTTATGAAACTTTGCTTGTAATTAGAAGCGGGGTTATCCTCAAAAATTAACCCAGAGTTATCAAAGCCTGCTTGTAATTTAGAAACCTGTTATCCCTAAAATTAACCCAGGGTTATGAAACCCAGCTTGTAATTTAGAAGCGGGGTTATCACCGAAATTAACCCAAGGTTATGAAACCCTGTTTGCTATTTTAGGAGCTGGTTTATCCCTAAAATTAACCCAGGTTTATGAAACCTGCTTATAATATAGAAGCGGGGTTATCCCTGAAATTAACCCAGGGAAACCAGCTTGCAATTTAGAAGCGGGATGTTCTCCTGAAATTAACCCAGGGTTATGAAACCGTGCTTGTTATTTTAGGAGCTGGGTTATCCCTGAAATTAACCCAGGGTTATGAAACCCTGCTAGCCCTGCTTTTGTGGGGTTAAACCTGCATTGCATCGCCAAATGCACGAAGTGTGAAACAAAGCAGATAACACAGAATTTAGTTAACCCGGGGTTTAGAATAACCTGTGGTTAACTATTTCCAGTCTGAAAGCATGTGACGACTTGGCCCAAAGTCATTAAGACAACTTGCCCCAAACTTACATGTGTGCTAATTTTGGCTAAATCTCAGGGTTAGCTCAACATAGCACATCAGCAAAAGTATCAAAAGACACATTATTGTCTCCTCTATTTTGTGCAAAATAATAATTTTTAAACTCCAAACCTAACAAAGTTGTATTGCATAAAATATAAAGTGAACATTTTTTACTTTTTAAGCCAAGTGTCAGATTAGAGCGATCTTGACCACATGTGAACACGAAGTTGACTAAATAAGTCATCGTCACACAAAGTGGCTATTAGATTTTTGAGATAGAGCCTCTAGTGTTGGAGGTTTGAACAATGTGACAACTTACCTTGCTCCCACCCTATGCATTTACCCTCTATAGTCATCTTTAACATCTTTTGAATGACCACATAATCAGTGAATTCATTATTTCCATATTTTACTTTCCCAGACCACACATGCATGCTGAGACACTTACAATTAATTAAATATATTTAAATAGGTATACTGGATACTTTTTACTTTTAAAGCCCACAAACCCCAGTTGGCTCTAAGCACTCGCTTTTCATTTATAATGCTATATTTACATAGAGATGCATTAAAAAGGTTTAAATGACATCACTGGGAGATTACATCATGTAGTTAGAAGGGTCCTGCGCTCCCAGGAGCCCTTGTGGCCATGGATATGCAATTAATGGTTGAGTGGAATGTGTCTGGCAAGCAGCCGTCCTGCCTACGTAGTTCCTACAGTAGAATGAGACATCTATAATACTGTCCTTGTAAAACAAATTTTGCTCCATTAAACATAATGTGATGTCTTGCACAGTGATTTTTATCATGTGGGCAGCATGCAAATCGAGCTACTTACTGGAAGGTGAGACCACAAACCATAAGGAAAATTTGATATTTCAAGACCCAAAATATTTCTTAAAAGTCTACCGCACTATTAACATAACATAAATGTTCAATTACCCTCCAACGTGTTTCTGTTTTCTTTCAGGAACCATGATCATCAGATTTAACCGGCCAAAGAGATGTCTCTTCCTTCTGGGGATGCTCTTCATGTTGTCCCGCCTCGCGTTCTCTGAGGATGCGGTCGGGGCAGAGAAAGGAGTCACGTTCAGCCATGTCTACAGGATTGACTCTGGTTGTAAGCAGGGTTCCCAGGAAGCCCAGCTGTCCCAGGACCAAGCTTCAGAAGGACAGTTAGTTACAGTAAATGGGGAGAATGACATCGTCTTCAAACACAACATACGCCTGAAGTCAAGCAGTTGTGGCTGTGCAGACTCAGAGGACTTCAAATCTCTGTTGTATCGCGTGAATGGCCTGGAAGAGGAGGTCACCTATCTGAAGACTCAGTGCGCTCAGAGCTGCTGCAAAGGAGGTATTAGTATAAACATAGAGGTCACTCACGAAATGTAGAGAAACCAGTCTTGCATTTAAAATAACAGACAGTCCATACTGAACTAAATGAAGTACCTACTTAGCAAATGCTAAATCTGTATGCAGTGGTATGTGTGGGTGCAAAATGAATACATCTGCCAGGATTTATTGTCATGCGACCTATTGACCTCCAGTTACAACTTACCCCTAAAAAGAGATGCCCGGCTAACTGTTCTCCACAATTTTTAAATTCTTCACTGTTTAAATTTGGCTACTGCTCAGCTGCTGTGGCCTTATGGGATTAAACAGTGTCCATCCAGTGCATATACTAAGACATTTCAGCAGACTCAGAGGTGGAGAAAATTCTCGGGACAGCATCATATGTCCAAATTTCAGTCAAAACCGTTCTATTTCATCATAAACAATTTGAAAACAGGGCTTTAAGTGTAAATATAATTAGAAATGTGTCCTTATAAAAATGTATTTAAATAAAAGTTTTCCATTTTGAGTGCAATAGATGTGGCATAGTATCACTGCATATAGATTAGGGTTGCACCAATATATATCGTCCGATGATGCTTGCCAGGCTTCTCAATGAATTACCATGAAATGCCGCTACATCCAAAAGCCAGAGGGCGCTCTCGTGCAGAAACTCAATATGCGCTGTAGACGAAGAACCATTACACACGCAGCTCCAGGAAATGGCTTAAAGCGTAACTAAACCCCTGTTCAGAGCCTGACTCCACCCACTGGCAATATTTGAAAAATGCAAGAAAAGTGGGCAGATCCCAACGGAGATAGAGGGGACGAACTAAGCTTCTACCAAGCATGTGGTGAGATCGTAACAAGGACGTGGTGAGCTTGAACCTGCTTACGTCACGAGTTATTTTTTGGACCCAACATCCAATAGGAAAATTCAACTGCAGTAGCCACCGTTCAGCCTGAAGAGGGCAGCACTCAGACGTTTTTACAACACATATTGTAGTATTGAAACACTTTATATCCAAATGTCAAAAAACTTACTAAAATCAATGAACAGCACTAATAAAGCATCATTCTTACAGATCATTAACTAAAAAAAGTTGGTTAAGGGTTTAGTTACTCTTTAAGGATATATTTATATTGCTGTTCTTCGAACCTTTTCAGGTATTTTCATGATAATAAAGAATATGTATAAAGATAATGTTTGACGAGTGTTGCTTTTTCTAATGCAACGACTTAAACTAACAGTGATTTCAGATGTATAAGGACTTACTGATCAAAAGCCGTAGTAACGTACATGAAATAGCTGTGAATAAGATCGTCTGTGCAATTCAGAATAGTTATCGGCCACATATTATTAATGTATTTCAGCATTTATCGGTGCACCCCTAATATAGATGTTTAAGTGTTGATAGACACATAATGAAGAGCATTCAGATCAGTTATCAGATACATCCGTAAAACAGAGTCATTGTGCATGAATTAAAAAGCATCTCAGATTAACAAAGTCTGTTTTCTTGTGCTAGGTGTGGACACCAGCTGTAGTGGTCATGGCATCTACGAGCCCGATTTGTGCAGCTGTAAATGTAATCCAGGTTGGGAAGGTCCAGACTGCTCCATCTCATCCTGTCCGGATGAATGCAACGATAACGGCCGCTGTGTCGACGGACGCTGCGTCTGCCACGAAGGCTACACCGGCCATGACTGCAGCCTGCTCACGTGCCCTGGCGACTGCAGCGATAAAGGCCACTGCGTGGATGGCAAATGCGTGTGCTTCAGTGGATTCTCCGGAGAAGATTGCAGTGTTGCTAGCTGTCTGAATAACTGCGTAGGAAACGGACGCTGCGTGGACGGCCAGTGCATCTGCGATGAGGGATTTTTTGGAGACGATTGCTCCATGGGTAAGTGTATTTTTTAGTTTAAAACTGTGATCTTGGTTTATGGAGAAACTTGTGAATAAAATAAAGGTGCTTCACGGTGCCACAGAAGAAGCAGTGGCTAAATGGATCCTTAAGGAGCCTTTATTTAATTTAAATAAATACAGCACGACATAGTTTAAACAAGCAATTAATATAAAGCAGTTTGTTAGGTTTTACATCATCAGATAAATGTATGTGGTTTGTCTGCGTGGACTTGTGTGCTCACGAGGGGAAAATTACATCATACCACCATTAAAAATCACCTTGACTCCAGTTGGATAAATATTATAAAATGACTAAAGAGCTTAGCATCTGGTTGCAAAAGTCACTTGGTGTGATTATTCATACATTTTTGAGTGTCCAAAAACTTTTTTTTTTTTAAAGAAAATAAAAGGCATTCGGTCTAGTCGGAGTTTCAACATTATGAAGTAAATTTACTGTTCTCCTATAAACACTTATATAACAGCTAATTGCACATTTACGGTAGTTCATTTATCTACATTAACTCTCTTGTTTTTCAGTCTCCTGCTGAAGAAAACGGTAACAGATAGGCCCCATTAGCACAAGGGAATTGTTTTTTTTAATCAAACCCTTTCTTTTCCACCCGGCCAGACCTTCAGATAGACGTGGAGCGCTTCAGAGTTGGAATGCACGGGTAGAAGATCAGAGTTTCAAAACATATTAGCCTTGACCAGAGCCGTAGGGTGTGACACATTATCTATGTTAACACTTCTGAAATGAGCTCTTTAGGGATTTAGGGCACAGTGTAATTGAGTCCAAGAATGATAATAGTGGGGAGGTAGAGGTAAACATCGCAAACTAGTCAAACAGATCAATTTAGCTGTATGATCTTGACACAAATTGACTTCCTTGAGGGTTTCAGCTGTCCGTCCCGTTGCTGAAAGATTTTCCTTATATAAAGCTATAGGGAAATGCCATGACTGTTAAATCACATTCATCTGTGCTTAATTGGGAAGGCTGGCTTAGATTGTAAAATCTTTTGGGGATTTTAGGATGTTGGTTTATATGTTGGTTTACCATGGTCACCAAAAGCACTTACAAATATTGGGCTGTAATAAAGAGACATTTAAGAGAGTTTTGATGCTCCAGCATGTTTCATAACCAAAACAGTATCCAAAACTGTTATTTAATACAGGCCTAATTTGGCCATAGCTCATGCATACGGGATAAAAACACAGTAAATATGAGTATAAGTGATGTGTTAATGAATGCTTAAAAGTCCTGTTTTTCCTGATCCCATTTTTTAAACTTTAGTTAGTGTGTAATGTGGCTGTTAGAGCATAAATGATACCTGTAAAGATGATAAAGCTCAAAGTTCACTGGCAGGCGATATATTTTCTTTAAAGCATTAAAGGAAAAAAAATCCAGATAATTTACTCACCACCATGTCATCCAAAATGTTTTTGTCTTTCTTTGTTCAGTCGAGAAGAAATTATGTTTCTTGAGAAAAGCATTCCAGGGTTTTTCTCATTTTAATGGACTTTAATGGACCCCAACACTTATTAGTTTTAATGCAGTTTAAAATTGCTGTTTCAAAGGACTCTAAACAATCTCAAACGAGACATAAGGGTTTTATCTAACGAAACGATTGTCATTTCTGGCAAGAAATAATAAAAAAATATGCACTTTTAAACCACAACTTCTCGTCTATCTCTGGTCCTGTGATGCGCCAGCGCAATCTCACGTAATTGCGTAATGCCTCGGAAAGGTCATGTGTTACATATATGAAACGCACATTTGCGAACCATTTTAAACAATGAACTGACACAAAGTCATGAATTAGTATCATTCCACATACAACAACGTCGGAACAATCCTCTTTCTCCACACTTGTAAACACTGGGGCATAGTTTCGCATACGTCATCTGTGACCTCTTGACGTGATGACGTATTACGTGAGGTTGTGCTGGCGCATCACATGACCAGAGGAAGATGAGAAGTTGTGGATTAAAAGTGCATATTTTTATTTTTTTGTTAAAAATGACAATCGTTTTGCTAGATAAGATGCTTATGCCTCATTTGGGATCGTTTAGATTCCTTTGAAACTGCAATTTTAAACTGCATTAAAGCTGTTACATGTTGGTGTCCATTAAAGTCCATTAAAATGAGAAAAACCCTGGAATGTTTTCCTCAAAAAACATAATTTCTTCTCGACTGAACAAAACAAGACATCAATATTTTGGATGACATGGTTGTGAGTAAATTATCTGGATTTTTTTTAAGAAACTGGACCAATCCTTTAACAGATTTCCCCTTTCAAAGCCTACAGTGAATGGCCAGTTTGGCCTACAGTCCTCTACTTTCCGATTAAATGACGTCAATATGAGTTTTTGACTAAACTCTGCCCACAGGTATACATCAGTTGCCAGCTTTGGCTCAAACGGCACTGCTAAGCTAAGCTGCTGTCAAATCACAACACACTAATCAAACTACACAATCAGATCTTGATACGTATGTTTGAAGGAGGGACTTCATAGAACAAGGAAGACATCAGCCCGTTTTAGGACAGTGAAAACAGCGCTATAGAAATAAGTAAATTGTGTGGAAAATAAATGATGTGTTTTTTTACACGTGAAACATGAATGTTATATAACACATGATATATTGCGCACTGTAAACAGAATCAAAGCTTTAAAAACACAGGAAGAACTGGACCTTTAAACTAATTGGTTAGAAAGGATAAGCAGAAGTACTTTTTTCAAGGGACTACTAAAGTATTTCTGGGACAAAATAACATTATAAATGAATAAATGAAAAGCAGCATTGACTGGAAAATGATACAAAATTCCAAACAGATCAAGAGAGAAAACAACATGATGTGTTTGCATAGGACATTCATCATCGTAAATGTGGTTGATCATCAAAAGGTCAGCATGCCAACTTTGTTCTAACCACATTGAGTCTGGATTTCTTAATGCCAGCTCACAGCAGATGTAGAGGATTAAGTTCAACTACTATGCCCAAAAAGCTGCTCCCACACTATTAGACACTGCATACAAAGTCAAACATTATGCACTGTCACCTCCTCTTTGTGTGGAGGTAAAAAGGTGAAGTGCACCTTCAAATTAATATTACTCTTGCATTTTTGGTCTAGAAGCAAAATTTGGCCTCTTTTTTTAAAGAAGACACTAAAGTTTTTGAAGTTGAATTTGTGAATATTAAATTGAAAATAGTTTATTGATAGTTCATTTAATAGTTAATTTTAAAAAAGGATGTATTTTATATAAAGAAAACCTGTCCTGTTTTATGCCCAAAATGGTAAAAAATTAACAAGTCTCAACTAGTTCTGATTCAAAGCTAAAATCACAACAAAGGCCAGCAGCAGTCAACAGTTTGCTGCATACTCTTGTCACAAATTAAAAAACTACTGTCACTGCATTATTATTAATGCAAAAGATTTTGAACTACATGCTTAAAGCTTTCCAATGATACATAGTTGTCAAGATTTTTTAAAATGTATAGATAATAATAAATATGTAATAACACCTTGGGCCCACCTGTTGGCCCGTGACATTTTAGAAATTACTTTTACTAGTACTCACTAATATCACAGCTCATTCGTTTTGCAAAAATGGTTTAAGTTTTGACTTAGAAATGATTTTTTGATGTTTTATAATGTTTTAAATATGTAATGCCGAACGTCCACCCGTGGGACAGTGACAGTTAAAGGGTTTTGAAGCAACACTAAAGAGTTTTTGCTCCCCCTACAGGTTGGAAGCGGAATTGTCCATTACTACTGTCGTAAATAATTTAGCCTACTGCAGCAAAGCTGGCTCTGATTGGATTGTAGGTCTGCCATAAAGCAAGTTTTTGTAGTTTTCACTCGAACTACAGGACCGCGACCCGACGGTTGGAAACTTCTTTAATGTAAAAAAAAAACTCTTTAGTGTTGCTTTAAGTTCAACTACCATGCACACAATGCTGCTCCCACAGTATTAGACACTGCATGCAAAGTCAGACATTAAAAACTTTTTTATAACAGATTAGACAAGGGTCTATTATGATATTAGTAATGTTATTTATTAACATTTTAATTATGTAAATGACTGTGTATTAGTCCCACCTTTGGTATTTTATTTTGAAATTACAAGACACAAAAATCCTGGAAGTCCCGCCTTCCAGTTAAAACAACCAATCATCGATCGATAAAGACTAATGATTCTCTAGGGGAGGGGCATGTGAGCCGCTTGACCATAGTATAAAGGCTAGATGTCTCGCCCGTGCTGCTGGTCAATTGAGTGGTACGTCCGCATTTGGTGGCCATCTTACCACAGGGCGCTCGCTCACTCGTAGCATTGTGTTTTAATGATGCATGTACTTTTACATGACGATAACTTGATAATTTTTTTACCGATTTTCAAACGGTTTGGTTTGTTATAAACGTCAATGATGTACCTATGACACTTTATACAAAAAATTAATGAAACATGTTAAAGCATCCAGAATTATAGCCACGTTAATAAGTTGGCTTGTAAGAAACCAAACCATTTGAAAATTGGTAGAAAATTGAGCAAGTTATGGTCATTTAAAAGTACATGCATCATTCAAACACAATGCTAAGAGTGAGCGAGCGCCCTGTGGTAAGATGGCCGCCAGGTGATGACGTTAGAAACTCTGCCGTAACACATCTAGCCTTTATACATATCTATGCGCTTGACAACCTGTGCAAATGCGCAGTAGCTAAAACGATTTAGAAAAAAAGGCATCTGATCTAAGCAAAAGTTGTGGTAGTGTTGAGTGTCAAGTTTAATTGTTACTCAGAAACATGTTGTTTAAGTGTGAATTTAGCATGCGATTTAAGAGATACCTGTCTTTATTTAACAGCACTTTAGTCTTGCATGACTGAAATAACTGCCCAGAGGTGTTGTAAACATGGCCGCATAGTGGCGCAACTTCGATGATATATTGGCCTTTTCTGACATAATTCATTCTACTGTATGGGCCCTCCAAATGAAATGTTAATTTATAGTAATTAGAAGACAGTTTAATTTATTATTATTTCTCTTAAAGAAGCACCACAGTTGATTTAATGCTTGTCAAAAACTAACCATAACTCTTTTGTAATTATAAGGGATAACCAAATCAATTACAATCACACAGCGTGAAAACAAATTTCCGGCACTTTCTTTCCAGTTGGTGGATGTAGATCATTAGTCTTGATGGGGCATTATTTATGAGAGGAATTGCTACTGGCAATTCCTGGAGATAACAGTAGAAACGGGGTGTATTTATTACCACTGGATGGAAAGACTGAAGGAAACATTGGACTTCCTGTCCCTCACCATGTGCAAGAATCCAAACCTGCTGTTCATTCTTTCCTGTGGTCTCGGCAGCACCCGTTTCTCCTGGTGGATTTCCCTCTTATGCAATATTTACTTAAGTCCACCATCTCCTCTGTTTTACTAAGGCTGCATAATGTGTTAGTGGAAACTCCTGGCCTGCTTTTTTGCCTCTAGGGCTTCATGGATTGGAACCTCATCCATCTATTACATCCTCTGATGTGCAGTATTTAAAATACATACTGCTGTTATTGATGGAGGCTCACCATTACAAACTAACCAAAGTAAAAGCGCATAATCCCCTCAAATAGTCTACCTCAAATGCTCAATGAACCACACGATAAGCTACATGGTTTCAGCTAGGATTAGGGAAGATAAACTGTAGAAATGTAAGCTAATATCCTTATATAATATATAAATCTTCTTAAACAAGATACATTTACTAGAAAATTCTAACTGTAAGACTTGCTTTCAGAATATAAATCTCGCTAAATGCGATGCGTTTATGTCCCAACCAACCATTCAGGAAAAACATTTGGATACATACTGAAGATACTTTTATAAGATATGAAACACCTCAAGCGTCCAATAAATGATTCACTGGTGTACCATATTGTTGATAAACTCACTGGTGACAAGCACCTTCATTCTTCAGTTCTAGGTCCAAAAGGTCTCCGTCTGATCAAAGTCACAGATGTGTCTCTGTTGGTGGAGTGGGAGTCTGTCAGAGGAGCTGAGTACTACATCCTCTCCTACTATCCAAAAGGAGACCAGGGAGCCATTGAAGAGGTCCAGGTGGAAAACACGAAAAACTCCTACTTAATCACAGGCCTCAAGCCTGGAGTCACATATATAGTGCAGGTGTATGCTGTCATCAGGGGTATTAACAGTGAATCCGACCAGATAGTGGCCACGACTGGTAAGCACTATGAATCACTTATTACATTTACGTATGTGACATGACGTGAATAATTAACTGTAAACCAAAAAATTAAGTTTTCAAGTTTTTTAATATAATTATGTGTTAAAGGAGCATATCAATGGTTTATGTATTCACCATTATAATGCAGGATGTAACCATATGTGCAGAGTTCAATGAGAAAATGAAAATGAATTATAGCAGATCAACATTTTTTTGCGGTCAGTCATGCAGGCACAGAACATTAAAAATCCCATGAAAACGAATGATTATCTGGGTGTTATTATGATCGAGATGTATTATCACTGTCATTCAACAGTTCAAAGACCTTAAATGTCTTCAAGCGCTTCACATACAAAAGAAAAAGGCCTGCAGAGTGTATTTAGTGTTAGAGTATTTGCCTGTAACTAATATCTATCATCTGTGTAACAGAATGAAGATGTAAGATTGTTAGACAGGAATATTCATCATTCAGAATTATTCATAATACATTACACATTACAAAATCGGATAACTTAGTCTGTAATCTATTATTCATCCCATATTAAACTAATCATTATATAAGCGTTGGTTTTTAAAGGGGGTTGCTATATAATCATTCAACTAGTTGCGGGTTTTAATAGCCTCAGATGATTGTGCCTTGTTTTTGCATTTTATGCATTTTGTTTCCACTTTATAAAATGTTTCTGAATGCGATGAGTGAATCGTTTTTTAATAAATTGGTTTTGAAATTATAATTATATGGGATTCAGTTTAATTACATTATCATAAGCTTTTTATTTGACTTATTTTGAATCCACATGACTAGTTAAAAATGTAAAAATTAAAAAATTATGATGATTTTTTTATAGATATTTTTATAGAAATATCAATCTTTAGGTATATCCAACAAGTTAAAGTGCACACAAATCCATCATTAAATAATCAAAATGACTACAATCAGTTAATATATGACCTCTGAAGCGAAACAATACATTTGTAAGATTTTTATTTTTATATTTTGAGCTTATTTTACTGAGATCCTAATCAAGTCATGGTACAGTATAGTCACAAAATATTTAATGTATTTATTTGTGTTTAAACTTTATAGACATGATTTTCTGCTTTTTTCCGTGTCATTGATCACGAATGTCTTTTTTTGTGTCCCTCAGCACAAATTTCTGTAAATAGTTTTATGTGTCTGTAGCACAACTTTCTTTTTTGTGTCATTTTATTTATTATTATTATTATTATTATTATTTATTTTATTGTTTTCACATTTTTTACCTTTGTTGCTTGGGGTTAAAACGACTTTCTGTTACCTTTCAGACATCCTAATTCCAACCTCAAAAGAAAATAGTAAAAAAAACAATACATAAAATTACATCCTAACCCCAAATCTAACCATAAGTGACAATGATTTAAAAATAGAATAAAAGGAAAAACAATACATAAAATGACACAAAAAAGAAAGTTGTGCTTAGGACATGGAAAACAATAGAAATTTGTGCTGAATGACACACATTTGTGCTTAACAATGCGAAAAAAGTGGAAAATCATGTCCCTGAACATAAATAAATAAATCAAATATTTCGTGACTATACCCAAAATGCCTTGAGGTACGGTTGTTTACTAAAAATGAAACCCAAATGTCACAATTCTGCTATGGGCACATATTGATAACTTCAAATCTCATCGATTCTTACATCTTTTAAATTAAAGAGATAGCAAAGAGATTCTTTATTGGGCTTAACTCTCAGAATCTAGGAACAGTAAAGTAGGATTTTAATTGTGGATTTCACACTGCTTTGTTTTTTAACATGACCTTAACTCAATAGTAAAAATATCATGGTTATATTTTCACAGAATGTTCTTTTACGTTATGTAGAATGATTTTATGTAGAAAACATTACATCTCAAAGAATGACTTTAATGCTGGGTTTTAACAAATTGGATAACGAGGCATTTCTACAGTGGCAATGGTGTCAAATGCCTTTGCATTCATGTTGACACATAGAATTTCATTCCAACACCACTGCTGTATGACCCAGCGATACAATACTTAACTTTATCGTCATCATTAATTATTTTCCACCACTCTTTTCAGATGTCTCTGTTGTTGATGGGATCCAAGTCTTGGGTCAGACTGAAGACTCGATCCAGGTGGACTGGCAGAACCCTGCAATTGGAGTGGACCACTTCAAACTGATCCATGCAAGCCCAGATGGCCAAGAGGGACTGGAGAAAGTGGCAATGAGCCAGGAGGCCAGGACCATGCACACCATTGTAGGTCGGTCCGCTGCCTCCATCATCTACATGCACACTTTGTTGTTACAGGTCTCTTATAGCATCTGTGCAGCTAGAGCAAACACAAATGTGTGTGTTTTCAGGTCTAAACCCAGGAACAGAATATCAGATATCGGTGCAAGCAATCAAAGGTGAACTGGAAGGCAAACCATCCAATGCCACAGGAGTCACAGGTCAGTTAATATTCCTCTGTTTCCATGCTGTGGAAAATAAAATGTACAAGGATTTTCCATTTACTCTGCTCTGCTGTATTTTCTGAAAGTTTCTGCATGTTAAGGTTTCATTGAGATGATATTTAGTCACTTTATAAATGATTTGAGGTTTAGCTATCATCATAGGGAATTTTGTTCCCGGTGTGGGTGAAACCTGATCTACACACAGAGTTAAATAAATTAATGAAAACATCTGAATTCATGAAAACACTACTATTTGCCAAAAATTTGGAAGGTTAAGAAAGAATAGATGAGGAAATCAGATTATTGTTTTGATGTTGATGATACCAAGATTGAAATCATTACCACAACATTTGAATGGAGGAAAACAGCTTAAATGCTTTCACTTTATGCTTTACTCTTAAGCAATATTTTCTCCTGAAAGGGTTCAGTGTACTATTCTAGTTAAAAACTTTACAACCCACAGCATAGGACAGATATGTTCCTTCTCACCATAAATCAATTAAATTGCTTCCTTGACTGAAAGAACAACAATTGCATTTTTTACATTTTACCTCAGGCCACTGAAACGTGGCAGCTTTAACATTTCTACCCCTACAAAAATGTCCAAAAACCAACAAATATTCACAAAGAACCGTGGGGCAGATGTGTCTGTACTTTGTAGTGGTCAGAGCTACAGATATACAACATTAAAGTTTTCAAAGCTAGCTGATAGTCTGCTAGCAATGTCTGGTAATGGGAGATCTTTACTACTAAACCTGTCAAATAGGCTACTTTAGGAACAAATGAGTTATACTTTTTTTGTGGCTCGTAAATGTCGCATTAGAAGTGCAAAATGTGCAATGAAATGAACATAAAATGTGATTTGTCCGTGCCTTTTGGAAATGTTGTAAAATATCCTGATGGATTAGTCTGTAATTCCACCTATTACAATGTCAACCTGCTATGGCCCTTAGATAATGTAACATCATATGTCATGTTTTAGCTTTAAACTTGATAGTCTTATATTAATGGGCTGTAATATTTCATGTTTAATAGTGGTTTCTCAGTGCATTAGAATACATATACATTAGAAGTATGGTTTGGTAAATTATGATTTCAAAGAAAACTTTACATATGTTACAAGCTATAGACATTCTTTTTTTATCATTAGCATTTTATAAAATTTTAGATCATCACTGATACATTATAATCACCATTGTATTCCCTTCATGTATTTCATCATAACATGTATCCCACATTGATGATATATTTTAAATAAACATAAATAATACTATAAAGAGAAAGAAAAAAATTGCAATCAAGTATACCTTTTCCAACAAGCACCACATTCTCATCTAGTAGCAATACATTGCATATAATCCCCATTTTGCCACACATTTGTCTGCCCCGTCATTGATATTGAAAGAAATCTTTTCATATGAAGCCACTTTTGCCAGTTCTATGCTCCACTCCTGAAAGGAGGGCTCGCTTGCGTTCTTCCAGTTTCTTAATATTATTTGTTTTCCTACCATTATACTGGTTTGGATGAAGTCCCGGCTCCACAGTTCGCTGTCATTTGTGGATCATATAAAACATATAGCCTCGGGCAAATTTCCAAACTAGTCCGAACTCTAAAAAATGATGTGTTGGATTTACTTAAAATATATATGCACCATTTTTGCATTACACTTTTTAAGTATTCCCAACTTTGATAGTTTTACTTAAAATTAACAAAAAAACCTGTGTTTTACTTACTTAAATTTTTAAGTAAAGAATGATGATGAACTCAAATATTTAAGTTCATATAACACATATTTTCTTGTTTATTTTAAGTAAAATTATTCCAAGTTGGGATTACTTAAAATATATATGCATCATTTTTGCATCACACTTTTTAAGTAAATCCAACACATATTTTAGAGTGAAGTTGGAGCAATTTAGTATACCCAATTCAGCTAATCTGCATGTTTTGGACTGTGGGAGTGTACACAGAAAGGTCTCCTGAACAAAGTCTTTGTCTGACTTAGCTCTTGCTTGAACCAGAGACCTTTATTGGTGTAAGGCAACAATGATGCGCTAACCCACTGTGTTGCCCTCTACACTGAACACACACTTCTCAATCATGGTAACAATGAACAAACATCATTCTATCAAAATAACTCTAAATACAACATATAACTAACATTAATTACATATCAACATAAATAAACCCAGCAAACATTAAAAGTCATCTTTTTTAGTAAATATTAACCAAAGAAGTGAACATGTCGCAATGCATGCTGGGAACTATTCAGACCATTGTTTTTTTTAATTGCTTGTTCAGATTACTCAATTTGGCAAGTTGGGTAAAAGTTTTTTGTGTTTAATCCAATTACTTTCATAAGTTATGGTTGTTCAGCCAACGAATCGTTTTCAATACAGTCATGAATCTTTAACCAAAAGTTCTTAATCATAGAACATTCCCAGAACACGTGAAAAAGAGTTCCTTCCGAGTTGCAGCATTTCCAGCAGTCTGGATTATCCCTCAGCTTCAACCTAAACAATCTAGTTGGGGTCCAATAGAACCGATTCAAAATCTTAAACTGAATTAGTCTAATTTTAATGTCTCTTGAAACCATACACAAATACAATCCCACTCTTTACATGTAAGGTTGATGTTCAAATCCGTCGACCATATTAACCTTGTTGCATAAGATATGGAAACAGCAATAGACATTCTTAAAAAAAAAATGTGTGGCAGAAAAAACTAAAATTTGCATTCAACATCATGGTCTTTGAATTATTGTGATATATTTTACTTTATAATTTACTCTTGTCCAAAACTGCTTTAAAAAAATAAATTAGAAGTACTTTATCATTACTAATTAAAGTTTGCAAAGCTGAAAGGGTAAAATCAGATTATTTTAAAAATGTGTATTACATTTAGGGGCTCTTTACCCTAAAGCAAAAATCAGATAGAACTTAAAGTTGTTTGTCTTATTGTCAATTAAACAATTAAAGAAAGAAAACGTTTAACATGTATTTTTCTATAGATCTTGGTTTTGCCTTAGTGTGTGCCAAATCTATTGATATTAATGGTTGCAATGATTTTGTTTTGGAACTTTCAAAAATCTTTAACTATTTTTTTTCTCAAAATTGACTTCGCTTCTCAAAATTGACTTAATCAACTTCAAACAGGTGTAACTCTGTCATTTTGAAAATACTAATAACTTATTTTTGAAAATTAAAAAAATGGGTCACATATTTACTTTGATTCTTTCTAGTGTGTTTTCCTAATAAAATTCCCTATTTTCTCACTCACTGGGGTTTGTAAGGCAGTACTTGTAAAGCTGCTATGAAACAAGATTGCTGAAGTTGCTGCAGTATTTAAAAGTGTAGCCAATTCTATTCGTTATACATAAGTTGATATAAATTGTTGGTAGGGGGTCGCTCACAAAGTTTATGAGATTTGGGGGTCCTTAGATTATGTTTGAAAACCCCTGAGCTATAGTCTGATAGTCTTTAAAATAAGCAAACTAACATGCAATGCATTTAACATCTTTAATTCCATACCCCAAAATATATATTATATTCAATATCTTTCATTCTCTTTAAAATGAAAGTGTCAATCTTAACAAATCATAAATATCTTTCCATAGCGAACAGCATTTAAATCATTCTGAACCTGCACTGTAAAAAAATAATATGCTGGATTTACTTAAAAAAAATCATTTTTGCATCCATTTTTTAAGCAAGTATTACATGAAATTTTAAGCAGTTGCATAAATTGCTTAAAATTTCTTGTAATGCTTAAAAAATGGATGCAAAAATGATGCACTATATTTTTAAGTAAATCCAGCCTTTATGTTTTTCAGTGTGGGAATACAACAGGTTAAACATTGTACTAAAAAAAAATCAGCAAGAGCACTTCACCTGTCCACCACATGCCACTATGATGCATTAGTATCTGTGTTTAGGCTGTCTCAGTTTGACCAGGTACCCATTATCACTTCACTTTAATGATCCTTTTGAGCCTCGAGGCAACTTTAAATGAGCTTTAACCTGGACTGCAGTGCTTGTTTATTTGACCCTTGTCAAGAAGAAAACACCTGACAGGATATTTGCCCTTAAGATCCAATTTCTTCCCAGAAAAGAGGTTTTGCTATGCACAGCCAATATCATCATTTGGTTTCACAAATGACTTTAAATCTTCTCAATTTCAGGGGACACATTAAAAATCAACCAAATGTCTGTAGACACACACACATACTGTACAAATAGAGTTTCAGCATGTATAAGTTAGTAAGAATTTAACACTCAGCTCTTTCTTTAAATGTAAAGGTATAACATCATCCAGCTATAAGTTAAAGCAGCCATTAGAGAGTTCCATAAACAGCATTTTCCTTCTACTCAGCAACTTATAAATTACAGCACCAGTTGCTCACAGACTTCGTTTTACCTTACTATATGAACAGGAAATGTTTTTTCGGTATTTCCTCTTGGACGTAACACACTTCGTGCCTGTGCAACACAACTAAATCTAAGTGCTACCATTTAGGTTAATCTAAAGGGAGTATTTAACTTCCTTGTGCTTAACTGCATAAAACCTCTCTACAAAACAGCCAAGTTGAAATGTATAGATTTCATTGTGTGCATTTTGCAACACTCGAGCAGTACTGTTGAGTCTACAGTAAGTTTGTCTGAACAATAAATGCACAACTTTAAACGATTTTAAAGACTGTCTCTATAACAGCAACAAAAATAGCTCAATAAAAGGCAGACTTTGATATTCTAGTTTCACCCTGCAATAACCAAGTCCCTCATCATCGTCTTCATATCAATTGAGTATAGTTCTGCCATTACAAGGTCATATGCTTGAGTCTAATTTCTCATTTATTACTTTTGTATAAAGCCTATTTTACCGCCAGGAATTTAATATCCTGGATGTGTGAATGCAATATGACCAACCATCCCTCACATTCTGTTTAAAAATGTACAAAAAGCAAACTTCAGGTGTGTTTGGTACCCTTGAGCAGTTACTATTACTAACCACAAAGGCCCTTGCTTAATTTTCCATAATTTAGTTTTTTATATGATGGATAAAATGTTTTCCATAAAGATAAAGCCACAAGTTGTGTCTGGAGTCTGCAAAACTAAAAGCATCCTTCATCTTTCTTTCCTTAAATGTGCAGAGAAATTCAATCCCTGGTATTATGAATCTGACCGCACATAGAGAAGAATAGAGCGAATCTGGCCTGGATCATCTTTTTGACAACATGTGCATAAGCAATAAGACACAGAAGTTGCTCGGCACGTTTGGTCCATGATTGATTGTTTGTGGGATGAGATATTGACAAGCCAATGTTGCAATCAAGTGTTTCTAAAACGAGTCCTGGCGGTTGTCTGCTAAGCTGTTGTTTCTTATTCAGGTCCACGTCTCAAACCCAGGTCAAATATGATAAGCCGACCTTGGCAATCAGAAAGCGTCAAACAAGAGCTGTGGATTCTAGCAGTCATGAATCAGCAGGGTGACTTTCGGCTGACCCCGCTGTGGTCACAGGACGACAGCTGAAATGATGATTGCTTTTCCTCTCGCTTCCTCCGTCGCATTACATAAGCGCTGCTCAGAAATGCATACTGCGCTGCTTATATGACCCTGCACACATCCTTGGATCTACAGGTCTTGATAATTGCAAACCCATACGTTTTTTAAGTTAAAACATAGTCTATGTGCTGTATTTGCGAGCCTTGTCAAGCCACCAAATGACGATCATTGCTTTTCTCTTGAAGTCTCAAGATAGTTTTGTGAAACCTTTATGGTGCTTTTTTGAAACGTGACTTTGTAATGAGGGTTGAAATAAAACAAGTTTGACTAAAATGACAGAATTATAATTTTTAGGTACATTTTTCCTACAGACATTGATGCTCCAACCAATCTGGCAACCAAAGAGGTGACGGAGAATTCGGCAACTGTGACATGGTATGCCGTTCGTGCAGATATCGATGGCTACATTCTAACCTATACTTCCGCTGAGGGCACCAGCAATGAAATTAAAGTGAGAGCGGATGCTACCTCTCACCAGCTGACATCTCTGAAGCCTGGAGTCCTGTATACGGTTTTCCTCTGGGCTTATAAGGGCTCTCGCTCCAGCAGGAAGAGTATGACTGAGGCTGAGACGGGTAAGTGCTTCTCCTTCTGGGTGAAGATGTTGGACCCTCGGGGGCCACTTACAATACTTTCATCTCTCAAAAAAAACCCTGTCTGTTTCTCAATATGCGTTCTCCAGCGATCTTGCGTGCTCGTGTTCTTGCTCTACGTCATCATTAGCCTTCGAAGTTCAATTCCAACGTCAAGAACGCAAGTACAGATGATGCATGAAAATACCCGGTGGCCGGTTGCATAAACATAGCTGTGACGTTAAGACTGCGTCTTAAGTATGATTCTGACTAACTAGCAATTAGTTAGGGCTAATCAGTCTTATTATTTGGATTTAAATTAGACCAATCTACCTTTCTATGTAACATACTTGAAACAGATATGATCAGTCTTGAAGAAAAAAATTCATGACTAACTTTTAAAGCTAGTCTTAAAGTTTTATGCAACCGGCCACCGGATGTGTTTTTGATATCGAGGACGCATCAAGTGCAGACTTGCACGCTGAAATAGCTTTACGCCCCAGAAGTCATTGCGGCAAAACAATGGAGGAGGAAGGAAGTGTTACGCACAACACACATCGCGCGAGAGTGAGAAGCTGGTTAAAGTAAACTTTAAGTAACGTTTAAAACTTTAAGTAAATTTTAAGTATTAATTTCATAAAAAAACGCGTATTTGATATTTAAATGTATGTTTTATTGGCATGGAACAACTAATCTTAATTGAGTTTCTTATTTTTGGTTATATTATTATTTCCTGACAAGGTATCTGAAATATTTACGTATTTGCCTTTATAAAATTACATAAAAAAAATAAAATAATGTATATAATAATGCAGATAATGGCATCTTTGTCACTTTATGAATGTTGGATCTGGGAAAATCTGAAATCACACATCTCAATTCTCACAAGTTCGTTCTGTGTTCTCGCGACCTTCTGAGTTCGTTCTTTTGAGGTCGCCTGTCAAGACTGATCTCCACGAGAACGCAAGTCCATTCTTTGCGTTCTTAGAATTGAGAAACAGCAATACATGAGTTGATAAGTGGCATTAATCTTTCATTTGTCATTAGAAAAAAGCATAAATTTGGTCTTTTTTATATACTTAACATTTATCTTAATGCAACTTGTAAAGCAAATAGCTAAAATTTGTTACCTACTGATTACAAAAAGTTTTTCCTTCTTTTCTTCTTTCTTTCTTTCTTTCTTTCTTTCTTTCTTTCTTTCTTTCTTTCTTTCTTTCTTTCTTTCTTTCTTTCTTTCTTTCTTTCTTTCTTTCTTTCTTTCTTTCTTTCTTTCTTTCTTTCTTTCTTTCATTCTGCCTTATTTGCACCACTAATAGGCTATACAGTACACCAATAACAGCAGAGAAAAAAAATACATGAACATGCACTACTAACATTTTCCATTTTAATTTGAAGCTTGAACGATTTCATAATTTAAATGATTCTAATACACTGTAAAAAGTTAATTGGTATCATTTAAAGGATAATTCCAGTATTCAACACTTTGAGTCTCATTTCTGGTTTGTTTTGGATGAACTACAGTGATGGACAGTGAAATTTTGACAATGGGTCGTGTCTTGACTTTTTGACTCTTTAGAAGTGTCTCTTGACTGCTTCAGAATGGAAGTCAATGACCATGCACAAACATGTCATTAAAACAACACTTAACGTTCATTTTCAAAACTGTGCTACTCACCGAGTGGTTTGTGGTGTTTGTTGATGATTAAAAACAAATATATTGGCGCAATGTATGATTTCAATCTGTGTTATTTGCTATAGTGAAACTATTTTTTCAGATACCTCACAACCGCGTATATACTTCCACTCTATATTTGAGTCTGAAGGGTTAGCACACTCTCGACCACTTGATGGCGACAACCACTTTGCCGTACAAGGACGCTGAAGGGAACTTGGTGTCTAGCGTATAGACAGTCACAATCGAGCTCAACTTCAAACCTAAGGCTGGCCACTGAGCCATCAAATATGGGAAAAATTTATTCTGAGAGAAACCGAGCGAAAAACTACAACCACATGTAAACAGACCACTTTTCCGTTTCCGGCGGCGGAGTGATATAACAGCGAGCAATGAGTCTTCCAAGAGAAGTCAATGGAATTTTACAAAATGCCAAATAAAACACGACAGAAACTGTATTTCGCTACACTACTTGTTTTTAATCACCAACGAACACCACGAACCACTCGGTGAGTAGTACAGTTTTGAAAATGAACGTTAAGTGTTGTTTTAATGACATGTTTGTGCATGGCCCTTGACTTCCATTCTGAAGCAGTCAAGAGACGCTTCTAAACGAGTCAAAAAGTCAAGACACGACCCATTGTCAAAATTTCAGTGTCCATCACTTTAGTTCATCCAAAACAAACCAGAAATGAGACTCAAAGTGTTAAATACCAGAATTATCCTTTAATCAGCTTATTTTTTTCACTTAAAGAGTTTTTGTATGTGTTACTTATTTAATTATTTTTTAGTTCATCCAACTTTAACTTTTTATAGTGTAATGGTTGTTATACTTTTTACATTGATATTTAATGTACATTGATAATTTAATATTATAATTTTTTCTAAAATAGTGTAATCTGTAAACAGTTTATGGTTTTGCACGCATTTGTTGCAGTAAATATGACATAAATTTAATTCAAGCTTTGAGTTCTTTCAGGGTGCACATTTCAGTATGCATGTTCCTTGGAATTGAAAGCCATTACCTTGGCACCATGCATGCACCAGTTTAGCTACAGCAACTGAGAAAGACATGAATGGCAAGAAACAATATCAAAGTCGCTGTGTGTTTGATCAATGCATTTTAATTCGATTAGACTTGAAACTGGAGTGATGCTGGCTGGTGATTTTTTACTCCTTGCCAGCCCTGTAATAATAAGTAGAGCTCACCAAAGCATTACAAATCAGAGAAAGAGAGAGATATTTGTTTACTGGCTACTGCTTGAGACGGTAAACCAGATGGTCTAAGTGCATAACCAGCTGACAGACAGAGTGAGGAAACATAACCCAAACAGAAGCACTTGGATATATAATCAAATCTACCCATGCGTATCCTCCAGAAGAATTCGTACCCTCAGAATTTTAAGACGAATGGATTTTGAATGCAACTTCTAAAAAGTTGATGCATTATTATTTTCCATTTCTAGTGACTTTTCACTCATTCCTAAATACTCAAACTAAGGTGAACAACAATTTCTGTCCTGATACAGATATTTGATTACATATAAACCCAAATTAATAAGCACTGGCTTAATTCGTTGCTCTCCAGTCCAATTGTGTCTGCTGGAAAAAGAGGAGGATGGTTCAGTTCTGCACTGCCCATCGCTCTCTGTGCCCTCTTTTGACCTATAGATATGGCTGGTGACTGCTCTTCCGAGGGGCGCAAATTCAAAATATGTGTTTGGAGTGTCATGTGTGTTGCTCGTGTTTTCAAAATATGTGTTTGTTGCATCATGTGAACCATGTGCATCACATGATTTGTCAAAATAAGTGCCTGCTGCACACGCGTCAAAACTGTTTATGATAAGACACTCCCTTAACAGTAAACTTTGATTACGCATGAGATTATGTGAGTATCTGGCAAACGCGAGCCTCTCTTTTATCATAAACCCTTTAGACACATCTGCAGCAGGCTCTTTTTTTGACAAGACACGTGATGCACATAGGTTCACTCGACGCAGCTGTAGCGAATTTCAGCGGGAGGAGGGAAATAACGTTATTTGAAACACTATGAACCTCCGACCGAAACACTACGGGGATTCCCAAGGGAATCTTAGATTTTAGCTCAAAAGGGAATATTATGTATAATTAACTGTAATTAATTATACAAGTTTATCAGGTTTTACCTGGCGTAGCAGAATTAATAATAACAATTAATTAATATGTTCGTCCACCGAAGACATATATCCATAATCGTATATTAACGTCTAAGAAATGTTAATTTCATGGCCTTTAAAATTAACCTTCTCACTGATATACAGTGCTACTCGCAGCGTGTAGCTGGATCAAAAGGCAGAAATAGTGACTTTAATTTCATGAGCATTGAACACAGAAACAATTCAATTGTGAAAATGCAAACCGGTTTATTAACTATAAAATGAAGTACACATAACGACTAACTAAACATACACACATACAATAACATAAAACATAGATGAGAAAGAAAAGATTGAAAATAACTAGAGAGAGATGAAAGATTGGCAATAGCACTATTGCTTAACATCTGCACAAACCATCGGATAATCTCTAAGGATCGCCTTAATTTTCATAAGGGGTAAAGCTTGAACATCAGCGAGTAAAACGAGTTTATACTTGCGTTTGGCTCTTTGTGATGCGGTGCGAAGTTTCTTATGCTCGCGGTGCGAGCAAGGAGAGAGAGAGAGAATCCAGGTGTGTTCGTTTAAGATGGAAGTCCGTTAAGTTGTTTCGTAGGGCGGATTGGTCCGCGGGGTTTTCCGAACTCTAGCGCAAAGCCAGGAAAGACTGTCCTGAAGAGACAGGGCTCAGAGAAAAGATGATGAATCCGAGGGACTCTGGGTGAGTCTCAGCGAGTTTCCAAACTGCGCTGACGGGTTACCTGGGTAACCGGGCGACTGGGCGCTCATGAGTGAACTAAGCCACTGACTGAGATACTGAGCGAATCGTTCGAATTGAGCTATTGAGCGATGATCAATGAGCAATGAGCAATGAGCAATGATGGCTTGGGCGATAGGCCGTTTTGACCTTTCACACGCCCAGCCCATTTTGGGTGTACGACCAATGTGTGAAGTGTTCGGTCGCGCGGGGAAACAAGCCTTTGTTCTTTCAGACATCACATTTGCGTAATTGCATAATGATAAAACTTTGTTTCCATAACTCTTCAAATCGATACTAAATGACATTGATGCGGCTTATGGTAATATGATACATAGAAATGATTGGGAAATAAAGAGTAGATTAATTTGATACTAGACAAGACATGGGTTTAAGATCACGTTGAATAATAATTTCATACCTAAGATATGAACCATGCTACAGTGAACAAAATCTAACTAAAGTGTTAACACACAGTTACATCACACATACATGATCATGCAGTAAAGGGATATAACATATATATACATTTAAACAGCTCATTGTGATTTTTAAATGTGGTTTCATCACAGACATATAGTCTGTGCCCCCTG
This sequence comes from Misgurnus anguillicaudatus, assembly GCF_027580225.2. Classification (NCBI taxonomy): domain Eukaryota; kingdom Metazoa; phylum Chordata; class Actinopteri; order Cypriniformes; family Cobitidae; genus Misgurnus; species Misgurnus anguillicaudatus. The sequence goes on from NC_073338.2 coordinate 19,050,161, forward strand.
CTGTGTCTCTGGCAATGGTCAGAATGGTGGAATTCCTTTGAAGACTGCATTTGTTTTAATTGTCGCCCACTTTACAGCCTTGATAGGTGGTAGATATCTGGGTGATTGTGTTATCAGGACACAGGGTTATCTAAAGTCACAATTTTAGGGCTGTTTACGATCCAGACGCCAAATGGCCTCAATCTGACTCCGAGCCATTTGCTACATATCCCCCCTTCATGGCCACCAGGGTCTTGAGAGACTTTGGTGGGCGATGGTTCAATAGGCGATGGTTGGACAGGTCATTTGGGTTTGGATGGCAGGTGTATCTTAATTTTCTGCAGCGCTTCGGCGTGCCTGCAGAGGGGTGATTTCGATGAGGTTGGGCTCTTGCTTCCCACGGTTCCGCTTGAAGGCTTGAGGGACGGCAGCTGTGCACTTGTTCGCTGTTTCCTGCATCCCGCTGACTCTTCGGTACAGGATGAAAGTGAGGCCAAGAGTAAGGGCGTATCCTACTCCTGTGGAGAGGCACAGTACTGTGTCAGTGGCGGTCCAGGCTTGGAAAACAGGGAGGCTGTGCATAGCTGGCATGCGAGCAAGTGCCTGGAGGGCAGTGTCGATGGGCGTGACATCAATTAGTTGGGTCCCCCCTTCTGCAATCCTCATCTCCAATTCAGGGTCTAAAGTGAAGTTGTGGTCCCTGAAAAAAGTTGAAATTTCCAGTTCGGTGTGGTACTCCTCACTGGGAAGGTGATAGAGTGCGAGTTCATCGATGTGAAGAATCGCATCTTTTGGAACTTGAATCCACATCGTCTGGTTTGGTAGACTGATGCGGGTGGCTGTGTCGTGTTGGTTGTAGGTCAAAGTGGCCGTGCTGGCTGGGGTGTTGACCAGCCATCGGTCACCTACAATCTCAGCTTGGGTGTTAGTGACCTCGGCTCGTGGTTTAGCTGAGGCAGGACAACGAGAGTCAATCTTCATGGGCCGCAGCCCACAGATGCCGTCAGTGTTGTCCTGAAGGAAAGGTTTGCTGGGGCAGAGATAATGAATGTCTTTAGTGAGGCTGCACATGTGCAGGTTTGGTGCAAGGTACAGCTGTTCATTGCTGTCATGGTAAGCCACCACAGTGGGGGTGCGTATTCTGATGTGGGTGTTTCCCTGCCAGAAGCCAACATTGACAATGTCTTTGAGTCTGGAGATGTTGTGTGACTCGATGATTGGCAGGTTTATCAGAAAAGCAAGTTCGCCTTGTTCAGGGGCTATGCTTAGTGGAATTGCGCTACCTAGGGAGTAGGCCAGATGCGCCTGCAGGGTGTTTGTTGGGCCTGCAGTGGCAGAGGGTAAAATGGTCTGTACCAGGCTTAGGGGTACCAGGCAGGGTGGAATGGCTGCTGCGGCAGCTCCGAGTAGGGCTCCCAGGAACCGCTTGGGACGCTTGGTTTGTCCGCCAAGACCTGCCTGTGTGACAGTCATCTTCTGAAGTTGGTACAGCATGTGTTTGATGTCAGCCTCTGCGTGAATCATAGCGTTCTGCGCCCATCGTTCTCCTGCCCAACTGGTTTCTGGTGCTGATGCTGTGTAGTGTGCTCTGTAGACATCACGGGGGTTGAGTCGGACATAGACTTTTTGGCTATGTGTTCTGCAGTTCGTGATCAGGAGTCCAGGTTGCTCTTTAAGGACGATGCCTGAGACGGGACCCGGCGACACGATTTCAGGTTGCGGCCACCCCCCCTGTAGGCTGATGTACAGAACAGTGATCCACAGCAGCATCCTGGTGACAGAGAGGGAGAGAGAGAAAGAACAATAGGCGAGCACTACAGGTCCTTGTTTGGTCAGGACAGTTCTCTTTCTTTTCATTGGCGGCTGTTCCCTAGGTGGCAGAGTTCTAGTGATGAGGCAGTGTGGAGAAGTTTGGTTCGTCCCCCCTTTACTATCATGCCATAATGTTGAGTGTCTCTTGACTTGGTTCTGGTGGACCCATCTGAAAATTGGTTCCTTCTGACTCCTGCCCATCTTGATCTGGTATGCCATGGGGGAGAGTTTGTCCACAATCTCATGAGGTCCTGTCCAGTGTGGCAGAAATTTCTTTGACAGCAGTCGGTGAGCTGTCTGAATTGGCGGGGCGAAACTGTAGGACCAGATCTTGGTTGTTCGAAAAGCGAAGGTCGTTCCCGGATGAAGTTCATCCAGATACTGGTGAGTGGTGTCATTGGGTGCTGGAAAGCATTCTGCCAACTTTGTGAATTGGCAGATGACCGTGAGAAAGTGTTTGTTGCCCCTCGTTGGCCTGGGTAATGGTCCAACCCAGTCTATCTGGAGGTCTGACACTGAAAAGTTGACACCTCTTTTTTGAAGTGGTGCTCCATGGTTTGGCTTAGCCGGTTGGAACTGGCAGCAAACCAGACATTTCTTGATGTGTTCTGCTACATCGTGCTGCATTCCAGGCCAGTATGCCACCTGTTTCGGTGTTTCATAAGTGGCTTTTGTGCGGTGGTGTGCGGCACATGCTGTGTCATGCGCATACATTAGTATGACCCCCCTATGGGCCTGAGGAACCACAAGCGCAGGTGTAGTGCGGTCATCAGGGACATACCCGAGGATGTTGTGTTGTATGCGCAGCAGGTGCCTGACATCGTTGAGACGTTTGCGGGTTGGAGCAGCAGACAGGTCAGAGTTTGTGATAGGGTAGGTGGAGGGGTCTGAGAGGTGGTTTAACATAGCTTGGGTAGCGATGTTAAAGGCTTGTAGTTTCTGATGATCTGCATCATCCTGCATGGCATCTGCATCTTTTAAATTTTGTTGAACTTGTGTGTCAAGTCCTGGGTATGGCTCTGAGTCTTTGGCTGGATGCAGAGTGCAGAGCAGTGAACTTTTGGAGTTTAGGTCTGAGACGAAGTTCCCGTGGCTGGCTGGGGGGTCGTCCATGACCTGTGTGACCTGGCAGTTTACCTCAGATGATCTGGCTGATTGAAAGGGTAAAGGTTCTCGCACTTGAGCCCAAATTTTTAACTGTTTAAAGTCCATTAAGGGTTCAAAGCGGTCTAGCAGGTCTTTGCCAATGAGGAGAGGGTATGAGTCCATTGGTGAGATGTACACAGGGTGTATGATGCTCATAGGACCGATCGTCAGGTGGATGGGAATCACCTGTTGCAGTTGAACTTCAGTCTGGCTGTAAGACTGCACATTCAGCATACACCTTTGGGGTTTAAGGGTCAAATTTTGGGCCTTAGCTCTGTTCTGGAGTCTGGTGAAAAGCTGGGATGACATCAGCGTTAGGTCAGCTCCGGTGTCGACGAGGGCTTCTAGTTCAACCTCATTTTCCAAGGTGATGGATAGATATAGCTTTTTAGCTTCTCCTCTTTCGATCAGGTTTCCCAGGAGGCTTGGTACTGGGGCTGTGGTATTAATAGGAAGGCAGTTAAGGCTGGTTTCTTGTGACTCTGTAGGGAAGGAGACATTTAACACAGCACTCTCTGGTACTTGCAGGCTTTGGTTGGTTGGTGTTTGAGATATTGTTTGTATGCCAAAGTCTTTGAATAAGGAGTCGGGTTTGTCTTCGTGGTCCTCCTTGTGGGGCCTCTTTTGGATTAACTCCTTCAATATTCTCAGAATCTCTGCTGTTTCAGACGTGTCTGTGTCACTCTGTTTCTGGGGTAGTTCAGACTTAGCCTTGCTCTGTGTGTATCGAGACTGATCTCTCTGTTGACTGTTACCAGTATTTGATCTGCAAGGTGCAGGACGGTTACCTCTAGGTCGTCGGCCAGGTTCCCACGAGCCGCCACCCTTCTGGTTGTCTGATGAGTTTGGCCGGCTCCATGACCTCTCGGCGCGTCCCATTTGGTGCTTGGGACGAGCCCCTTCATGGCCGTACCATTCCTGGCTGGCTGTAAAGTCTCTTGACCCTCTTGGCCCTCTGTTGAAAGGTCTTTCACTGTGGCGCTGTCGTGCGCCCTCCAGTGGTAGTTCAGGGTACAGTTCAGAGACAGGGAGAATGACAGGGTTTTTAACAGTCTTTTCAGAGGCCGCTCTTTGTTTACTATAAGCTTTATGGGCCAAGTCCCGCAGCTGCCTGGTTGTCATCGTGCGAGGGCAGGCCATAACCCCTAAGTGTTGGCTTACTGTGAAGTGAAGATTTCGCAGGAAGAGGGTCCTGAAGTTAAAGTCCTCCTCCATTCCTGGCTCATTCCGTGAGCCAAAGTAAGCTCGCCTGAGTCTGTTGTAATAGGCCTGTGGAGTTTCGTTTCGGCTCTGTTTGAGGTCCATCGCTGTAACAAGTCCTTGTTCTGCCTCTGGATCCGAAAACTCTTCTATTAAAGCCTTTTGCAGCTGCTCGTAATCCATCTTGACGTTTTCTGGCTGCCGGTCAAGGAAACTCCTCACCTCACGACTGGAAGTAACCCGTAGCAGATACAGTTTGTCTCTTGTGGTTACATTTGGCAGTGTTTGCAAATAAAAGTCAATGTCCTGCAGGTAAGAGTGGATATCATGGCCACCTGCAGGCTCTGGGGTAAATGTTGGGATATTTCTAGCCAGCTTGTCGAGGTCTTTGGGTGCCACGCCGGGCATGTCTGCAGGTGACCTCGGGAAATTTGTCTGTCCCCACCCCCCTATGGTAGTGAGAGGTTCTGGGATGCTGGCTGATGTCTTTAACAGTGGGCTCCCGCCCCCCTTTTCAACAGAAAAGCTTTGGTGGGGGGGTGCAGGCTCACTGGTTGAATGAAAGGGAAAGGTTGCTTTTTCCCTTACTTGTTCAGCTTGCAGTTTATATGCATAAATGAGTTCTCTTTGGGCGGAGTCAAGGTCGTCCCTAGCCTGGTCTCGTTGCTGAGCCAGAGCTCGACCTTCATCTCGAGATGCTCGCAGGTGATTCTCACAGGCCTTCAGCTTGGCATCACGTTCCTTCAGTTCTGCCTTTGCTCTCACCAGAAGATGTTCAGCCTGCTGGAGCTTTCCAGACAGCTCTTCTCTGGCTGTCTTTTCCTGTTGCTCCTTGTGCTCTGTGTCTGTGCGGAGTTTTGACAAGGCCTCTTGGAGTTGTCCAATCTCGTCCTTTAGCCTCCAGTGCTCCTCCTCCGTCGATGGATGTTGAATCTCTAATCCCTGTGTCAGCTGATCTAGACGATTCTGCGCGTCCTCCTGATTCCTCCGTGCCTCTGCTGCTTGGAGCTGTAGAGCTGCTGCATCCTCTTCCAGTTGGGCGATGTTCCTTTCGCCCAGTTTAAGCTGGATGATGAGGTTGTGAGCGATGGCACCTGTGATCTTGGCTATATCCTTGTGACTGTAGCTCCTCGTTGGGTCGTGGGCTATGAACTTGTCCAGGGTGCCGTCGAGTTGCTCTCTTTCCAGGTGTTGCAGTTCATTGGCGAGGTTGGGCAGGAGTTCAGATGTCACAGCGCTGAGCCAGGCCTCTAGCTGGTCCCAGTGGTTGACAGGGCTTGGTAATCTGGACATGTTGACACACTGGTAGAAGAGAAAACACAAAGAGCCAATGCGAGTCCGCACAGTTCAGCGAGCTACGGCAATAAAATATATATATGTGGGCTATGAGCTTATTATCAGGGCCTTTCTCCAGCGGCACAGATAATCAGTGTGGGGAAATAAGGGGAAAATTTTAGTAATTTGTCGCTTTGTTAAAACCTATAGGTCGCCTTGGACATTTGGTTATTCGAGCGTATTACTAATGAATTCTCCTAATGGTTTGTGCAGTTTTGCTCTTTCAACCCAAAATAAAGTGAATCAAAATAATTAAAATTAATTAATTATAATGATAAAAATAAAATAAAACATAAAGCAAGGTTGCTGGAAATGAAATGAAACAGGAAAGGGAAAACAGAGGGAAAAAAAAACAAATAAATAATAAAAAATAATAATAGAAAAAAAAAAATAATAATAAAATAAACTGAAAATGGGAATTGAGACCGCCAACAGACGAAGTCCTAAGGCTGGGAAAATGAAGAGGATAGGAGGTGGAAAAAGGGGTTTCCTGTTTCAGCTTAGCAGGTTCTCTACCCTAAATTTGATGACAGGGCCTTACAGGGAGAGGGCACTATGGAGTCATGCGAGTTAGGGGAGTGGCTTAGCTAGATTGGCTGGGCTAGACCCAACCTGATAGGGATCTGGTGCCTCTAGTGGCTACAGAGGGGAGAAAAGTGCATCTCTTTTACACCAACACTCGTTGACTATTTAAGGAAACCCAGGGTGGAACACAGAGACAAGGCGCTTCCCTGAGCACGCAGCCAAGAGTGCCGGGCCTTCTGCCCTCCCCACCTCGACCGCTCAACAGTCACACCCTTCACACCGCCGGGCCGCACTCAAAGGTGTCACCCACCAACTGGCACTGCCGCTAGGGCTTTTGTGTGTCAGCTGGCAAGGTTAGCGATTGGAGTGCCCGGTGGCAGAGGTTGCACTGTGTCTTGCTGCCTAAGGTGCTAAAGGAGGGAGCTACCGCAGCACCCCGACTGTACACACTCGAGTCAGTTCAGCGGGACCGGTCTCTTGTAGAACTCACCGCTGGCGAAGCCTCTGATTCATCTATCAAGTGTTAGCTTTCAAGAGATGCACAGGGGCTTATCCTATTGCACCAGTTAAAACATAAATGAATTCACTGAGAATGGGACTTATGGGGCTGAATTCTATTCACAGTAAAGAATTGATTCAATTAAAATTTAAAATAAATCAAACTGCATTGAATTTAAATTTAAACTTAATTAAAAATACAATCTCTACAATAGAAAAGAGAACAGGAGAGTAAGGAGTGAGAGAGACCAGCAAAAAAATGAAATAAAATAAAAATAAAATAAATCAAAATAAAATAAAAATTAAATAAAGAAATAATAAATTAATAAAGCCACAGCAATATTAATTATTATTTATAATTTAAGACCATAACATTCAATATGTAGGAAATAAAACTACAAAGTAGTAGAATAACCTAGTTATTGAAGTAAGGTCAAAAATCCAAGTTGGATTCCTGTCATACACTCCCAAAAGAGTTTATGAGAGGACCAAACGAGCTTTTCCCTCTAGATGGCGATATTTCGCCCAACAAACAAAGAAAGCGGAAGTCAGACGTAGAGTAATGGAGAAGAAGAAGTGTTAGACACTCAAGACTGACATCTAGTGTTAGAACTAGGTAGTACGCTTTAAACTGACAAAGATTCGCTTCTATACAGTAATTACATCGGCGGCCGCTGCGTTGCTAAGACGACGGATGTAATTCGCTCGTGTTCAGCCGGTGCCTCTTTTGGCTTACGTTACCGGGACACGAAATAAACAAGAATCCAACGTGCTTTATCATACGTTGTGACTATAAATACTTGATCAAGTTTTTATCTCCTTTAAAATTGAAAAGTCTTACCCTCGGTGCTTACAATTTTAAAAATCCACGTACGTGAATAAAATGGAAAAATACAAGAGACAGCTTCTCTAATTGTAAATCATTTCCTGGAGATTTAACAAAAAGGCCTTATCAGATGGGAGTACTCACTCGACCACCGCTTCGCTCTAAATAAAGGAATTCTACTCTTTATTAGGCGGAATCAGACGGTAATGCAGCGTATCAAAGGGTTTTTAATACGGTTACCTTAAAGACTGCAGTTAACTATACATAACAGGGGCGCGAGTCTGTTACGTCCTGAAAATGATACAGGAAAATACATTTTCATTCATACAAAGAAAGAACGAAATCAGTTATAGCTGATAGTTCTTTTTCATTCACACAATGCAAAAACACATTTGATTTGTAACTGGTTTGCTCAGAAAATAATGTTTAAATCTGCCCGCGCGTTCTCCACCATTATATGTAGCGAATTTCAGCGGGAGGAGGGAAATAACGTTATTTGAAACACTATGAACCTCCGACCGAAACACTACGGGGATTCCCAAGGGAATCTTAGATTTTAGCTCAAAAGGGAATATTATGTATAATTAACTGTAATTAATTATACAAGTTTATCAGGTTTTACCTGGCGTAGCAGAATTAATAATAACAATTAATTAATATGTTCGTCCACCGAAGACATATATCCATAATCGTATATTAACGTCTAAGAAATGTTAATTTCATGGCCTTTAAAATTAACCTTCTCACTGATATACAGTGCTACTCGCAGCGTGTAGCTGGATCAAAAGGCAGAAATAGTGACTTTAATTTCATGAGCATTGAACACAGAAACAATTCAATTGTGAAAATGCAAACCGGTTTATTAACTATAAAATGAAGTACACATAACGACTAACTAAACATACACACATACAATAACATAAAACATAGATGAGAAAGAAAAGATTGAAAATAACTAGAGAGAGTGAAAGATTGGCAATAGCACTATTGCTTAACATCTGCACAAACCATCGGATAATCTCTAAGGATCGCCTTAATTTTCATAAGGGGTAAAGCTTGAACATCAGCGAGTTAAACGAGTTTATACTTGCGTTTGGCTCTTTGTGATGCGGTGCGAAGTTTCTTATGCTCGCGGTGCGAGCAAGGAGAGAGAGAGAGAATCCAGGTGTGTTCGTTTAAGATGGAAGTCCGTTAAGTTGTTTCGTAGGGCGGATTGGTCCGCGGGGTTTTCCGAACTCTAGCGCAAAGCCAGGAAAGACTGTCCTGAAGAGACAGGGCTCAGAGAAAAGATGATGAATCCGAGGGACTCTGGGTGAGTCTCAGCGAGTTTCCAAACTGCGCTGACGGGTTACCTGGGTAACCGGGCGACTGGGCGCTCATGAGTGAACTAAGCCACTGACTGAGATACTGAGCGAATCGTTCGAATTGAGCTATTGAGCGATGATCAATGAGCAATGAGCAATGAGCAATGATGGCTTGGGCGATAGGCCGTTTTGACCTTTCACACGCCCAGCCCATTTTGGGTGTATGACCAATGTGTGATGTGTTCGGTCGCGCGGGGAAACAAGCCTTTGTTCTTTCAGACATCACATTTGCGTAATTGCATAATGATAAAACTTTGTTTCCATAACTCTTCAAATCGATACTAAATGACATTGATGCGGCTTATGGTAATATGATACATAGAAATGATTGGGAAATAAAGAGTAGATTAATTTGATACTAGACAAGACATGGGTTTAAGATCTCGTTGAATAATAATTTCATACCTAAGATATGAACCATGCTACAGTGAACAAAATCTAACTAAAGTGTTAACACACAGTTACATCACACATACATGATCATGCAGTAAAGGGATATAACATATATATACATTTAAACAGCTCATTGTGATTTTTAAATGTGGTTTCATCACAGACATATCGTCTGTGCCCCCAGCTGTGTCTCTGGCGATCGTCGAACGAACGGCTCTCAGGTTTCTCTGGTGGGATTCCTTTGAAGACTGCATTTGTTTTAATTGTCGCCCACTTTACAGCCTTGATAGGTGGTAGATATCTGGGTGATTGTGTTATCAGGACACAGGGTTATCTAAAGTCACAATTTTAGGGCTGTTTACGATCCAGACGCCAAATGGCCTCAATCTGACTCCGAGCCATTTGCTACACAGCAAAACATATTTTGAAATGACGAACCACACACTTGACGGGCTACATACATGTTGTGACGAACTTTGCATCGTCCGCCCTTAAAAAAAAAAAATGGCCGCCATTGAATAGAACACGTCCAGGTTATTGGTGTCATGAGACTGGTGAAATGTAAAATTATGGACGAAAGTAGAGGTAACATATAGCCAGTTGATTTTTATTACCAGATAAATCTTGGCAAGGTGATTAAAACTTGAAGCGGATGGGATTTACTTGCGAAACAGATGGCTGGATGTACATTATCCCACTTATTATGGCTGTATGCCACGTGAGAAAATATACAGAGAATATTAATTTGACATGTTTTTTTAG